>NW_013952450.1:1619132-1661309 GCF_001266775.1 Austrofundulus limnaeus
CACACACACACACACACACACACACACACACACACACACACACACACACACACACACACACACACACCTGTGTGCACCAGAGCGGCAAACTCCTCATGATGACCAGTTAAAACATTTAGTCAACAGCAGCTCATCTATTTCTCCTAAATCCTAGATGTTTTGGCTTAATTGTTGCTTATAACAGGCTGTTGTCTGTTGTTTGTTTTTGTACACTTTAGCTTAGCTTTATAAAAACTTGTTTAATTAATTAATTTACCATTATTTTACCAGGCAAGTCCCATTAATCACTGTTATCATGTCAATAAAAGTAAAGTTGGCACTTTTTTTTTAGCAAATCTGTATTGCTGTAACCTTTTAATGGACARAGACACAAAGGTGTCAAAAACCCACCTATGCAGTGGCGGTTCTTGTAGAAAGTCAGGGTGCCGTGCCACGTGTCCAGATGCACTCCGATGATCGAGCCCTGACTGAACCGAGAAGAGAATTTCACTTTGTCCCCTTTGTGTTGGAGCAGACCTTTAAACACACAAAAACAGATTACTTGCTTGACCTGATTACTATAAAAGGGTAAATAAATAAATAAATAAAAATGAAAGAATATCAATTCGTTACCTGTCACACATCATTTCTTACCCGTGTAGGAAAGACCCCAGCTGTCTTCATCGTAACCCAGCAGGCTGCCAAAGCTGTATTTGAACATCTCCAGGTTCACCTCAGAGGTTCCGATCCCCACCATCTGCACACAACCGACCCCCCCATAAGAACAGACAAGATCAACAGTGTGAACACTTTAAGATGCAGAGCTTAGATTCTTTTAGAAACGGACACTCACCATATCTGTTCCATAGACCGGAGAGGTCATCTTCACCTCCCAGTAGTGCTGACCGTCTGACAGCTCCTTGGTGCCGCGGATGGCAGCCGTGCCGCAGCTGTAGTCTGAGTGAAAGCTCACCTTCCTGTCGTCACAGCTGAGGAACGCTCCGGACGACTTGCAGCACTCATCCCACACCCAGTGAAACCCTGAAGAAAAAACAAACAAACAAACAAACAAAAAAAAAAACTAAATAAATACACGCAAATGGGGTTATGATCATGGAGAAAATATTAAGATTTTCACTTTTGTTTTTTTTTTGCACTGAAGCCTGCGCTCATTCTGACTCATTTTGCCAGCATGGGTCACATATTTGCAGAAAAGGTCAACTAATTTAGTGTCAACAAWGCTGAAGTAGGGCTGCGCAGTATTTTGAAAGAACTACAGTGATATTAATGTTACAATAAATTATACATTATATGTATGACAGATTGAAAAAACAGAAACAGTTAAAATAATATCACCTTTTTTCTAATATTTAAATAATATACTTCTATTATTCTGTCAACTTTCTAATATTCGTGCATCTTGTCCTCACCCTGATCCTTCTCCCCACAGACACAGTCAGGGGTGACCCCCACACCTGGGCTGACCTCGTCCTGTGGCTCACAGAGGTAGAAGGTCTCCTCCATCGCTGGTGGCTTGCTGGGCAGGGGGACCACCTCTGAGACGCTCGCTGGTCTGTTGGGGTAACCCACCTCCCACTCCAAATCGCTGATCTGCACAGAACAGAAGCTGATGAGTTCACAGACGTGGCTCGTGTTCCGCTCATGCAGGAGACGRATGCTGTGACTTATGGTTTGTTATTACTCGATTGTAAATAATGGTAAATATCTTCCCCACATCCATCSTTTCTGCTACTTTTTGCTTTAGCTAGCCTTTTGCTATTTTTAACCATTTATTCTGCTTCTTTTTGTTTTTAGCTGTAGTTTGCTAGCTACTTCAAGCTTGTTTTACTACTTTTACCAACTCAGTTGCAGCTTCTCATTCAGTAGTCAGAATCCACAATTTCTTTGACTGAAAGCTTTGCTTCTCCACTAATCTCTAACCCACTCATGTCTTTTCTCACCTGTGTCGCTGTTTGGCTCTCCTGCTCATCACTGTCGGTGGAATAGTCTGCAGCCATGACATCTGTCTCCTGCCGCGTGTCACTCCAGGCCAAATGTCGAGTTCTGCTGTTTCTGCCTCGTCTCAGCATGGCAGCTCTGCGGACAGCCGGCACAAGACCTGGTGACCAGCTGGCAAACGAGCTGGAGGCCGCGTACTTCTTAAATTATGGGCCAGTAAGTAAGGTCAGGGGTGATCCCCGAGCACACATCTTATTTATTCAGGGATTTCTAGGCCATGATTTTAAAGGGATCCCCKATTAGTTGTAACATTAGACTTTATATGATAAACATATACTTTAACTGTAAAATAAAGACTGTAAAAATACTGTAGGATTATTCAGTTTTTATAGTTATTAAACTAAAAGTTTAAAAATGTATTACACGGACGGGGCCATTTTATTTACACGCAAAGCATTCTGGGTAAATGATGACATCAACTAGGTCCTCGGTGCGAGGCTGCTAGTGAGCTATATCCACCCTGAAGGTTAATCTTGGACAATATCTGATGATYGWCTCTTTTAAATGAAACCAGAGAGCAATGACAGAGAGGAGAAGGTAGAAATGACTCAGCCTGTAACTGAAAATATGGATGGAGGACAACAGAGCTGCTTCATGGAAGAAGAACCTCAGCTTAGCCTGTTAGCTTTAGCGTTAGCCCCGACGCTATCACCATATATATGTATTAGCTCAGCACTACACATTCTCCTCTCGTCACTGAGGTCCTCCATCCACATGACAGAGAGGAGAACGCAAAAATGACTCCTGCAACTGAAAATATGGATGGAGGACCTCAGTTTAGCTTGTTTGTAGTGCTAGCACCGAGCTAATACATATAGCGTCAGTGCTAGAGCAAAGGCTAACAGGCTAAGCTGAGGTTCTTCCATGAAGTAGCTCTGTTGTCCTCCATCCATATTTTCAGTTACAGGCTGAGTCATTTCTACCTTCTCCTCTCTGTCAACGCTCCCTGGTTTCATTTAAAAGAGTCGATCATCAGATATTGTCCAAGATTAACCTTCAGGGTGGATATAGCTCGATCACACCGAGGACCTATCCTCGTCATCATTTACCCAGAATGCTTTGTGTGTAAATAAAATGGCTCCGTCCGTGTTAAAATATATTTTGAAAAATTTACAAAACTAAACAGCCTACAGTATTTTTACAGTCTTTATTCATTGTTAAAACAGATGTTTATCAAATAAAGTCTAATGTTACAACTAATCGGGGATCCCTTTAAAATGTCTCACGATTGTGTCAGACAGTTCCAAAATAAATCACTAACACTCTCTTTATTTTAAATATGTTTCTGCCAAGCTCCTGCTGTCATTTTAAAGCTCCCTCCCCGTTCATCTGAGGCAGGCAGAGCAGAATGATTTGTGTGTCCTGGATCTCCTTTTTCCATCTCCATATGTCACACTTGGCACCAGGAAGTGCGTCTTCACACGTGCCGAATCTTTAAATCCACTGTAGCAGCGTGGAGGAAGGCTAGCTTTATTCAGCAAGTTTTATTGGCCCACAACGTGAGTCAGCATTGACAGAATGCACAGAAGGGCACTTTTAAACCAAGATCTTTTTTGTTTGTTATGAATTTGAGTTTGTTTGTTTTGTTTTTTTTACTTTGAAAATAACATCATGTACAACCACAAGCAATACTGCGCAATCAAATGAGTTGTTGGGAATGACTCAGCTATTGCCACAACAGATTTTAGCRCAGTATTTTTTTAAACTGGCTGAGTTAGAGCTTTGTTTTCGTTAGCCACGTTTTGTTAACTGTGGTGGCCATCTTGAATTGGATGCCGATCAAATAGAAACATAACACGCAGTGACTGCTGTCCGAAGGTTTCGCTAGAATCCGTYCCGTCATTCTGGAAATGTTTTGCTAACAAACAAAACTGAATCCAACAGTTGCTGATGTSTTTAATCAAATATCTTGTGCATTCATCTCATTCGCTTCAAATTTTATCTACATGCCTATAAAATTAACTGCAATTTACTGATCTTTGCGTTTTCAAAAGGTCAGTTTGTGTGGCAGTCAGCTTGAATTAAATTGGCTCCAAAAGGTAATGGAACATAGATGTTCAACTAATGATTRTTTTCTAAAAGTTTCATCAAAATCCATCAAGTAGTTTGTGAGATAATTTGCTAACAGACACCTCAGAATTTGTGCTGATCAGTTTCAAATTCTACCACACCAAACTTKAGCTCAATAAATGTAAAACTGATTAAAAAATGTCATCTTGAATTGAGTCGGTTCTAAAAATTTATCAGTTGTGTATGCACATTCAACGATTACTTTTATAAAGYTGTATTATAATCGGCCCACTGGTTTATACTGGCTAAAACGGTCGAACATTTCAGCCTTCAAACCAGATGACAGCTGATTCGTTGACCAAAAATAGATGATTAATGTGGTTTTTAGTGATATCAAACCCTAGTGTTGAGCTGTTTACTGTCTCCACAGACACTAATCATTACAATCAATTCCCTCAGTTAAAGCTCTGTTTTSTGAAATGCAACCCCTCGCAATAAAACTCACAGACAAAAAAACACACTTGCTTCATATTACATTTATCCTCGTTGTTCCAGGTATAACAGATCTGTTATCTTCACTGTAATAACATTAAGTTGACCGTTCTGGACCTGACGCCAGGCCCTGAACGCAGCAGCTGGTTGCTGCTTACAGGCAGGTGCAGCAGATGACTGCCATTAGTTTAGATTAGCCAGTCTRGAGCAAGTCTCATTTTAATTGAGCCTTACCCTATATACTCCAAACGCATCATCTGGAGGTCTGAGTCAGGATGGTACATTGTTGAGTCAGTGTGTTGATGGATATGATRTCAATTTAGCCGTCAATGGACAGCAGTGTGTGTAACCTTTATTATATTACGTTTGTTCAGATGTAAACTCAGTTTTTAGCTCTCATGCCTGGTTATCTTAATCTCCATTGCCTCACATCATCAACATCATCATCATCATCATCATCATCATCATCATCATCATCATCAACAACAACAACAACAACAACTGAGGGCTAAAAGTTCATAAACATCCCACTAGTTTTCCAAGTTGCTTCATCCTAAAACAAGCAGACACGCAGCAGTGTAACTGAACAGAAATGAGGTTATGTTCTTACCTTACACTGGTCTTCCTGTACACTGTCTTGCAGTGCCTCATTTGCCTGCCTGTCCTCCTGTGTGACAGCTGCAGTGTGCACTCTGTCCCACTTCCAGGCAGGATAGACGTAAACACAACTTCTCCACTCCTTCGCTCAGCTCCTATTGGATTACAGCTGAGCGGAGGAGGAGTTCGTGGAAATTGATCTGGCTACGTCTGCTTGAATGCTAATATCAAGACGCATGTGAGGTTCTGATTATCTCAGCATTTTGTAGACGTATCGTGTGAGATTCYGATTATCTCAGCATTTTGTACAAGAAAAAAATGTTTTCCAAACGTCTGGCTTTTGGAACAACTCTACAGCGATTTTTTTTTTAATATTAAGAAGTTACCACAAATTTGCAAACATTGTAGTTTAAACAGCTATAAATTTATATTTAAATTAGTGTTTATTTCAACTATTGATTGTCCAGGTGCTCAGTTTAGTATTGTTATTTTTCATTAAACATACATAAATGATAAGTGGTGCTACAGTTTTAGGGGTACATGAATGCACCATTCCTTCGATCCCGTAGCCTATTGGTTGCTCAAGAAAAGAGGCGGGACAAACATGGAAAACGAGCTTCATGATTGGAGGATAGGATTAGTGCGTGACGATACCGGAAACTTGTTTTCTCTGTTTCCGTGGAGTAGTAGCTGGTTATCTGAAATATGGAGCATAATAATGGTATGTCTGTGTAATATATTTGTTAAAATAAACATAAACTAAAGTTTTAGCGGTACTTATAGCTTCATATGAGCAAGCCAGGAAACTGCAACAGACCGGGGTCTCAAGTCATTTGTTAGCTTAGGTAACTCAACTTCAACTCGGTCACATGCTGCTAAGACTGATATTATTATTCAGGATTTATTATAAAAGTTGCCCAAACCACACACATGTCCTCTAACAATTTTGCGTTTATAAATAAATGTCGTTACTTACTAATTGTAAGCATTAGCTGCGATATTTGTACCAAAAATGAAAAATTAGCTCATAGCTAATCATTATTATTAGCATTAACCAAACTCCTCTTTCATTTAGAAGTTGGGAACTTGGCCCAGGTTCGGCATGTTGTTCTGGTGCTGTCAGGGAAGGGAGGTGTGGGAAAGAGCACCATCACCACAGAGTTGGCCCTGGCTCTCAGGCATTCRGGGAAAAAGGTGAGCTTCCATACCTGGCTGGTTTCATCATTACGTCACGTTAAGCAGGTGAATTAAATGACARTTTGACCAAAGGCTTGTTGTTTGTCAGGTTGGTATCCTGGATGTTGACCTTTGTGGGCCCAGTATTCCCAAGATGCTGAGTGTGAGCCGGCCCGAGGTGCACCAGTGTGACTCAGGCTGGGTACCAGTGTACACGGATCCACAGAAGAGTCTGGCTCTTATGTCCATTGGTTTCCTGATGGAAGACCCAGATGAAGCTGTGGTGTGGAGGGGGCCAAAGAAAAATGGTATTATTGTCAATTTAAGTAATTGTAAAGCACCCCCCCCCCCACTATGACTTTAATTGAACTTGCGCATATTTAGGGGTGTAAATTTGCATAATTTACTTGATGAAAGCTAAGGTCTTGGTCTACAGGAGTGTGGTTCATTTATCACTTTTGTTAGATTTAGGCAGTCATATCAGGGTAAAAAAACACTGAAAAGTTAAGTTTTTCTTTACCTTGGGAGAAAATAATTGTGCTTCAAAATGTAAAATACTTATGTGATGTAATTTCTAAAAAAAAAATGAGCATTAGGATTTTGCTCTTGAGCTTGCATATTTCATGTCTGCATACTTCTTCCTACAGCTTTGATTGGCCAGTTTGTGTCAGACGTTGCATGGGGGGAGCTGGATGTGCTGCTGGTGGACACGCCGCCGGGGACGTCCGATGAACACATGGCCGTACTGGAAAACTTTAAAAAACACAGAGTGGATGGAGCCATTTTGGTCACCACGCCTCAGGTAAACAGTAAGAGCCTAATGTTTGAGGGGGTGATACGACCCACCACGTTCTGCGTTTATAGGAACTTGTACCCTTTTCACCTCTATGTAAGCTGATGTAGTAAAGGATACAATTACATCCACTTAGCCTATTTCGTGTTACTACAGGCAGTGTCAACAGGAGATGTGAGGAGAGAAGTCACCTTCTGTAAGAAAACAGGTCTTYGTATCCTGGGAATCGTAGAGAATATGAGCGGCTTTGTTTGTCCACATTGCTCGGTGAGTAATCCCTATTCATTTTAATATTACCCAACTCTGTCGGAAAGTTTCTCATTTAATGCTGCTGGGTTATTTATTTTGTTTGTTTTTTGATTTACAGGAGTGCAGCAACATATTTTCAAAGGGTGGTGGTGAAGAACTGGCTGAACTAACCGGATCTGTGTTCTTAGGTGAGACAGATGGCAGTGAGCTGTTTGTAATGTCAGCCTGCAGCCACAAGAGCTCGCTACACAATATGAACGACCTTACAATTTTTAACATTTGGACGCTTTTGCATCACTGCCACCATAAACTGGCCTGTTCAAATTCTAATGTTGTGAAGGTGTAGGTTGCTGGATTGGATAGGATTAAAAAAAAAAACATTTTGGGGAAAATTAGTGGGTTAAATAACTTCCTTTGGTGGTAACCAGCTTTGTTTGCAGTCCTGAGTAATGATGCACCCTATAGATTTGTCAGTAGCTCACAACTATCCTGCAWAGTAAGCTAATGTTAACCTGGTGTATTTAGTACATTAGAACACATTTCATTCTATTTAAGTAATTGTTTTTGTAATATTTGTTGATACTCGTGAACACTGTTGTATCCTTTTAATTGTAAATTATTTTTATTTTATGTCGTGGGCTGCTGACCTCTTGGCCAKGTTATCCTTGGAAAAGAGATCTTGAACTCAGTGGGTTTTATCTGGTTAAATAAGTGATTGGTTGAACTGAAATGTGGATCCTTTCTCTTCAGGTTCTGTGCCTCTGGATCCTCTTCTCTGCGCCAGTTTAGAGGAAGGCAAAGACTTCACCCAGTCATTTCCTGACAGCGCCACATTCAGCACCATCAGCAGTATTTCTCAAACTCTGCTCAAAAGCCTCGAAACAGATTGAATCAAGTTGCAGTTAGTTGTATTTTTTGTAGATAGATGCTGTTCCAATGTAGCTAAAATAAAATGCTAACTAATTCGGAAACGTGTTCTTTTTAATCTGATGCATCTCCAGAATACAGACATGAAGACTTTTAGAGCTGCTTTTGCCAATTGTGGCTCACAGGTGTCAAGTTTTGAGCACAGAAACTGAAAGCATAAAATAACTTCATTTTTGTAATAGTGATTTTTTTTTTGTAAGTCTTATCCCCCCACCACATTGTAAAGTGTTGTGATCTCCTAACGTCCTTCCTTTTTTATGTTGGCCTTTTTTAATTTCTCTAGTTGCACAAGTTTGAAAATTAAAGTATGAAGTACTGAAAACACATTTGTGTTTGGAAGTCAGTCAAAAGTTAGAATCTTTAATTGTGAAAACGTCGATACATCAGGATAGCTTCAATATCAGCGTTTGTACAGGATTTTAGATTGCCGCTTCAGTAAAATGCACCAGCAGTTTCATTTCCAGAAAAAAAACTCCAGATCAAAATGGAAGAAAACTACAAGAAATCTGAACACGAACCAAYCTTCCTGAATCTAAATGATATCTTTTGTAGTTTTCCTTTTAAATCGTTTTGATATTGAAGTTGCATTCGGATCTGGATTAAATCTTCTGAAACAAACCTGCTCTGCAAGTTTAGATTCCAACAGCAAGAAAACACTGAACCCCATGCAGGATTTAAATGGCTGGAATGAGGAAGATGAGGTACAGCCACAGATGAAACGGGAGGTCGTGAAGAAGAGTGGAGAGAGGAGATGGAATGTGGAAAATTACACCTGTGAGACCCAACACAGGGCACGCACGCTCACACACACACACTTAATGCAAACAGCAGTACTACAGGAAGAAACACTGAAGTTTTTGAAGATGGTTGCGTTTTGATTAGAATACAGCTACACACAAAACTCCCACTCCACCAGCAACGTACTAAAAGGCAGTCTTAATTATTAAACCAAGATTTACATCCAGAGGAATTCCAACCACTTATCACAATTAACCCACAGTGCATTAAAATCTATCTATATAGATATTTATATGTCTGTATATAGATTTATATATGTAAATATATCCTGGACAATTAGACTTTCGCTGCATTTTAACAGATCAATGAACAATTTCTCATAAATAAAATCAGTGAAAAACAGACAAAATAAAGATCTTAAGTTCATACACAACTTTTTTTTTTTTTTTACAAGTAGATCCTCGAGATTAATTCAGATAATCTTACAACTCCGCCCTAAATACAGGAGGAGAAATAAAAGCTGTGCGGCCCTTTGGTCAGCTCTCTAAAACCAGAAGCCAAGCTGCCTCAGCTGGATTCAAAGCCTGAAATAAGTGGAGGGACAAACAGAAAAATCTTCATCTTACTTTTTTTTTTTTAACACGCACACACACATACAAGACAGACAAATCACTACATTGCGCATTTACAAGTTGACTATCAAATCGGGACAACTATACACATTTGAGAAAAAGACCATATTTATGGAGCCATTTTAAATCATTTTTTTCTCCACTTTCATTTCTTTCATCTTGCATGGCAGATTTTATTTTGTTTAATTTTTTTAATTATTCCCCCCCACTTTTACACTTCCTCCAGCAGCAACATAAAGGATCGATCTCGTAGTGGAGATGTTTTGGGGTGTTTACTTCGTGGACAGAATGAGGGCAACGATGAGCCCGTAGAGACCCAGGACCTCGGCAAAAATCAAGATGAGGATCATGCCCACGAAAAGCCTTGGCTGTTGAGCTGTGCCCCTCACGCCGGCGTCGCCCACGATGCCGATGGCGAAGCCTGCTGCCAGCCCACTGAGGCCCACGCTCAGTCCAGCTCCGAGGTGGAGGAAACTCCTACACAGACGAACATTAATCAGCACAAAACTGTTGACAAATGATCTGGCATTTAGATGTGAAAGACTGAAAATATTTAATATTTAGTTGACAAAGTGCAGCAATGGGAAATTCTTTAATATGCTTTTTTTTTTTTAATAAGCACAAAGGCTAAAAAAGGCTAAGCGTGATGTTACCTATCCTCTTCGTACTTAAAAAAATAAAAATAAAAAAGCAGCAATTTTATTCTTGTATTGCTTAGACAAATGTAAACAGAAACAACGCCCCCAAGCATTTGTGATGAGGTTAGATGTGCAGCTCTGGAGTTGGTTAGAACCATATAAAACGTTTCTTATGAGAGTCTGTTGAACAGTACAACTATTAAATCATTAATTGGTGAAATCAGCTTTAAATATGTGTTTCACATAAAAACATAAATTACTAACAACAGACACTGAACTCACTTGTATAGAGTGATCGTCTCTGAGGTGTTGTTGGCAATCAGCACTGCTACTACCAGGCCGTAGATGGCTATAATACCGGCCATGACCACAGGGATAATGGACTTCATGATGAGCTCTGGCCTCATCACAGACATGGCAGCAATACCCGTGCCGCTCTTTGCTGTGCCGTAGGCTGCTCCCAAGGCTGGAGGGAAAGACCACAGACGACATGGTTAAACTAGAGTACAAATCATATAATGCAAGACACAACTTAACTGACCCTAGAAATCACAGGGCAGTATCTGAACAGTGAAGCAGAAGTGAAATAATAAATGGAGCAACCATAAAACCAACAGACTCAATTTCTTAAAAAATAAAAATCCAACATGATTAAATGTGGGGATTTCTCCAGCTGATGAACCGAAACACCACTTCTCATTTCCCACTCATGCGCATAAAATGCAACTAAATATTTGTGTCACATGTTTTGCTTTTTATCTGAAACTCACTGACATGTTGACTTTTACAAACAGTCATACAAGTAAGATGTTTAACCATTAACAGAAAAACAGCAACAGGCTTTTAACAGTGACATAAAAACCTGGGTATCAGAGAGGAACTAKAGTTTCATGCTGGCGTAACAGGTGTCGAACGTATTTTTCACAATACAGGAGTCTGTGGCAAACAATGCTGCAACATAACAAAGATAACAAAACACTTCACCAGAAAGCTTTGACACTGATGAGCAAACTGTGCTACATCACACACAAACAAGTCTAATGGCAGCAACAATCAATCACCCAGATTCAAAGCTGAAAACAAAACAGCTGCTATTAGTCCAGCTTGACAACTCGCAGGTGAAACAAGAAGTTGTTTACAATATCCAACAAAGCCTGTCAGAGCATGGCACTGAGCTGTGAATCAAAGACAAGCAGGTCTGACAAGATTTCTCAGCAATGTGCGATGTAATCACGCAATATGTTTACAACTGTCAATGAAAACATGTGAAAGTGATGACATAGCACTACATTAAAATGAGTCACAAAGGTTGATTAATTTTTTATGCATTTACTTGCATAGCCCCAAATCCTGCTTACAGAGCAATATTTAATTCATTCTCAAATGCTATTCATTTTAGATTCTACTTACAAATGACCCACACGTCTACCTTCTATGGCAATATTAATATTATCTAGGTTTTGTCTTTTCTGTGGCCATTTTTAATCTTTAATGGACTGGTGCATATTTTTCTTGGCTCCTAAAACCACAATAATTTTAAAAAAATCTGTAAAATCTTCAGCAAAATCTTGAAAAGCAGCTTTACTAAGAGAGTCCTGGTTCCTCTTTTCTCGTGCTCTGTGAGCGTGGAGATTACGGATGCACTGATATGAAAATTTCAGCCAATATCGATATAATTATAGCTGTTATGGCCAATAACCAATATTTACCGATATTATACAAACACACAAATTATATATTATATATATAAATTATATTATATACACACAAACACACTTGGGTCTTTTATTTTTGATACCGTAAATAAACGATCAGACCCCCAACATGGCTCCCAACTTCAGTTATTCCTGGCTACACAGCATAAATATCACTATCATGATCAAACAGATGCCGCTCAACCAACCATCTCCACTCCCAAAACAGAAACACAAAACTAAAAAGTGGGAAATCAATACCAGATGTTAATATCAGCCCAGTTTTACCTATTGGACCGATACTGATTTTCTAAAAAAAAAATAAATAAATAAATAAATAAAAAAAAGATCAATATCGGCAAATACCGATATTAATGCCAATATATCATCCATCTCTAGACTGGAGATGGTTCCAGTTAACTACACAACCACCCAGATGGCTTTGTGGCAGACAGAATGGTCAAACACAGACATGGCAGCTGGCCATGTTCCTTTCAATTCCCAGTGATGCATCACCAAACTGATGCCATCAATGCAGGTTAAATCACTCCAGTCAATTTAAAGAGATCTGCCTGATTGCAACGAGGTGCTGTTTCTGCTAACTGCAACAAAAGCAGAAAACTGTCATACTTTTCATTTTATACCACATGATCTGCTGCTGGACTAAAATGTCAAATTCCAACAAAATATTATACCTACTGCAGCAAATAAATACACAACTGATTAACTAATTTCCCCACAGAGAYTTTAATTCAAAATGGAAAACAACTGAAAAGGACATGTTTAAATTCTAATGCTTTGGGGCTTTTAAAACAAATGACCTGTCAACACTTTAACACCAACCATAACCACTGTCTAATGTTACACCTCACTCTCCTCACTTTTATTTTTTCATAAACTAGACGTGTGACAAATGTAGGTGACAACAAGGAAGCTGTATGAATCAATGATTAAAAGGCTCTATGAGTTTTACATGGAGGTTTTCTTCAACCGTGTGAAAGCAGAACATCTAGATTTTAATCCTAATCCTCCCATTTTAGGTAAAGAGCTTTCATGTGTTATCCCTGTTTAATATTCAAAAGATGGGATGCCCCGCATCTTGTGACATCAGAGCAGAAGGTGCCTCCAGCACTGGATGCTCTTACAGATCACACATCAAGCAGCAGACTGGAGAATATGATCAAGTTAAGCATTATTTTAATCAAAACTCCATGTCAGCACAGGCTGCTAGCAGAAGAAGCTATATCCGAGGGTGGGGACTTTGTTCACAATTTATTTTTAGATTTAGGCACACTGAAAAAATGACAGTCAATCTAACCAAAAGAAACGAATAGCAACTAAGAGGGGAAAATAAAATGTTTAGACACAGTTATTTGCATATATGCATTTTTAAGTGGTCAAAACCCATTTAAATTCACCACAAATACAGATGTAGCCATTTTCATGTTCTTATAAGCTAAAAGTACGAGTAGCAGAAKTCATAGTGAAAAATACTATTTGTGACACCCTGCAAGTGTTATCTGCTTTAAGCCAGACATCATATTTCCTCCCTCCACATCTGAATGCCAGAAAACACAACCCCTTTAACGACAACCGCAGTTTGAGCTGCTGTATGCTCCCAGCTCAGTGCATAATTCCTCCATCTGATTTTTCTATCATTAACTAACCACGTTCATCCTGCCATCACTTCCCTTTTCTTACCAGCATGATCCCCTCCCTACCAGCTAATTCCCCAGCTGTCACTCCCTCACTAGTTGTAYAAAGCAACATAACCAAGCTGCAATTTTTTTAAATCAGACATTTAACTTGTTTAAAATCATTAGAGCATTTTCCAACACTTTGCGATTAAGTGCTTAAGTAAAATTTCGTGGGTAAAATAAAATCCTAGTCTTAAAATGTCCCAGTTGAAAACTTTGAAAAGCGTATACAAAGATTATTCAACATTAAAACACTTTAGTAACTTCTTTTTGATTTAAAATAATGAAGCTATGATCAATGCCTTGAGCAACAGCGAGTCAAATTCTTTGTAAATGTTCAATAAGCAGCTAGTTAATTTTACATCAGAGCTGCACACATCACACCGGTCACATGTTGACATCCTCTCCCAACAGGAAAACTTGTGACCAGCATCTCTTGCTTTAAACTGATGGGAAACTAATGACAACCTGGTAAAAGRAGTCCATAAAAACAACTATAAAACATTTCAAAGTCCAGTCTGTCACACTTTACACTTATAAAAACCCTAACAACAACAACTTTGAGTATTTGTAACCAAGGCCAATGTATTTATTTTTGGGAAAAATATCCACATGTACTTTTTTGAACATATGCTTATTCTTTAGGTTCAAAGTTTACACGGATTTTTCGGAGGACCAGTCTGCACAAGTCTCATCATGTGACTTTTTCCAGTACCAAGGAAGTTAAACCAGGTGATAACGGCTTTCAGTGTTTTTAACCTATAGAAAATGTGATTTTTAAACAAGAAAGCAGCATTAAAATTAATAGTTGCACCACTAAATTTACTTCATAGTTTACAGGTAAGACGGCTATGCGGGACTACATAAACTTAGGACGCAAACTGATGCTGCTTGTTGACTTTTAGACACAATTTACACAATGGTCAATACAAATCATGCAACATATTTATATTTTAATCATGAAGGTACGTGAGAAAAACTGGAGAAAGTGATCAGTAAACGTTTGACTGCTGCTAGCTAGCAGTTTTAATCATATTATAATTTCAAATCACTATACACGATTAAAACACTGTTTTATATAATATTACCTTATTCTGATACCATAAAGCGAGCAAGAGCTTTTACTTTTATGCGCTTTCGTTTCATTAAGCAGTTAACGAACAAAGCTTATGCTAAGATCAATGCTACCTCAAATACACTAGTTAACTAGCCTTGACTAGTCCCTTCTGTTGTCSTGTGTTTAAGTATAAAAGGTTGTTAGCGATACATGTAATTGAAAATCAGAAAAATGTATGTTAGAAATAATGTTCAGCCGCTGTGCAGCTAGTATGCAGCCTACATGACAGCTCAGAATTAGCATTGAAACGTTAGCACTATTAGCTACATCGTTAGCTTTAAAGCGAGCGCCACGTCTGACAGGCACAACTGTTGGGATTTAAACACTCGTACCAGAAAAATAATGAAAATATTGACATAACATGAAACAAAAAGCTTTAAAATAATAAAAAAGAGGTATAATTACCGCTGAACACCATAGCCGCGGAGGCACCCATCACTGCGAAGAACGGTGAGTATTCGGGGCTTGAGCTCGACATTCTTTCTCACGGGATATTTACAAAAACAAAAAAAATATATATACAAAACTAATAATTACTAACGGGTCAAGAAAAATCGCACTTGGCGTGAACTAATCGAAGGCCACGGGCTGGTAATGCAATACTGGGTAAAACAAGAACCGTCTAAYCACCTAACCAAACTGTGTAAACGAGACAGTCACGACTCTTCGGATAAATACCCGGCGCAGCAGCACAAAATGGCGAAGCGGAAAGTATCACCTGACTGACCGTGTGGAAGAAACCATCTACCCGCTAAGGGAGGGGGGGGTGAAGAGAAACAAAGTTCGTAAACTACCTAACCCGTTTCACAATAGATGTGTATGACAAKTTACTTTACTCCTAAAAATCAAAAGACTTATTTTAATTTAAAAGTGTGTTTAAAACTGCTGGTAATCCCGCAACCTCTTTTTAAGTCACCCCCTATTAGTCACCACTTTGGTATGCTCCGCTGCAGGCTTTCCCTTTGATATCTACGTATTCACCTTTTCAGAGGCAGAGGATTAAAGGATGATGGGGAAATGCAGGGTGTGGAGACAGTATGATTTTTTATTTATTATTATTATTTTCACTAAACAACACTTAAATATTTTTAGTATTTTAGACAACAACTGATATTAGGCATCGTTAAATACTGACTCTTCTGCTGACACTTTCCTGCATTTTGCACAAGTTCTCACTCACAGCAGTGTTTCACAGGCACTTGTGATATGCAGCCATGTGGTGTGMGAGTCTGTGCGGCGTCCAACAAATGCAGGCTCTGAAATCCAGGCTGAAAAGGAGGACAAGACAAGTGAAGAGCCAAATTAAGATGGAGGGGAGCTGTGTATGACTCAGAAAGACCTTGTGCAGTACCCCTTTTTTCCCTCCATCCTGCTCTCTTTTCTGCATTGCATGGCCAACTCAGCACTACAGGACCCCTCCCCCCAGTATGGCCCCATCATTCGTGATGCAGTGTCTCCACATGCATCACAGGCCTCCTTCCTCTCCACTCAGCTAACATTTCCACACTATTTGAGACAGCATTGTGAAACTAAAAGAAAAAAAACCTTTTTTGAGATGGAGGTGATGCACCACTAACAAGGTCACGGTGAAGCAGATTGCCCTTTTTTTCCCACCTCTCCTTTTCTTTGGGCTGATTCAAAACCAAGACATTATACATTTAACAGATTATGTTCAGGAATACACTAAGCAACCGTGTGCAAACAGCTCATTTCACAGCATGGGTGTAACATGATCACTTACACACGGGTGCTTCCTGTTTGCTTTGGGTGAATCCCCATGTCACTGAGTGGTATTAATCAATAGGTTTTTAGCAGATGATACAATCACATCACATTTGTTTTGGGACGGGGGAAATGGAGAATGATGAGAAACCCTCACAAGATATTTTCAAAGAGGGACCACAACAAGCACATGCTTCAATGATTACTATTTAAGATTTRCTTTTATATGTCTTTTTTTAAAGATTTGACCAGTAAAAGACAAAAATAACAACCAAATCTGTACATTTTACTTGGAACATCAAAAACAGTCTCCTCACAGTTTGTAAATTCAACCAATAAGTGTTCGAACCTCCACAGTCGGCTTTTAAATCTTCCATATAACCAGCCGAGGGGAGTGGGTGGTCAAGGAAAAGCCCATGTTGTTGTAGGGTTAAACACTTAAGCATCTTACTCCTCATGGCTGAGTAAGGAGGGTTTTTTTTTTTTCAGGAGATGCACCAGACCAACACCCAAAGGAGCAGCTAAAAATAGAAGCGCATGTGTGATTAGCAGTGAGAATCCTGAATGAACAGCACCAACCCAGTAAAGAGAGTCGATACCTCTTACTGGAAAGATGGAATTACATAATCCGTCACCTGAGATATACGTTTTTCAAAATGCATTAAATCAAAGTGCATCCATTGCAATGAATAGACTACGCATTTTCGTGTAATGGACTGCCATCGATTGGCATCAAAATGTTTTTAAACTGAAGTGTTTAACACAGTGCCTGAGAAATAAAACTTGTTTGAATATGATGCAGATGTACGGACACATTATCGCTATTAGGTCTCAATGAAATCTAATAATGGGTTCAAAGACTTTGTAACAGGCAGGCTTTTACAGATATATTTGTGCAAACGAGTCACGCTAATGAAATATTTTCCAGTCATACCATTCACTGTCAACTTCCACAAAGAGGAAACGTGAACAAAAATAGAAGCAGCACGTCTGGCCAATGTAGTAGTCATATTGTTAGAAGAGATTAGACCTACGATTATAAAATCTGTTCATTTATTAAAGTCTTGTCCAACTATTCAAACTGGTGTTTTAAATCGAAACCTGTAGGGTTTTTCCTTTAATATACTTCAAAATTAACACATGATTATACAATTATGTAGGGCTGCATATTAGAAAACTATTGTTTTGCTGCAATAAACCCACAATACTCATCTAATTGGCAAATCATGTTTGTATCCACATTTTATAGCACTGGACATAAATCTGATATCTTGTGCAGCCCTATTAAAAGGAAACACTAACATACAGGGKTTTTTTTTGTTTGTTTTTGTTGTTTTTTGGAGGCGGGGGCAACAGACAATCTACTTGTAGTAAGGCAAAAAGAAAAAAAAAAGTTGTCAGGGATAAGTGAGTTATACTCATGGCCAGCTGCATTAAAGAGGCATGTGGCACATTTCTGAGAACCTGAAAATAATGTAGCGGACTCTTTCGAAGGCCAGTCATGTGATAGTAGTAACCACACAAAAGATCAGGGTCATTTCACTGACAGCTAATACTGTATTTTCACATTTAGTTCACATCTGCAGCTACTACAATGACATTTCACAAGAGCACGCACACAAAAGCACAAAACGGCAATCTTAAACCTTTTTCCAATAGTGCACAATTTGAATTAGTTCCCATCATTGTTACAAACTGAACATGCAAAAAAAAAGATGATCAAATGTCATTTGTTTCACAGGTTTGTCTTTTACTTTGAAAAGATCATCTTCAACAAACATAATCCAGAAACAAGTTTTCACGGACGGTGCAAAAGGGCATTAATGTCAAACGTTTACTCAATTTATTCAGGGATCAGATCTCACACAGTATATGTAGCAGATCAAAAAGTCTAGAAAAACATGACAAAACTGGGCTAAAGTTTCACTTGACCTGGTTCAACTTCACTACAACATTGTGTTCAACATTTACCATTAAAATGAAGGTTTCACAAATGCTGATGGGAAAATCTGTCAACATGTTCTGGTAAATAATCTCAAGGACTGCAGAGCTTGTTTCACACCCACTTTGGCAGAGAGATGAACAACAAAACATTACATGAGCTCAATACTGTTAATCCGACCACATCCATCACCACTTCAACACGATAAGTGCAGAATACAAAAATAAAGAGAAAAACAAAATATAATTTCACATTTTCAAATTTGGATGTACTGCATTAATAAATAAAAAAAGTAAGTAAGAATCTTGCTGATTTATTTTCAGCCTCAACCATCTTGCATGAAACTTCAGACTTAGTGTCGATCACTTGACTTCTTGATGTTTAAGTGTTACACTTTAATAAGCTTCAAGGGTCCACTTTTGGATGTGCGATATGTTTGTGTGCAGAACTATTGAGCCATGGCGTCCTGGAAGCCCCACACCTCCAGCAGTGAAACCTGGAAGCTCTCGGCGCACAGCGGCGGGTTGTCGAAGGTGGTGCACCTGCCTGTGCGGCCGTGGTTCAGCTCAGAGTCGATGTACAGAGCGTTGCCCTCACCCCCTCCTGTTCAGAGAGAAGAATATGAAATGTTACACACTTGTAAAATACATGATGCTCATTGTTGCGATGGAGGCCAATGGTGTTTTAAATATTGACGTGTCAACTAAAATATGGGTAAAAAAAAAAAAAAATACTGTATTTTTCAGACTATAAGCCGCGACTTTTTTCCTGAACTTTGAACCATGCGGCTTATAGTCCGGTGCGGCTTACACGTGGATTTTTTTCTTCAGCCACCAGGGGGCTCTTATGCTGCATTTGCTTCAACCACTCGCTTCAAAAAAAGAAAGAAAAAAAAAGGAAGAAAAAAGCGATCGCTTCCAGAGCCGACTGTTGTACCAGGAAGCAGCGATTTAAAGATAGTCAATGGCCAAAAACTCATAAAAGGGGATAAAACAGACATTTTTCAAGGTGGTATCTGACTGATAAAAACTTTGGAGCTTAATCTGGGACCAGTTTGTGGATCAACGTCAAGTGAAGAGCCGTGGAACTTTTTTTTCGGCATTGCACTCCCCGGAGAAGGAATCCCATGCAGTGATGTATGCTGGAGCGGGAGGGCTTTCCCAGCAGCTAGGCTCGGGGTTTCTCGGGGGAACTATGAAAGGTCAGTGCGAAAACGAACGCCGAACAATCACGTGACGGTGCGTCGGCCGGTCGACAGCCGAGCGACCATACTGCCAGCTTAGCCAGAGGTGTAGCGCCATTTTGTTTTAGCTAGTAGCAGACACGACACGACGGATCTTCGACAGACACGATATTGGACAGTATGCGGGCCCACATCACGGATTCGGTGAAAGCAGCCATCAAGAAAACAAACTCAATTCCTGCTGTTATTCCTGGAGGTACAACAAAGTTTTTGCAACCCCTGGACATCAGTGTGAATCGTGCATTTAAAGCAGCCCTCAGGGGTGAATGGGAGGCTTGGATGACTGACGGGGATAAATCATTCACAAAAACTGGCCGAATGCGAAGAGCGTCATTTCCTGATGTCTGCCAGTGGATCCTAACAGTGTGGAGCAGAGTGAATGAGTCCACCATCACCAATGGGTTCCGAAAGACTGGACTGCTACGTGAAGAGGACACCACAGCTTCAGAGCCAGCATTACCCCGGGAGGACAGCGACACACAAAGCGACACTGAACAGATACCGCTGTGTGACGCAGCTTTTCTCAGCTTGTTTAACTCCGACACTGAAGAGGAGGATTTCGATGTTGTCAGTGCGCCGGAGGACGATGAGACGTTTTGTTGGACCAGAAACKGTTAAAGAAAACTACCAAAATAAGGTCAGTTAAATGAACCGTATTCCTCCGAACTTTAATTCCTAAAGGTTTGCTTTTTATGTTTTGATGTTGAATTCACTTTTTTGATGACAATTTTGGGTGTACTGTTTTTTTATGTTGGGTGTGCGGCTTATAGTCCGAAAAATAGGTAAATAAAAAAGTACTGTAGTAATTTGGAAAAACTAAAAAGCTAGAATTTGCAACACCTTGCTCTAAAAGTCCACTCACCCACAATGATGGAGTCAAAGTTTCCAGCCATGAACATGGACGTATTCTTGGAGTTGAGGTTAAAGTGGCGAGCGGCGAGAAACGGTGACAAATCTCCAGCAGGTTTCTCCGGCTGCGGTAGGTTGTTGTCTATATTTTGGCCCTCAGAGGACGCCGTGCCGTCCTGAACCTCAGCTTTGATGGAGGAAGCCAACTCAGGGTGACGGATCACCACCCACTCGTAGCGCTCCATCTCTGGCTTCAGCTAGAAAAGGAGAAACAAAAACCTGACTGCTGAAAAACAACCTTTGACTTTTACTTCATGACAAACGGGAAGTAAATTATTCTGGCAAATGTAGCAATATAAAACCTAATACCTCATTGTGAAAATTATCACAGAGTGATAAATCTACAAACACAAATCTATTCAGCTGAATAATAAATAATAACAACAACAACTTCTTCATTAGCACCTTTCAAGACACTTTACAACATTAAAAATACCAAAACAATACAAAATGACAAAGAAAAAAACTCAAACTACATGATTAAGAAATTAAAGCGAGAAGGCTAACTTACAAAATTTAAAATATTGAAGATAACTGTGATGCTTCATTTCAGTCTATTGAATATGTTTCTTCTAACATCTTTAACTGACAAAGAGTCCCATCTGACCGACTGTGAGTCAGGTGTGGTGTCGGGTGAGAGCTGGGGCAGAAACTACTGGGTTGGGTAACAGGAGTTTCCGATGGGTGTGCTCTAGTCTTAGTGTTTGAGATGAATGTGTTTTCTGGAGTCTGCTCAGAGAGCCCACAGCTGTCGCTCTACACAAAAGGCTGGATAAATTATTCAGAGACAAGACATCAAAGAGCCAGCCTTCTTTTCTATTTCAAGACTAGGTGTAAATTTACTCAAATTTGAGCTCAAAGCTGCACTAATCCAGAGCATAATGAGGAGGTTGTTTTTTTTTTTACGAGGAAGACACACTAAGATCTAGTGATTTCTGACATAATTTTACAGCAGCCTTTCCATTAAAGCGTGGAGCGCCTGTCTGAGCCTGCGAGCTGGCAATAAGGAATGTGTAAAACCAGGGATGGTGGCGCCATCTAGTGGCTATAGTGTGTCACTGCTCAAACTAAAACCTTTAAAGGAGACCAATTATGGGTCCTAGAAATGTTTATGGTATGTCTGTGGGCTATCCAGACCATGTTCATTCAATTTAAAGCACAAAATAATTCTCAGATGGTAAAATTTTCCATTTTCTAGTTCTGCCTGCTCTGACTTCCGTTCAGAAGAGCTGTTTATGTTAATGAGCTCTGTTGGTAACGCCCTCCAAAAATCTGCTGACATTAACTCCGCCCTCCAAAGCCAGCGTTTACGTTAGCATGGCTAATAATAGCAGAAGCTCCGTTGTACAACCATATGATAGACCCAGAGGCAGAGTCGTGGTCGCAGCTTCTTTTTTTTCTCTCCCTCCTCTGCTTTGCCCTCTCTGCATGCTGTTACCAGAGCAGGGAGCAGCAGCGGTCAAAATACCTCAGAAACTCGAACAAATAGGCTTTAACAAGGCTTTAATAAGCTAAACAATAGAGGTACATGAGAAAACGTGTTCATAACGAACGAAAATAAATAAATTTTGTCTGTGCTGGTCTCCAACCCTGGTCTCCTGCTCTCTGATCCAACACTCTACCCATTGTCCTATTGGAGACTTGTGAACTGAGTTGTGCATTGCACAACAACACAGTGACGGCTTTTTATACTGAGGAGATGGAGTCTCACCCGGGGGTTGCTAGGTAAGGGGCTGAACCCAGGTTCAGGTGGGTTTTCGTACGGCTTGTGACATCACAAAATAACGGAAGTATAAAACTTCATTAATATACATTAAAAATACATTTACTTACAGTAAATATGCCCCTGGGTGCATTTTTTGGTCCTATGACTGTTTTTTTAAGAAGTACGTACCCAAAGTTGAGTAAAAAAAACCTTTAAAAAGTGAATTTTGCATAATAGGTCCCCTTTAAATTACCAATAAACACAGCAAGTATAAAGAAAAGCATGCACCTGATGCAGCTCTAAAAAATTAAACTCACCCTAAAGACAAAACACTCCCCCGTGCCAAAGAAACTCAATTTGTTGCCTCCTCTCTTCCGTTCCTCCCAGTCTGATGACAGGAAGGCTCCACAAACCTGGATAAAAACAAAGACAAATAATAAAATAAAAAAATAAAAAAACATAAGAGTTTTAGAATAACACTGAATACCTAATTTGTTCTGGTTTTACTAAAATACACCAGAATAACACCAGTAAAGTCTTGCTATCTGTGGGAGGTCAACGTTCAAGCAATCATTCCGCTGTAGGCTGTAATCCAATCATCACATGACTGACAYCAGTTCACAGAAATCAGAAGAACAGTCTATAATCGGTTGTAAAAAAAAAAAAAAAAACACACCTAAACCTGATTAAGTAAAACTAGTAGAAATGTCACAATTAGAGATTGTACCAGATGACAAGTTTTTTTTCCAGTTTACTTTTATTATTCCTTATACAGGAAAAAGGACCCAAACTTTTAAATTTTGTTGACTAAAAATCATCTTTAATAAAAGTTTAGCATTTTATTCCAACAAAATTCTAAATAAATCTGACACGAGATAAAACAATTCATAAAAATTTAAAATTAAAAAAAGGTTGAATTTTAAGAAATGTTACTTACATCACCATCTGTGGTCCGAATGAGGAGCAGAGTGGGTTCATAGCCTTCACAGTGGGAGTAGAATCTAGTAACATAATGTAAACTGCAATTTGAATTTGAAAACTAAATATTCATAACAGTCGTGTACAAAGAATTCCTATATTTATATTAGTGAAGAAGTTAGCACATTTGTTAGGACGTGCAGTACAGAAAAGTACCTGTACTCTAATTTCACAGATTAAATAGGAAAGTCTGTTTTAAACCACTGCATAAACACTATAAACCATTTATTTTTAATGCATAAAATGAACTATAAGTATTTAAATACAGATTTTTAATGGATAAAAGGGAAAAAGTCCAGTTTTGAACAGACAGCTGAACTCATCTGCTGTTAAGGCTTTAATTTGTAGCTAATTTAAAATATATCTTCAACAAACTCAACTGTCCCATGTCACAGGAAAATGCCGAAAAATGTTTTTTTTCAAAATTCGATGACAATCCACTGCTGCTTTTCTCAGAACAGTTGTTTGCATTTTCTTGAAGTACTTTCTCTGAACTCATTTGGGCTCTCTGGAAACCAAAATACTAAACACAGCTGAGTCAGCGGGTTTGTCCACTGTGACATTAGTAGAGCAGGAGACACTAACCATGCAAAATATGGCCCATTATCAAAGTTAGTTTGGACCTTAACATCAAATAAACATTTACTACAATAATAAAAGAAAATAGAATTATATAAAAATAATCTTGGGGGATGTTAAAATGAGGTATGCTGTGT
The DNA here is from genome assembly GCF_001266775.1 of Austrofundulus limnaeus. NCBI lineage: Eukaryota > Metazoa > Chordata > Actinopteri > Cyprinodontiformes > Rivulidae > Austrofundulus > Austrofundulus limnaeus. The sequence continues at coordinate 1,643,106 of NW_013952450.1, forward strand.
TTTTTAAACCAGTTTACGACAGAGTGAACGGTTTGTGTTGTTGATTAAACAGATCTAAACTTTTCTTTGCCATACTTTTAACCAAACTAAAAGGTGGATGTTTGAAAAAGAAGAAAAGTCAAATTAATGCTTAAAAATTCTAAATATAGCCTTTTGCTGTGATTAAGTGTGGCAACACTGCTAGAAATACAAACAAACTGAAAGAATATTTCGACATACAGTGGGGAAAATAAGTATTTAGTCAGTCACCAATTGTGCAAGTTCTCCCACTTAAAAAGATGAGAGAGGCCTGTAATTGACATCATAGGTAGACCTCAACTATGAGAGACAAAATGTGAAAAAAATTTGAGAAAATCATTTTGTCTGACTTTTAAAGAATTTTTTTGCAAATAATGGTGGAAAATAAGTATTTGGTCAATAACAAAAGTTCATCTCAATACTTTGTTGTATATCCTTTGTTGGCAATGACAGAGGTCAAACGTTTTCTGTAAGTCTTCACAAGGTTGGCACACACTGTTGCTGGTATGTTGGCCCATTCCTCCATGCAGATCTCCTCTAGAGCAGTGATGTTTTGGGGCTGTCGGCGGGCAACACGGACTTTCAACTCCCTCCAAAGGTTTTCGATGGGGTTGAGATCGGGAGACTGGCTAGGCCACTCCAGGACTTTGAAATGTTTCTTACGAAGCCACTCCTTTGTTGCCCTGGCAATGTGCTTGGGATCATTGTCATGCTGAAAGACCCAGCCACGTTTCATCTTCATTGCCCTTGCTGATGGAAGGAGGTTTGCACCCAAAATCTCACAATACATGGCCCCATTCATTCTTTCATGTACACGGACCAGTCGTCCTGGTCCCTTTGCAGAGAAACAGCCCCAAAGCATGATGTTGCCACCCCCATGCTTCACAGTTGGTATGGTGTTCTTTGGATGCAACTCCGCATTACTTTCCTCCAAACACGACGAGTTGTGTTTTTACCAAATAGTTCTACTTTGGTTTCATCTGACCATATGACATTCTCCCAATACTCTTCTGGAACATCCAAATGCTCTCTAGCAAACTTCAGACGTGCCTGGATATGGACTGGCTTAAGCAGGGGGACACGTCTGGCACTGCAAGATCTGAGTCCCTGGCGTCGTAGTGTGTTGCTGATGGTAGCCTTTGTAACATTGGTCCCAGCTTTCTGCAGGTCATTCACTAGATCCCCCCTTGTGGTTCTGGGATTTTTCCTCACCGTTCTTGTGATCATTTTGACCCCACGGGCTGAGATCTTGCGTGGAGCCCCAGATCGAGGGAGATTAGTAGTGGTCTTGTATGTCTTCCATTTTCTGATTATCGCTCCCACAGTAGATTTCTTCACACCAAGCTGCTTGCCTATTGCAGATTCAGTCTTCCCAGCCTGGTGCAGGTCTACAATTCGGTTTCTGGTGTCCTCCGACAGCTCTTTCGTCTTCACCATAGTGGAGTTTGGAGTGTGACTGTTTGAGGTTGTGGGCAGGTGTCTTTTATACTGTTAACGACTTCAAACAGGTGCCATTAATACAGGTAATGAGTGGGGGAAAGAGGAGCCTCTTAAAAAAGAAGTTACAGGTCTGTGACAGCCAGAAATCTTGCTTGTTTGTAGGTGACCAAATACTTATTTTCCACCATTATTTGCAAAAAAATTCTTTAAAAGTCAGACAAAATGATTTTCTCAATTTTTTTTTCACATTTTGTCTCTCATAGTTGAGGTCTACCTATGATGTCAATTACAGGCCTCTCTCATCTTTTTAAGTGGGAGAACTTGCACAAYTGGTGACTGACTAAATACTTATTTTCCCCACTGTATCTGTCCAAGATTGTTACAAAGCAATCAACCTATAAATATGCTAGAAATGTTAGCTACACATTATACAAGTCAAGCAAGGTGGGTCTTGCTGAGTATTTTTGTAAAACAAAACAATGTGCCTTTAATGTAGCCGGTGGAAGCTCATTACGAGTGTACTGAAGGTGCTGAAAAGTTCACCTGTTAAGGCTGCAGCCGTGGACGGAGGTGGTGAAGAGAAGCTGCGGTTGGCACAGAGCAAAGCGCTCAGGAATCCACGACCAGATGTCGTGCATCTCTTTGGCCCCGACGATCTCGGAGGAGAATGTGTCGGGGTTCAGGGCTAGCTGCACGTTCCGCCTGGAGAAATCCCAGAAAGAAGGAAACAAAAAGGAGGTGGAAAAGTTCAGAAAAAAAGAGGCTCACACGGGGGAGAGGAGATCACAATTTGGGATGCACAAATCTGGTTTTATAGAGATAAATTCTGTATTTTGACTGCAATAACCCTAACCAACCAGATGCTTTATTACTGTTTTTAAATACACAACAGCCTATTAAAAAAGAGATGTAAACAAATGGATCTGAACTCAAATCAAGGAGAGGGGAACCCACCTAGAACTGTAAAAGAACCAGTGAAGAAAACACAGGAGTGGAACACAGATGAGACAGGAGGTGAATGAAAAATGGCGGCACAGGACAAACAGGAAAACACAAGAACAGATTATGAGAATACACAAAAGCAACCAAAAAGTGTTCATGAAATACACATAAAAAGGGCTTAATAAAAAGGCATTATAAAAAGATTGCTGTTCATAGCAAATTAACTGATCCACACTTTTATTAAATTGTATAAACCAATCTACACTGATAGTGTAATGCTGCATGCATCCTGTTTTATGCATAGCTCTGAGATTGGTTTTGGAAAGTTCAAAAGCTGCTCTGTTTTTAAATCAAACCTATAAATCTTAATTTTAACTGCATTTAAATCGTTTTACACGAAGACCATACTCCTTTGTAAAAATCAGGTCAAACATGTTCCTGTGATTTTAAGCTGAATCAAATTAATGCATTACTTGTTAAAAAACTTTTGACTACTAGTTTCAAAAAGTACGTTTGTACTTGTCTTGAGTTACGCAATATCCTTGACTAAAAAAGTGCATCCAAGTTCCACAAGAGAAGGGTTCAAATCAAAGGTTCACAGTAAAAGGTGCACACGAGACAAAGTCACGAGACCGCGATTGACTTTACCGCTTCTGCTTGACAGTGATTCCTTTCTGCTGCAGGGACTTCTCATTCGTGAGCTGCAGCAGAGTGATTTCCTTACGGTTAATCAGGCGGATGGAGAAAGATTTCTCGAGCAGCTTGTCGGGTGTGACGGCGGAGCCGATGCCCTTGATGAACGCCTGAATATCGGACCTAATTTTGCCCGAATCCTGTTGCTGCTGGCTCGCCTGTCCGCCCTGGCCTCCCATTTTATGCTTGCGGTAGAACTTGAGCAAGGCTATGGCCACACGGTAGAGAACCTTGTAGCCCTCAACTAGATAGACATCCAGGACCCGGACGATATGGCTGAAGGGCAGGTCCCCGAGCACCCAGCGCTGCCAATCGGCGTAGACTTCCAGCACATCCTGGGCTGTTGAAATGATCAGTTTGTGAGCAGTTGTGCAGTACTTGTTGGCCAGGTCACCGAAGGTCATGCAGCTGGACTCGTAGGCCAAGAAAGTCTGATCCACCAGTCGCTTGCCTGGCTCGTTGCAGGCCAGTATGCGGCTAACGAGCTCAAAACACTGAGCCTCGTCTTTACTAAAGTGAAGGAGCAAAGACGTGATGGCTGGAAGAGATGGGCAGTGGGAGATATCTGGAAACTGTCCGGCAATGCAGCTGATAATGCGATGGACTGAGGCCACCGCCTCCGCCTTGAGGCAGTACCGCGGCACGGGATTTCCATCCACAAACTCTGGCAGTGGGGCATGAGAGGCGGGCTTCTTTGTGGCTGCATCTCCCATAATGTCACGATAAACCTCTGCATCTGGGGTGACCGTGCGACATGGAATGGCTTTGATGAGCTGCTGGTAGACTTGTGCCCGTAGCTTGTGATTCTTAGCCCAGTGACCTTGGCGGGCCATCTGTTTGAACTCTTTCAGCTCTTTACAGTCTACCTTGGTGGGCCCACTGCTCTTGGCCAGGTCTCCCATCTGAGACCAGTCCACAAAGGTGCCATAGTCCTCTTCTGCCATGGTGGTGGAACTTATCGGTCAGCCCAAAGAGGAGAAGATATGTTCACTAAGATGTTTCTAACCTTCTGTCCTCTTCACAACAAACAGGAAGTGTTTATTTTAACTGCCCATGGTGGTTGCTAGAAAACACAAAAGTACAAAGAAATTAATAAAAAAAGGTAAATCAGCACAATCAAAACTCAATTTCTAACACTTGGTAACAATATTCAGATGGGAAAGAACGTTGTAAACAATTAAACACATCAATGAAATTAAAGCATTCAAGGTTATTTGTGGCTTTGAGCGGCAGGACAGCTGCAAAATCATCAACAACCTTTAATGCACAAATATTTCTTTGACATTTTTCCACAGATGGTCAAGTTCAACAGAAACCACATTATTCATCTGTTTAATTTTGTATCTGAGCTCATCCACAGGACAGACGAAGATAAACAGATTTAAAACACTCTTAACCAATCTTTAGTTTCCACTTGCTGTTTAAATACTTCTCGCTATAAAAACATTTAGATATATATCCYGAGGACGAACATCCAAAGATCACTGTACTAAAACTGACAGTTGTAAAATCACCTGAAGGGTTTAACACCGCGTTTAAACAAAATCATATGCAGGTGTACACTAAACCATACACATAAAATACTAAAACATAAAATCGCAGGCATTTCTATACAGAGATTAGCAAAATAATGTTTAGTTTTATCTAAATTTTGATCTTTGAGCACGATAGACTCCAAGCTAAACACAATAAAAAGCCAGGGTTAGGTTAGGTGCTCAAAAATGTTTGTCCCATTAAATTACAACTGTGAAAAATCAAAGTAGACAGGTTCCAATGCTACAGGAAAACAATTACATTAAATAAAGATTCATGATAATACATTTCCAGTGAGGCCTAAACATAAATTTTGAGACAGTGGACCATAATGTGCATGTGTAACCAGTTTGTCATTTATTCATGAAATGTTTCATTGCAGCTGTCTTTCTGAGGTTCCTGACAGGTAGGGGGCTCGAATAAATCACGTGACAAGATAGGACTAAGTGACGTCATTTGACTGACGATTTTAAACGCAGGTCAAGCAGCTTCAGTTGGCTTTTTATTAAAATCGATAAACCCACAAATGCCAGCTAGCAGAGGTGAAAGTAGCTTTGAACGCCGCCTGAGCTAATCTCATACACGCTTCCTGTCACTCTGCCAGGTTAGCAATGCTAACGTTAGCTCGCTGCTCCCGGTCAGTGGACATTATTAGCAGCTAACAGCGCCGCAAAACACACAATGCAACAAAAAATGCTGCATGCACAAGGGGCAAGAAACAATGTCGATTTAGACGGACCCGAAAACGACGATGCTGAATTTCGGCTAACGTGTTTTCACCATAATATTAGACTAAATGTATCTGCTTTTTAACGTTCAGAAATATATGAAATTACATAAAGCGAATGAAAGAGATGACGTTTTATTTTGTATTTGTTAACAAAAAAATAAATATACTGATTGAACAGTACTCCTACCTGAATGCTGGACGTCTCAGGACGCGAAGCAAGGATTTCACGCTGYTGCTTTGAGCATGCGCAGTGCCTCCGCCCCCCTGTGGGCGTCCAGCTGCAGAGAGCAGCTCAGGTGGGCTGGTCACATATATCCACTGATTAACAGACACTTCTGCCATTCAGATAAACTCTCATTCATTCATAAACCGGATTTATATACAAAACGCTCAGAACTTAATACACTTCATATAAATAAAATTAATCTTTCCTAAAGTTAAAGGTATTTGTGTGAGTAAATCTGCACTTTGACCATGCAGTGCAGCAGCCATTATGTGGTTGTTTATGTCTAGACTTGTTCTGTTAAATAATGACATTCGAACAGGACATGGAAGTACCCTCTGCAAGGCAACAAACCCTGCCTTTGTAAAGAACTCAAAGCAACAACCAAAACCCAGCCGACCAACACATGACACTTGTTACTGATAATTAAATTGAGGAATCAAAATGGCTTTGCAGAAGAAAATGTTTGGCTCCCGTCTCATCCCTTTCATGGCTTCATCATCTGTCGTAATTGATCTGTTTTTTTAGTTTTGCATCCTAATCACCATTAAACAGGTCTGGCTTATGTTGAACAGCATGATGCATTTTTTTGAACATTTATTTAAAGTGTTCCTGAGAGTAATTGCTGATAAACTATTTAAAAAAAGAGCTGCAGTGTTACAGAAACTACTCAGAATGCCATCATTTGCACAAACATTGTGACACTATGCCATTTTRTGCACAGTTTGAAGCATTTGTAGGACTGCGCATGTAAATGTTTTAATATGTAAGAATGTGTTGATGAAATTGGACATACTTTCCTTATGGGGATAAATAGTGTGCCCAATTTAAAAGTAGGTTAGAGTTAGCATGAGGCAACTACATGATGAGGTTTAAGTTAAGTCTCCAGGAAATGATTGCCAGCCAGAGTAGTGACCTCTGGAGTGTGGCAGATGGATAGAAAGCCATTAAGCTGTTGGGTCAAAGCTTACAGAGGTCAAGGCTCATCCAGTCTTCCTGTTCCCTCACACTAACATGACGTCACTCTAACTGTTCGAGTCTAACACAAGCCACTTCCAGTCCCCACCTACTCCACCCTGCCTGCATGYACACAAATTGTGCACACAAACATGAACAACAAACATGAAAATACTGTGTTTGCCCTCTGCGAGCATTTCTAAGTCGTTTCTTAGAAATGAGGTCTTCTGAGAATGCAGCRTGATTGTTGAGGCTGGACTTTGCTTAGATTTGAATGAGTTATAATTCATATATAAACTAAAAGAAGCAGAACAAAAAGCTTATAAGAAGCAAAACCCAAGCTAAATGCTWCAAGGCAAAATGCTATTAAAGCCAAAAGCAACAAAACGCTAGCTAAAAGTAACAAAATGTTAACTCAGTGTTAGAAATATCAAAAAGCAAGTTAATAGCTAAAATTATCAAAAGGGTATTTAGAAGATAAAAGTAGAAAAAGGCTAACAGCAGCAGAAATATAGCTAAAAGCTAAAAGGATCAAAAAACTAAGAGCAGCAGAATAGTGGCTAATAGTAGCAAAATGCTTGCTAAAAGTAGTAGAATAAGAAGATGAAAGTCCCTTGAATTATGTTCATTTTATAGTTAAATTGTTTGCAAAACCAGGTTTTCGTCCTGGTCGTGGAACAGCGGAGCAGGGTCCGGAAAGGGGCATGGGAGTTCGCTCAACCAGTCTGTGTTTTGTGGACTTGGAGAAGGTGCCTGACCGTGTCCCTCAGGGACCCCTGTGGGGAATACTCTGGGAGAACGGGGTAGTTAGGTCCCTGTATGACCGGTGCCAGAGCTTGCTGCATTAACGGTAGTAAGTTGGACTTGTTTCCAGTGAGACTTGGACTTCGCCAAGGTTGCCATTTGTCACAGATTCTGTTCATAACTTTTATGGACAGAATTTCAAGGCACAGCCGAGATGTTGAGGGCATCCTTTTTGGTGACCTTAGGATCACATCTCTGCTTTTTGCGGATGATGTGGTCCTATTGGCTTCATCAGATCATGATCTCCAGCTCTCAATGGAGCGGTTTCACAGCTGAGTGTGAAGTGGCCGGGATGAGGATCAGTGCCTCCAAATCTGAGACCATGGTCTTGAGCTGGAAACCAGAAGGGTGCCTTCTCCGGGTYGGGGACTTGGTCTTGCCCCAAGTGGAGGAGTTTAAGTATCTCGGGGTCTTGTTCACGAATGAGGGAAGAATGGAGGGGGAGATTGACAAGCGGATTGGTGCTGTGTCTGCAGTGATGCGGGCGCTGTGCCAGTCTATCATGGTGAAGCGAGAGTTGTGCCAGAAGGCAAAGCTGTCGGTTTACCGGTCGGTCGTTCCGACTCTCATCACAAGCTTTGGGTCATGACCGAAAGAACAAGATCACGGATAGAAGTGGCCGAAATGAGTTTCCTTCGCAGGGTGTCTGGACTCTCCCTTAGAGATAGGGTGAGAAGCTCAGTCATCCGGGAGGGACTCAGAGTAGAGCCGCTGCTCCTCCATGTCGAGAAGAGCCAGTTGAGGTGGCTCGGGTATCTGGTTAGGATGTCTCCAGGACACCTCCCTGGTGAGGTGTTCCAGGCATGTCCCAGTGGGAGGTGACCCAGAGGAAGGCCCAGGACACGCTGGAGGGACTATGTTTCTCAGCTGGCCTGGGAACACCTTGGGATTCCCCCGGATGAGCTGGCCCAAGTGACGGGGAGAGGGAAGTCTGGGTCTCTCTGCTTAGGCTGCTGCCCCTGCGACCCGATCCCGGATGAAAGGAAGAAAACAGACGGACGAAACGGATGGAAAGTGGTTTAAAATACAATATATGTTTACCTTGTTGTGTCTTTGAAGTTTTTATGTCACAAGAGTAATCCTGACCTTTTTGACCTGTCTTTACATTTATGAAATGATTATGGAACATTTGTGAGACGAGAACCAAATATTACAAAAATATCACATTATAATCACTTTAAAATATTACTTATTGTTGCTCTAATTGTATTTGTCTAWACTGACTGGACTTTTGCACCTCATACAACATGAAAGAAAATACAGCTAATTATGTTCACTTTCATAATTATTTAGAATGTTTTGTGTGTCTGCAGTACATTTATTTAATATACCACAACTGAGAAAATGAATTATTTTCCAAGTGCATGCATGATCTGATCTGCTTTGGTTCCAGATGGTAGAACTACATAAATGGTTTGGAGCCTTCATGATTACAGTTTTGAAAGAAAAACATGATGACAAACACCCTTCTGTGAAACTCCATGTGCTTTGAATTATGCCCCATTTATCAGCTGAGACTTTGTAAAGACAAAAATGTTTTTTATTGCACCACATTAGCATGAAATGCACATTAACATCAACACAYAGACTATTTTTTATAACAAGTTAGAGATCTGAAGTTGGAGTTTTAAACCTAGTTTAGTACTTTATTTTTATTTTTATTTTTTGGAAACATTTACTAAATTAAATTATAGCTCAGATTTTGTAAAACTGACTGAATTACAGCCATTTTTGTCTTTTCTAAGGTTATTGAGCTGTGGAGTTCATTTTAGTTTGACAAAAGTTGATCAGTTGATGATATACATCTAAAGATTTTTTTACTGAGAGTTTGGATCAAATCTGTTCAGTGGTTCATGAGACGTTTTGCTAACAGACAGACACAAAAACATATTTTTGATGCTTTTCACTTTCTTGTGGCGGGTGATAATAAATGCATGTTTAAGAGAATAAATAGAAGTAGCCAAGTAAAAATAAAGAATTTTTAATTGTATTCTAATTTAGGATCAAATACTTAAACTTTTACCCCTACTACCGTAATTTATTTACTTATTATAAWTTTTTTTTGTCATTGTTCCTTTTTATTTTAATTAAATGAAAAACATTTCTACCGTTTAAACTATTTAAATGAGTGCCCTGCTTCAGAACGAAGACCTAATCTCTCCACTGAGACTGAAAGAAGCTGTCACACAGTAGCGYGGGCTCCATTGTATTTGTGAAAACCTAAGTACTCTCCACGTATTGTCTTCTCCGAAGGGGAGTCAGGTTACTGTGACAACCAGACGATGCCTTCTCATAGGCTCAGAGATATATAGAAAAAGGGCAGGGCGAGAGAAGGAGGGGGGAAAAAAGAGTTAAAGAAGATTTAACTAAAAAAAAAAAAGAAAGAAAAGGAGGCAACAGATTTCCCAGGCCTAACTTTGTTACAGAGCTTTTTTTAAAAAAAACATTTGTGGGTTTTGTACAAACAGGATTACCAGTGGGTAGTGACAAAACCTAAGGAGGTGAGGAAATGTGYGTGTGTTTGTGTGTGTTTGCCTGTCTGTCGGCGGCTTGTTTTGACCAAAAAGCTGTTGGGATATTTCTGTTAGCGTGTCACATTAACAAAGAGCAGGCTGCTGACAGCACTTTAGTTTCATTCTGATCGATGTGTTCAACCACAAACACAGAAAAACTCCCAGGCTTAAAATGTCTGAGGATTAAACTCCAAAAAGGAAATGGGAAAAATAATGCAATGTGAATGCTCTTTCCATATTKCGATTATTATTTAACATGCTGAATTTACTGATAATTTGAATGTTCTTGTTTCGACAGCGGGCTCTTGAATGCTGTCAGGAGAACAATGCGTGTTGCGCTGCGGCATCGCAGGTGAGCCTTGCCCTCAATAGGCTATGGTCAGAAAGACCACTGTCATGTTTTCCTTGACTTAAACTGTCTTTACATCTTCACAGCTGTCTGTTTGACCTGTACCATCACAAGCAACTAACTGTGGGCYACTGCTTCCTACAGTTATCATATTACATCTGCACAAGCTCTCAACCAAAGACATGAGATGTTGTTGTAATATTTACTGTCCACAAGACTCTACATCAAAAAGATGTGAACTATATGCCAAATAGCAAATAACAAATAACAGGGGTCTTTTACGATTCTCAGTCTTGGACGCCAAAGTTGATGAAAAGACTGAGCATTAGGAGCTGTAGTGTTGCAGAATTATTACAAAAATCACAGCACTATAGGCTCTCAGCCAATTACTGGGAACCTGACAGAGTGAACACGCCATGACCACATGACCTGCTCAGTAGGGGGCATGTTCTCTATTATGACACGCCTGATTTGATTAAAAGAGTGACAGGCCTTTGCAGAACTTGAAGACCCGCTGAAGAACAGGAAAACAGCCATAGCATGCCCACTACAAAACTGTTTCCAGAAATGTAGTGTAAATTATTCATACAATCAGAGAATAAAATAAACAATCATCCAAATCTGAATAAAAAAAAACACACAGAGAACATGTTTTGTAACAGAAGCCAAGCATGTGAACAGGGTTTTTATTTGTCTTGCACCCTCTAGTGGCTGCCTGCTGCTCTGCCTGGGCCTGTCTCTGGTCACCCTGCTGCTGCAGAGCCTCTGGGTACCTACTGAACCAACCCATGACAAGACTGCTGGGAGATCACCTGAGGAACAGAGTAACACACACACACACACACACACACACACACACACACACACACACACACACACACAGGATAAAACTGAGGACTTTGTATTGACTTCCATTGATTTTGTAACTGTATTTATGCCTAACCCAGACATTTCCCCTAAAGGTTTGTATTCATATCTCTATTAGGACACTATATTGACTTCCACTCGTTTTCAGTAATTTCTGTAGCCCAACCCTGACCCAGTACATAACTAACCCTAACCCTAACCTACCCTCAACTAATATTGGCAGCACTGTGGCTCAGTGATTAGCACTGATGCCACACAAGATCCTGTGCTCGATCCCTCTTTTCTCAGGGGTCTTTCTGTCTGTAGTTTGCAAGTTCTCCTCGTGCATGCTTGGACAAAAACCATGCATGTTAGGTTGCCTTCAGGCCTCCAATGCAAAAGAGATTTGTGATCTCAATGGTATTTACCTGGTTAAGTAACGGTTAACAAATAAAAAATGTATATACAGGCATATTATCTTAGGCACTAAACYTAAACCCTTACACCCCATGGTATTCAACCACTCTTTGGTCCCCAAAAGCACTACTGGACCTGACAAGATAGGTGTTTATACCAGAAACGATCCTAAAAAATGATAAAACTTCTTACAGTTTTTATTTTTACATAAATCAAAACATACTTCGCAACACATGGAACAGCACAGCAGAGTGTTTATGGATGAAGACATGAACGCCCAAGTGTTAAATGAAGATCTGTACACAGTTCATGGTGGGTCTTCATCCTCATCCATCTTCATTGGGTTGACAGTCGTGGGTTTGTGGCTGAGTTAAACCAAAGTCCTTTTGTCTGGATAAACTCTTACACCAAAGGAGGACTTTTTGAGGAACAGCAGTAAGGTTGTTTGTGTAAAGCCCCCCCACCTGTTTTATATGTAAGAGACAAGAGTCAGCAGTTTTTAAGTAACATATTTTGGTGTTTGTCTCTCAGGAGGTCTCTACATAACATTTGAATAAGAACTCCAGATTTAGTAATTGGATATTTTTCCTCCCCAAACCAAAATTATRTCAAATAATCTGACACAATCATTAATTTCTGAGTTAATTTTCTTTAAGTCTGTACACCATGGGCAAGGAGYTTAATAGCCATCTTGGAAGGATAAATAATCAGATGCACAGGTTTAACCTAAAATAAAGTGAACTCGTAGTTTGTGTGAGAGTCTGCAACAGTGTGGTTACTAATGACTCACAATGTCACCATGCTAAATGACAGTTGGATTCATAACATCCTAACCCCAATTTTCCACTCATTTTCCAAGAAAATAGTTTTTAGCAACGTGACCCTCTGATGCATCTCAACCACAATTGCTTCGTGCATCCAGGGACCCACCACAAGTTGTGTACAGAGAGCCACCCAGCAACAGCTCAGTTGGAACGTTTTATAAACCACATGCAGGAAGCTGTTTCTGGGCACCCACAGTTAAATCATCTGAACTTTTTTTTATTTTTGCCAAATAGAGTTCAATGTGTGTATGTGAACAAATTGTTAAATGATTTAAAATGGAATTAAAGTCCAAGGATTCCTTGAAGGAATGCATGTCACAGGTTTACATTAAGATATGTTTTTTGTTTGAAAATAGCCAGTGAGTTGTAAATTGTAGTCAGCTATAAAAAATAAATCAAACGTGCTGGAGATGACTTTCAGCCACTTTCACATTAAATATTAGTTAAATATTTAGAAGACAGAGTTGAACTGCAGGCTGTGGCAGTCATGTTGGACTGGAAAAATTCCAAACATCAATATGATGACTGGTTTCAGATAGTTCCAATAAATTCTAACAAACAAAACAAKTCAACTTCAACAATTAATAATAAAGTTCTTGCACAATGAGTAGTACTTAAAGTGTTTGTTGATAACGACTCTCAGCTGTAACCCAGAGGTGGGGACTCGAAACACATGACTTGGACTCAAGTCAGACAAGAAATCATTAAAATACGACTTTAAACTTGAATTGAAAAAATGTTCAGACTTGTGACTTGACTTGGACTTTTACACCACCGACTTTGGACTTAAATTGGACTTGACCCTGTTGATATTTTAGTTTAGTTTAGTTTATTCATTCGTTTCATTTAAAAAACAAAGCAAATTCAGAACACAAAAAAGCAAATGAAAAATAAAATGAAAGGCGTCAGAAGGAAATAAAAATCTTATAATATTTGCGCCTTTTTACATCAAAAGAAATTCAAACAATAATAAAAAACAAAAAAAAAAAACTAAAATCTTTCTCAGACAATTTTTAAGGATACATATTATGTCATTTCATATTTCTTCAACAGACTGGATTTTACCATTCTCCTAAACTAATACAAAGACCCTGCACTTTTAATATCATATTCCAGATTATTCCACAATTTTTCCCTTGCACTGAAGTACAACGTTCCTTCAAACTAGTTCAAAATTTAGGTTTCACAAACACCTCTGTCCCTTTTAGATTGTAGTAACTTTGTCTTTTAACAAAATTCGATTGGATGTTCAAAGGTAATATATTTTTATGAGCCTTATAAATAATCTGCAAAATGTTGTAATCAACCAACTCATAGAATTTCAATAATTACCCAAAAATCTAAAGTTTAAAACACATTTTTTTTGTAAAGTTTGCCCCTGTAATCATTTTCATTAATACCGTATTAACGAAGGCAGAACATTTATCTTTTCTTTTCACACTCTGTACATATGTGTGCGTGAGCTGCAGCACAGCAAATCAAATGAACCAGATTAAAATAAAATGGAAAATTATAGGAAGACAGTTTYTGCTGCTACGTTTATTTGAACTGTGCAAAATAAAGGGTGCAAATTTAAAGGCATTMTTTAAAATACTTTGTGAGTTTAGCTGCTCACGTTTCTTCACGATTTGAGATACATACAGTCTACTATTTACACTTAATATATAACTGCAACATTGTTTTTAAGAAAAGAGTCAAAATGACTTGAAATTCCAAGTTTCAGACTTGGGACTTGACAACATGACAGTTGCCTGTCTTGACTTTGGACTTGACTCTGGACTTGAAGATAAAGATTTTAGACTTACTTGCAAAACAATGTCCCACCTCTGCTGTAACTACACCAAATTTTAGCTCAATATCAGCAAAAGGGACTGAATTCTGACCATTTATGTTTTTCAAGTTGAGTTGTGGCAACCATCTTAAATTGACTTAGCTCCAAAATGTAATTAGCTGTTACTATACAGCTGATAATTATTTTCTTTTTATTCTTTTTTATTAAAATCTATCCAGTGAGTAATGATATATTTTACTAACAGATAGGCAAAATAAAAAAAAAAGGATAATGGTGCAATTTTAAACAAAGATGTTTCACATAGCATTCTGGTATGTGTCGGGGACATTCTCAGCTCAGACCAGAACAAATTTTAGCTCAGTATTTGTAAAACTGACTGAGTCATGGTCAATTAAAAAAAAATCCCACTGTGCTCAAAGTGCACACAGAAAATAGTGATAAGTTTACAGTCAGCTCAGCAAACAGAGGTGAAATGACATCAATGCTCTCTTGAACTGTGCGTCACTAGATTAATTTCCCTGAGAGATCATCTCTGTATATCATCTCTCCCAGCAACTCGAGTAAAAACAGCTAAATGTAACTTCCTCATCTAACATTTCCATTACTCTGACAATCATCTCTYCTTCACGTTTCTGCCAAAAACATCTTAAATCTGCTGCCTCATAAGTTGTTCTCTGTTATGTTTGGCAGACAGAAGGGTGACTCAGCGATGTGCTGACCTGGGCAGCAGCAAATACTGCTGTACTTCAAACGCAACTAATACAACTTGTACAGATAAAAGTTTTATACAAGTTTTGTATTTTTTTTCTTCTTCTCATAGGTCAGCAGAGTCATCGCCTCCACAGGTTGGCAGTCCGTTTGGAGGCTTTGAGTACTCAGGTGCAGAGGCTGAGCAGCGAAAGAGATGATGTCCATCTGAACAGAAAAGATCTCAGTTTACTACTACACAGGTACTCAGTGATTACTGTAGTACCATGTAATTCTATGTATTTGGACATAAAATACTTGCTAACACGTTGGTGTGTTAGTGTTTTGTTAAGATGTGTGGTTGTTTTTCCAGATTCAGGCAGGATCAGCAGGGTTTGGCTCACCTGGTTGAGCAGGAGCTGCAGAAAGTGTCTCAGAAGCTCGATCAGCTCAGCCACCATCATCATCATCATCATCAAGCTGATACCCCACACAATGATGATAGACCACATCAAGGTTTGAAGATTTTTGAAGATGAAAAAAGAAAAGAAATATGCAACTGTTACATTAAAATCCCACAGGTTATTTAATGCTCAGGTTCTTTGAGTATTGTCAAATCTTATACTTTCCCCTGAAGATATTTTTGCCTCTGTGTCTGTAAGCCAAATGTCTTGTGAAACACTGGATATATTTGAATGAATCTTTCAGAAAGAAATAATCAAATTCACGTTTACAGTCACATCAATATACTGTATATATAGTGGAAAAGTTCCAAGTTTTTTTAAGTCCAGACAGTCAAACTCGTATATAGAGTGAAATATATCAAGCCTTTATTGTTTTATAATTTTTATGATTATTGCTAACAAAAAAATGAGAAAAAATCAGTCTCTCAGATAATTAGAATATTACATTTTCAGGCTTTGGTAAATTAAACTTTTTGACAATATTCCAAGTTTTTGAGATGCACCTGTACACGTGATTGACTTTCAACCTTTGCTCAGGCTTTTTGAAGTCACTTGACCACATCAGTTTGACAGCTTTTGAGCTAAAATTTGGTGTGGTCATAGGTATGAGCCATTCTCAACACAAGCTTCAAGCCCTAATCATACCATTACTTCCAAACAGAAAATGATTTTGCTCTAAAGCTCTGGCATGAAAGGCTGAGGGAAATATCCATTTGTTCCGCATTAATTATGTTATGTTTCTTCATTTTAGGCTTCATCAAATAATTTCACACCAGTTTTTCATCTTCAGTGAGCGACTTGTTTCTAACCTGTCGATCTGAAACAGTAGTTTGCTACTGGAAGGCCAAATGCATGGTTCATGGCTGTAGTAGGGGTTAACTACACAGTGAAGTTAACAAGCTGTTATTTTAGAGGGTATGAATGTTGAGGGGTTAAGGCAGTGAATGGGTGGTGGTGGGGGGTGATTGGGGTGAAATCCATGGATAGATATTTAACAAGCCCCATGGAGCCAGTGCCAAACAACCAGGAGGAAAGCAAAGTTGACATCTCTCCTTCTCAAGGTGTCAGGTGAGAATCGGGTTACGCACACGAAGTGTGTGTGTGTGTGTGTGTGTGTGTGTTAATTTATACATGTTAAATTTTTCTTTTTAAATCCATAAAAGTTTGGACCATGCATGCCATCACCTGCATAAACGTGTGGAGGTGTGTAAACAGTACAGAACATGACACACATACCACCCGCACACACACAGACACACACTTCCATGCCACCAGTCTCTTGGCTCCTCTTCTCACATGACCTCACGGCTATAAAATACAGCTGAATTACCCCTTTCACCAACGCATGCGCTTGTTTTTCCAAGGTGGCGGTGGTRGTGGTTCTCCTTGTTGTTCTGCTCCTACAGCACATCACAATTTCTGCTCTGTTTCTACAAGTTTTCTTATCTTTTTTTTTTAAAAAGTAGGTTGTTAGAGACTGTGTGTTTTGGCCAAGGTTAGTATTGTAAATGTGTGTGCACACGTGTCTGCTTCCACTTGATTGATGTTGGCCTCGGTTGGTGGCGAGCTTACGGGAATGGGCCTCTGAGAACACATCGCCTCCACTCCGATGCCAGTCACAGGCATGGAAACGCTGCACTTTACTCTGACGGCTGCTGCTCACTGTGTGTGTGTTTCATATCAAAACTACTGTCCAACGTTCTGCTCGGATGGTAATGATGTATTTAGAGTGCCTTCCCTGCAGGGCCTGGAGAGAAGTGTGAAGTACCRAAAGACCCTGCATATCCAGTGTGTGCTGAGAAGGTCAAGGTGAGAAAACATATACACAAAGCATAAAATGACATTTTGAAATACTGCCAACAGCAGCTGATCAAACTGTTCTTATTTTGGTTTCCATGTAGTTTCTGCAGACACTCTGGCAGTCGGACCCCTGCTATGCATTTTATGGCGTGGATGGGTCCACGTGCTCCATACTGACGTACCTCAGCCAAATTGAGGATTTTTGTCCCCCTCAGGTTGGAAGGAACTACTCCTCTCTGCCATGGCATCAAAAACCTCTTTCACATCCACATAAGGTATCCTCCTACCATCATCCATCACCCGCTTCAGATGTTATCATCCATTAAATGGACGTTATTAGCCATTATCAGTCCCATAGAATGGCTTCAGACTGTCTTGACTGAGCCGCCTAGTGGGTTCTCCGTCCCAGAGAATGGCCTTCAAACTGTCAGCTGTTTAGTATGAGGCATAAAGCCRCTAAAGTTAATTTTAGAGAAAATGACATGGGCTACGATAAAGTAGACCGGACTCCGGCGGTAGCAGATTGTTGCATTCCAACATACGTMTATGGCACTGGTAACCCACTAGGGGGCACTGTCAGGACAGTCTGAAGCCATTCYATGGGARTGATAACCMCTAATAACRTCCATTTAATTGACTGATAACATYGGAACTGGCTGCATCCATTCACCAAATTATAACCTGCAAGTTTAATAAAAACACCCCCCATGACCTATAATTCACAGGCTGACATACGTGACACTTTGAGGCCGCTGTACGAGGTGATCAGCAACAACAGCAGCAGCCCGGTGATTAGGTTCATCCGCTCCAGAGTGGAAAGAATGTCTGAAAGGTGGAAACGGGCTGGACAAAGGTGGAAGCAGAGCAGCAATGAGACAGTTCCTCTGATGAAGGTGTGYGGATTGCAGAAAACGTGAAATAACAATATTAAGCTTATTAATTTATGTTGGGCTTTCTACAAAAWAAAAACATATGCATGTCCAAAACATGCCTTATATTGCAACAGAATCATTTAGCAAAGTTTATCAGTAAAACTATCTTTTAATTTCTGTTTCAAAAATTCAGTTTGTTCTGTTTTGTTGGTATGTTGCTAAACTGATGTGGAACACAGCAAAGAGGAAGGTGTTTTAGTAATGTAATACTTGTCGTCTGGAATTTGGAATGTAAAAAGT
>NW_013952450.1:1661397-1666330 GCF_001266775.1 Austrofundulus limnaeus
GTAAAGCTCTGAACTGTCAAAACACAAACTTCATATATTCATCAAAATAAAAGTTAACAAAGAACTTGATAATTTGTTATTAAAACAAAACTCTTTCCTCGTTTTTCCCCATGTACAAGTTTTTTTAACCAAACATTTAATCTACCTGCAAGATTAGYTAATCTTGCAGCCATAGTGTTTGTACGCATTTTTTTATGTTGAGAACTTTAAGWTAATTTCAGTCTAATGAAGATGCTAACATTTTAATGACCAAGCAGACACGTTTTTTTAAAGACTGTGATGTTCCTCTCCTGGAGAGTGACTATTTTCGAAACCAGGTTGTTTTTGATCAACGTAATCAAAATGTGGTCATTTATGACTGGAAGCCAGCTGTAAAATCTAAAATAATAATAATAAAAGTAAAAATTGGTGTACCTAATGTGTTTTTCCTGTATCTGGTCCAGTCTGATAGGTGCTGCGCCGGGCCGAGGCAGCTGTCCAATCCAGAGGCCTCTCACCTTTGACCTCATTTACACCGACTACCACGGCCTTGCTCACCTCCAAGGAGCCATGGGACTGGCTTTTCAGCATTACCAGTATGACCTGGGTCCTCCAAAGCACATGATGTGTATTTAAGAACAAATGCATGTCATGTTCTTTGTGATTACTTGTTTATCTAGAGCTTTTTGGTGATTTTAAAATGTAAAAGAATTGTCACATAATGATGTCAGGCACCTAATCAATTGAGTGGAAAATTAATTTCTTGGTAAAAAAAAAATTTAGGTGCCGCTTTAGGATTTTGGACTCGTTTGGAACTGAACCGGCCTTTAACCTGGGAACTTACGCTCGAAGTCGTGGATATGAAACCCAGTGGGGCAGCTGGAGTCTCCATCCTCTGCAGTATATGACCATGTTCCGTAAGTCTGAGCACTGACTCTGTAACATTTGATACAAGTGTAGAATACAAACTCATACAAAATCATAGTATAAAGAATAACAGCTCCAGTTCAGTGAGACATAACTCAGACTCCACCACCTCTCTGTGTCATCTGTTCCGTCCTGCTGGGAGATGGAGACGAGCTGGAAGCAGCAAGTCCAGAGGCGCACATCATTCGTCAGCCTGGGACTTTTTGTTTATTTGCCCTGCTAAGCAAGAAAGGAGATAAATGTTTGTTGAGAATGTGAGGAGGACTGAAAGAATTTGAAACTAAACAGCAGAGAGATGACAAATGTCATGTAGGATGGAAGAAAAAAAAAGACTGGAAAGTACTTAAGCTTCTGTRGTGTGAAAATGCCGTGGGAATGATAGGGATTAGCAAAACTCTAGTTTGACAACAAAATTGTCAAAATCAACAAAAGGCAGTTTCAGCCACAGCTTTTTACTGTTATTTGATTAAAAATGATCTCCAAAATTTTACTTAATACTGGAGTTAACTGATAAGTACTGTTTAATCCAGTAAAGCCTGTTTTTGGAACTTTGAGAAGTGGTAAAGTAAGTATTTTTCCATCAAGAGTATCTTCCTGAAGTTGTATATTCAGAGAGACACTGAAGCATCTTCTCAACAACATCCTGAGGTACTGGTTTAAAATCAAATTGCAGTTTTTACCACACATTATATGATCAACTAATCTGCACGAGTCACTGTCAGTGATATTCAGGTCAGATCACAAATTGTTAACTTTATTAAAATAATTTGCTATATCAAATGGCCTTGTGATGAACTGCCCCTCACACTCTACAAATTTGGTGTGGTCATAGCGGATGGTTGTTCTGTACATAAGAGCTAATAAATCTCATGAGATGTCATGTGAGATTGCACATAATTTACAAAGTTTGGCCAAAATAGCATCAAATTAATCTCTTCTTATTATAAGATTGTCTCAGTTTAAAGCACTGGCAAGAAAAGGTGATGGGCGATATGCAGTGGTGGGCAGCACTAATCTAAAAATTAGTTCCACTAGTCCTAAAACACTAACTCAAATATTTAGGTCCCCTAATTCTAAAGCACTAATGCACTGAAAGTTTTAGCAAAAGCTAATTCTAAAGCACTAAAATAATCCAGTCAACCCATGAACATTCTTCAACAGGCAACATGAGTCACATGTTACCACGTTGCTCTCTTACGCCTTATCATTGACATTCCACAGCTGTGTTTGAGTTCATATATTGTCAATATGTCACCTGCTGGATAAGTGACACACATATGAACAAAATATGGGACAGYTTTCACCCTCAGCTGTTAACAATAACTGTGATCAATAACATTTATAGACCTCAGTTAGTGCTGCTAARTTTAGCCTATGAATTTAGCAAGTGCTAATCCACAAATAAATAGTAAAATTAGCACAAAGCCCTAAAGCACTAATCAGGAAATTAGTTCTCCGATATGCATTTTTTCAAGAATGGATYGAAGGTTCGTTTTTGCAACTCTTCTAAGGCTGCATGATCGTATCAGCTTTTCAYTGCCTATCACTGCTGATCTGAGGAGTGTGTTTAAAGCTGTGAACTCAGACAGGTGTTGGAGACAAGTGGAGCTGAAAAGCAGGAAGTTTTGTTTTGGATGAACGAGGACAGTTTTGGCAAATGTCTCTTAAACAAATGCCATGAGACACAGGAGAGGCACACATTCTTTGTAAAGTAAATACTCATCTCCAGCACCTTCTCCAGCGTGTCAGACAGCAGCAGCTGCCTATCCAAACACCCCGCCTCCTCTGGAGTTCATATTTCCACTGACAAATGATTAACTGTGAACAGCATGTTTTCCCTCTCTGACAGAAATTCAATATAAACTGCTCTCCTAAGCGTTGTCAGTTCTGGTGGCCAAACGTAATACTCTTTTGTACTTGAGCCACATTTTTCATGATCAGCTTATTTTTTAATGTAATCTTTGCTGAATGTAATGGTTCAACATCTTTGATCTTTCAGCTCATTCTCCTGACAATTCCTTTCTGGGCTTCGTGAGCGAAGAGGCAGTGAAGGATGAGGAGCCTGGGTCAGAAAGTTCCAAGAAAGACAAGATAGCAGTTGTCTATGGCAAACAGGAATACATGTGGCAGGTAAAATAATAATAGGTRATTATTACAAAATAAATAAATAAAATGGTGACTGCAAGAAATGTGTCTAAAGATTAACCATGGCAAAATTTTACATGATAACGATGAGGTTTTTTTCTTCCTTTATGGGATAGACTGGCAAAAGTCTAAAGTTTTTCCTTTTGGTCATTTAAAAAGATTTAATTATAATACTAACAATACATTTTATTCATAAAACGCCTTTCAGGACACCCAAGGACACTGTACAATAGAAAAAAAGGAAAAAAAACTGTAGATACATATAATGATAAGGGTAGTGTGGGAGAAACAGAAATGTGGAATACTGAACAGTCATATAAAAAATACAAATATGTAGACAAATTGAACAATAGCATTGTGGGAGAGAAACATCGAAGTAAGGACAACAAAAACAGACATTGAAAATCGGAGTTAACAGTTGTAGGCTAATTTGAAAAGACGTGTCTTCAGGCCTGTCTTAAACAGGGAGAGAGAGGTGGTATTGTGTAATCCATGGGGTAGTGAGTTCCAGAACTGCGGAGCAGAGCGGCTGAAAGCTCTGCTCCCCATGGTGCTGAGGCGGGCAGAGGTATTGAGAGTTGGAGGGAGGAGGCAGATCTTAGAGAGCGGGAGGGTGTGGAGATGTTTAGGAGGTCAGATAGGTAAGAAGGGGAAAGATAGCTTTGAAGGTGTGTAGGAGAATTTTGAAGATGATGTGGGATTTAACTGGGAGCCAGTGAAGCTGTTTTAGGACTGGAGCGATGTGGGCAGAGGATAAGGTTTGAGTGATTACATGGGCTGCTGAGTTCTGAACCATCTGTAGTTTATGAAGGGATTTATTGGGGAGGCCAAACAGTAGGGAGTTGCAGTAGTCGATCCTGGATGTAACTAGGCTGTGTACACGGATGGCAGTGGAGCAGGGAGTGAGTGAAGGACGGAGACGGTTAATGTTGCGGAGAAGAAAGCAGGCAGATCRAGTCATGTTGTTGATGTGGGATGTAAGTCAAGATGCTGGGATTTGGAAATTGAGTTTTTTGTCCCAACAAGGAGGAGTTCAGTTTTGTTATTGTTTAGTTGGAGGAAATTGTTGGAGAACCAGTTGTTGAGCTCACTGAGGCAGTCAGTAAGAGTTGAGGATTGTAAGGTGGAGTTCGGTTTTGTCGAAATGTAGAGCTGAGTGTCGTTGGCATAAGAGTGGAAATGAACACCAAATTTACGGAAGATGTGGCCAAGCGGGAGCAGATAGATTATGAAAAGTAGAGGCCCGAGGACAGAACCTTGGGGAACACCAGTGGAAATCGGTGAAGACAGGGAACGGAAGGACTTGAGCAGTATGAACTGAGTGTGTTCGGAAAGATATGTTTTAAACCAGTCCAGTGGGGTGTCTGAGATGCCGATAGAGCTTAGATTTAAGAGTGTGGTGTCCAGTCCTGGTTCTCGAGGGCCACTATCCTGCATGTTTTAGTTGTTTCTCTGTTCTTAAGTGTGTCTTCAAGCTCTGCAAAAGCACGCTATTTACTCATTTAAATCAGAAACAGAGAAATCTCTAAACTATAGGTTAGTGTTCCTCGAGGACCAGGATTGGGCACCACAGATTCAGGATGCTGGCAGCTGGCAGTCAAAAGGGAGCGTATCCCTGTGAGGGTGAGCAGCAAAACATACTTTAGTAACCAGAAATAGTCTACCTGTTAATTTCATTTCAATTTCAAGTCAGTCTACAAAATATTCAGCTCCTTCCTCAGCAGGAAACAGATTTTTATATTCATCTATTCTCCWTTCAAAGCCACCAGATATCAACATATGTTTCTTTTTTTAAATGATATATGGATTATTCAGAACTACAATGGGGGGGACCCAAAATAACATGTTAAAACATATATACATATTTACATATATACATATT
>NW_013952450.1:1667120-1674825 GCF_001266775.1 Austrofundulus limnaeus
ATATATATATATATATTTATTTATACTTGACTGTAGAGAAGTAAGTTTAAAGTTTGCGAAGAGCTATTTAAAATGATAGCTTACATTCTTTTTTTAAAGAATGTAAGCTATCATTTTAAATAGCTCTTTGCAAACTTTAAAATGATAGCTTACATTCTTTTTTTTAAAATGGGATTCTGTGAAAAGGTCATGATCAACGAATATCTTACTTATTGTAGATAAATTATTTTAGAGGCCGTTCAAAGAGCTAATTCTGACCAGATTAATGAGCTAATGGCTAGTCCAGGGGGACCAGGACCAAAGCTGCTGACATACAGTATATGATTTTTTCTGCTGGAAGTGCCCCAGGCAGCCTCCTCCTCCTCCTCCTCCTCCTACTACTACTACTACTATGACTGCTACTATTACTTAAAGCTACTTGTTCAGTGTTGTGTAAACTATGTATCTACCACTGTGTGTATAAACCAGGGTAAATCTAAATATCTGGAGGTTATTAGTGAAGAATTAGAGACTCATGCCACAGTCTACGGGCCTCCAGGACACGCCTCCAGTCTACCCAGTTTCATCAGAAACCACGGACTCCTGTCTCAGGAGGACTTTCTGCAACTTCTCCAAAGAACAAAGGTCAGATAATCACAAACTATTACAAATAAAATCTTTGGCAAACAGCAGATCTTCCTTAGATTGTTTTTCTTTTCAGGTTTTTGTAGGTCTTGGGTTCCCCTACGAGGGTCCGGCTCCTATCGAGGCCATAGCTCTGGGTTGCGTTTTCCTTCAGCCACAGTTTGACCCCCCACACTCATCAGAAAACAGTGACTTCTACAAGGGCAAGCCCACCACGAGACAGGTGGAAAGTTCAAACCTGCGTTGTTGGTCTTCTTGCATTTCTAATTAGCTTTTAGGTGTACTTACTGAAACGTTGTTGACATCAGATCACCTCACAGCACCCGTATGCTGAGCAGTTCATTGGTAAACCCTACGTGTGGACTGTGGATGTGACCAACAGGACTGCAGTTCAGCAGGCTCTCAGGACTATTTTAAGCACGGAGGTAACTGGATTTCCTGAACATAAACTTCCAGCCACAGTAGCATCGAGTGAAGCGTGTGTGTGCTTTTGCAGGTGAAGCCTTTCACGCCTCAGGAGTTCACATGTGGGGGAATGCTGGAGCGGCTTCACGGTTACATCACTCAGCAGGTACAGAAACATGTCCTATGATGGATGCTGTGTGTACATCGAGTGTAAAAATGTAAAAAAGCATTTGTTTATTCAACTCAGTTTTTCTACAACTGTCTTTTCTCCTGAATCACGAATTGCTCAAGAACTTCTGCAGTAAATCTGTCCCTACTTGGCCTCCAGAAAGTGCTCTAAGGGGGCACCTGGGTCCACTGGGTCAGTCGTGTGTGAGTGTGTGTCAGCGCTCCGCTTTGTTGTGTGAGCCCGCTCTCTTTCATCACCTGAACACACCTGCAGCGTTTACCAGGTGAGAACAGGGACATGTTACGTTACAGCAGGGTTGCAATGATTTTCACAGAGGGCCTTTTAAATTTGTTTATTTTCTTACATTGAATCATACATTTAAAGTTTACTGTTGGTRTAAAAACTATTTTCATGTTAAATTAAGTCATAAATAAATAAACACATAAAAAAACATTTTGATGGGCCGGCCCGGACGGAAGTCACAGGCCTTGAGTTTGACATGTGCGTTAGAGTAAACAAAAAGTCTAGATCCTTCCTCTAGTGTTTAACTGTGCTTTATAATTAAGTTCATGCAAACTTGTCTGTGATCACAGATATGTTCAATTATCATAAAATGAAAACAAATATAAATGTAGGAGTTAATAGAGGAGAGAGTACCTGGGGAAGAGGATTCATAGAACAACATGAAAGCTAAATAGTCACATACCCAGAGGTGTAACTAAATACATTTACTTTGTTACAGTACTATTTTTGAGGATTTGTAATTTTATCAAGTTTTTTTTCATAACATCAACTTTATTTCATTACATTCAAAATATAAAAAACTGTTATGGTAAGAAACTTGTGCCAACAAAAATGGGATTTGAATTGTTAATCTAATCAATTCAAACTCAATACACATATTCAATCTAGAATCTGAATTTGCATAATTCACAATTTGCATAATTGAATGCATTGGTTTGATTTCTAAAATCCTGTTTCTTTTTTTCGTTGTTTATTTATTTTTTTCACACATCCAGGTCCTTGAGAAAACCAGAGTAATCAAACACAGATCGACAGATTTTTGTTCATAACAGTGGAAATTCCTTCATAGGTGTTCAGTCTAAAGACAGCAGTAATCAGCGTTTCCAGACGTACAATAATTGTCACATATGTACAATAAACAACTCAGAAATCCCATAATGTTTGATAATTTGACCGTTTCAATGCATGGCTGAGTTACCACACGGATGTCTGACATAAGAGAGAAGTGGCAGATTACGGAACTGTGTTGCATATTTAGGGACTTTCTCGCTATATTTAGCGAGTTTTCAGACCACTCAAGTGAATGTTTTTTTTAAAGCAACAAGTGAAAATCCACTTAGGTGAACGTAGCTCTCTGATGAGCAGCTGGTGCTGCTGTGAGCACCTCCCCGACAGGCAGCTTAGTGCTCAGGCTGCCTCCCTCCCAGCTGCCCGTTCAGACTCTGAATCATGCCTGTGCAACGCTCCTGTTGACTGATCCACAATGGGATGTAAACATTTTTTATTGGTTCAATTATTCACTGCAATAAAATAATTTTGAGTGCTTCTATTTGATCATTTTTGGTGGATTGCATCCACACGGTTGTATTACAGCTTCTTTGAGACAGAATGCCTATATTTCTGTAAAGGAAGTTTTCAGCTTGGTTAAATAAATTCAACATATCATTTCTCAGAGTGTAAGTACYGTTGATTTTACGTTCCTGATTATTGTGATCAGTTTTATGACTTTTATTATCAGTAAAATTAAATTTTCCCAAAGGTATTTTATTTTACTTATTTCATTTTTTTCAAGTACTTCTCTGCAGATAGCTAATAGCTAAATTTCCCACTGACTCCCATCTTGTAGGCTCGGACTGGACTGCTCCAGCACGGTGCAGGACGTCAACCATCTGTTTCCATCCTACAACCCGTGGGGTCGTCACTGTGGCCTTCAGCAGGAGCCGCTGCTGTTCAGCTGTGCTGGATCTGACCCTTCACATCGCAGACTGTGTCCCTGCAGAGCTCACCTATCTGCACAGATGCCAGTAGAACCAGACTGCATTTGAGCGGGACAGTGGAATAACTCAGGAAAAAAATTAAAAAATTTTAAAAAAATGGCACCAAAGAGTCGTTGTCGTGATGCACTGTGGACAGGCAAAGGGAGCCAACAGTTCTTCCAAAACTTGTCTGTTGGTTTTATTTATAATTATTACATATAGAAACTGAAATATGGTTGAGTAAAAAATTGTTTATAGACTTAATTTGTCCAAAGCCACCACAGAAACACTCAGGAAGCAGCTGTGAATTGTTAAAAATAGTGATTTTTTTGAGCCAGCTTTTGTACAGTATCTGATAAAGATGCATTTTATGAGTAATTAAAAGTGTTCAAATGAAAATGTTACTTTTTGTAGTGTCTTTTTCTACTTGTAGTACCCACACTAATAATATGCATCGCTATTATGCTAAATAATTAAGCAATTATTCATTCACATGGGTCAGCATTTCAAGCGATTGCTGGTCCAGTTTCTCAGCGCCTGTCTGGCTGCAGAGATTAGGCTTGGCCTCAAAGGAGCGAGGGTGACAGCCTAAGTGATGAGGCTCATTATCTGAGTGAATCATGGATAACCTCTGGATACCTTTGGGAAGTTATAGCCTCACGAACATGATTACATTGTCATATAAACCACCAGCTTCCAACCATGTGTGACTTTTAAAAAGCCCCTAAACTCTGGTTAAACCCGTGCCCCCCTGCAAATCATAGCAGAAACTGACTGTTTGTCTTTCCAAAAACACGTTCCCTCTCAGAAACAGTCAAACAAAACAGAACTAATCCTGTTTGCTTAAGTTATTGAGCTGGAAATGACATAGTAAAAAATGATTTGGATAACAAATGACTTATTTTGTCCAAAGATCCTGTTTTTGTACAAGAGTTTGACCTGCAGCTCTCTTAAAAGGGTAGTCTGATCATTTTAAAGTGATGGTCTGTCAAATAGTTGCCAATTGTTAAAACATCATCAGCTGTGACATCAGTCATGAAGTATGAAGAAACAGGCAAAAATCATCTTCCAGGCTAGGTTAACAGCTAAAAAAGGGCCCTTTGTATTGTTTTTAGGCTTATAAACTATAGGGGTGTGTTATAATACATCCATCCACATCAATATATTTATTAAATGATTAATGATTCAATGACAGCAAAGCAAAACAAAAACACTGTTCCACATTTTCATCACATGCCCGATGTGGATCAATATATTTCCATCGAGCATCGCATCAAATTGAATGCAGACTTGTGTAAGTATGTAAGGTTTAAATAAAATCACAAAGTGCTTAACAATTAAAGCAAGACAAAATTTGTCACCATCACATTCATCCAAAGTACAAGTAACAACAGAGTAGAATTTGCACATCAAAAAGACTAACAACTCAGTTAAAAGCCTGTTTGTAAAAGAAAGTGTAGGATGATTTATGAACAAAACATTGTATCGCCATCCAAACAAATAAACCTCTTTGGATGTTTACCTGCATACTGACTTTCAGAAATCTGTATTTTTTCACATAAAAAGGTACTCTCACATGATACCCCTCATGAGGAAGAGATGGTTGTGTGGGGTAGGATTGGCAGAGCAGGTACAGTCTGGTGGTGACGGCTGGGGGAACTTTGCATTTCCTTATAGGCCTGGCTCAAAAACATCATCTTATTTTGAAGCGGAGTTAATCCGTGAGATCTTTTTTTTACTATGCGTCTGGAAAATCCTTGTAATTTACAAACAATCCCCACAACATGACATGTTTGAAAGTGTGTTTGCTGAGCATAGACCATGTGGATGTTAGTGTCCTGGTGCTGCTGAATGTATCAGTCTGCTTGGAGTAGGGTAAACCTTGGACAAAATCCTGAAAAATTATTTAAAAAACAGACGTGTTTATAGCCATTAGCCTATCCTGGAGAACAGGGCTGGCCTATGGCATAGGCAACATAGGCAAACGCTATGGGTGGCACAAATGGCGGACGAAAAAAATATTTTGTAACTTTAGTTATAAAGACCCCACCCCACCCCCGAACTGCTTCAGTCCACAACTGCTCGTTACCATGAACTGGTGTGTTCTTCATTGCTGTCGGCAAATGTTTTGAGTTAGATTTCTGGTGTTCTGTTTCAAATTTCAAATTTGATATTGTTAATTATTTTAATGGGACACCCTGGTTTCTAAAGATAAAAAATAAGATCAAAGACAAAACTACCTTATTTATTCAAGTATAATACATAAAATTTAATCCATAAAATCATGCACAAAGTTGGGGGGTAGTACTATACTTGGATAAATATTTTTGCTGATGTATTTTAACTGAAATATTGGCTTCATTCACAAAATGCCTGAGTCCGGAAATGAAACCACGTCATAAAAAGCGGTTGAAGCGAGCTTACCTCTGACACTCCTTCGTGCCTCYGAGCGAGATAGTAACAGATCCAAGCTGGCAACATGATGTGAAAAAAAAAAAGGAAAGAAAAAAGACAGTCCTACAGCTTATTACTGATAATGAACTGATGATATTAATGTGCGACCGGGCCGCTCCTGGAACAACAACAAACACGTGGTYGGCTGTAATGGCTGCCGTCTACCGGTGTTCTGTAAAAGTTGGTCTACCTAAAAAAAATTCCCCACCAGAGGGGGCGCTGGTGAGACACAGAGCATGAGATTGTTGTTAAGTGGGATTCTGATGCCTTTATTACAGAGGAGGAATACCAGAAACCTTTAATGATACTGATGATGATGAGCCTGAATTTGAAGGCTTTTGATTCAGCTTCAGCCACACTTGTTAGAGCCACATAGCTCTGTTTGTTTGTTATATCACACCAGTTGACAAATGAGCATTAATAGTTATTGTTGTAGTTATACGTTTGTTGTTGTGTACCTTTTAGTACATACTGTATGTTGTTAACATAAAATTAAAAACTGATGCAATGGCCAAATGATAATTTTACTGATGTATGTAAAGACTGCAAAGGCTGAAAAATCCTGAAGTCCATATGAAATTAGAAGTAGTATGAGAATTAAAATTTTTATGCTTTTTAAGATAAAAATGGGGGGGGGGGATCCTATTGTACATGAGATCGTATTATACATGAATAAATATGGTATTTGGTATGTGAATGTATGTAAACTGACAGTGAAATTTAGAAACCTGCACAAGGGATGCCACCTGAAATCTTGCCTAGGGTGTCAAACTGGCTAGGTCTTGCTCTGCTGGAGGAAAACATCTGCATTTTTCTTCATACTCCAGACATCAAGAACATCCCTTCAAAGATGAGCACATTATTCCTTTAAGGGTATTGTATTGTGCAACCCATGGTGTTGTGTGGAAAAATGAAAAGGAATCAGGAACACCCAAAGGCCAGGCGCGGGCCCAGAGTCAGTGTCAGTGATGAGGTTCTGCACTTACACAGCACAGCTGCTGGTGAAGAAAGCTCGAAGAAAGGCAGCAAGCTGCTTTCTTTGACTTGTAAGAGATGTTTTATCTGGAAATAACACACTGATACGTTTTGACTGGCAGGAAAAATAGATGTTTTATTATTATTATTTTTTGCCTCATTGCACTTCATGTAACCAGAACATGTCACTCAGAGACTGGGCCGCTCAGGCCTGCAACAACAGAGTGAACAAGTTGTAAAAGACTGAAAAAAGGTCTGTGATAACCTTCAGGTGAATTTGTTTATCTCTGTCAAACATGAGTTTTGCTTGAACAGCTGAAATGATCGCACTTTTATTTTTATATCAAGAAATTATTTGCAAAAAAAAAAAAAACCTAAATGGCTTTTTGAGCGTTGAGGGACATGTTTAAAGTACTATTGTGGAAAATGGTGCCGCACTTCTAGATGAGTCATGATAATTTTGTATCATTTACACATATGCCAAAACACAGTAAAAGTGGTCATGTTCTTCCTCAGAGACTGATAGAAGAAAGGTCAAACCAAGGGTTGAAAAACAGACAGAAAAATATTAGAGCAAATATGGACAAAGTCTTCCACACAGAGTTGTAAAGTAACTAATTACAAATACTTTGCTAATGTACTTAAGTAGAAATTTTGGCTATCTGTACTTAACTTGAGTAATTATTTTTCAGCCTACTTTTTACTTCTACTCCTTACATTTTTACACAGTTTTCTCTACTTTCTATTCATTACATTTTAATAAAAGATAAGAAGTAGAAAGTTGTTACTTTTATTTCATTATGGCTTGTTGTTGTTAAAAAAGTATAATCCTGATGAACTGTACCTCCTGGAAAGAAGAAATTTAATTGTGGTTGAATGAAAATTATACATTTAAACCATTCTGATGCTGTATTAGTTTGTACACAATCCATCACAGCTGCAAAGGACAGAAATCATGTCACACTCCAGCAGGAAATAGCAGTTATTTTGTATGTCTACGAAGATGTCTGTGGCATATTTATACATATACATACATACAGTGTATATTTATTTGATACAGTATGATGTCACAAAGACA
>NW_013952450.1:1676875-1680278 GCF_001266775.1 Austrofundulus limnaeus
CACAAGGGCAGGCAGGTGGGAGGATAGGCAGGCAATCAATCAATCAATCAATCAATCAATCAATCAATCAATCAATCAATCAATCAATCAATCAATCAATCAACTTTATTTGTACCAGCAGGTAAACTTGGTTACAGTGAAAACGAGTCAGCTTCTATCCAAGAAAAAGCACAAGACATCTGACATGGACATACAGTGGACACAACATGATTAAAAAGTGACCAGGTGCTCATAAAACTCAAGAATCAAAGATAAAAACAAGATAAAATCAAATAGAACTATATAAGACAAAAAAGACTAAAATGACTAACTAATGTCATGTATATTATGTTAACTTGAGTTTAAAAAGCTAACTGCAACAGGAACAAAGCTGATTTTGAAACGCTTAGTTTTACATTTTGGCACTAAGTATCTACGTCCTGATGGGAGAAAGCTGAACTCGCCGTGCAGAGGATGAGACACGTCTTCCAAAATGGACCCAGACAATCTCTGGACCTGCCTAGAGTACAGAGATTCTGCATTTAATYGCATCTTTCCCATCAGTTTACTGGACCACTTCGCTATTTGGTTCAGGGAGTTCTTATTTTTAAGAGAAAGGTGACCAAAAGGACACTAAGCAAAAGGATAAAATAGATTCAATAAAAGCACGATAAAACAGAGTCAGCAGGGTTTTGTCGATGTTAAAGTATGACAGTTTCCTGAGACAGAACAGGCGTTGGTTTGCCTTTTTGTAAACAGCTTCACAGTTTGCCTCAAAGGTCAGTTTACTGTCAATGACTGTACGAAGGTATTTATAGGTTTCAACACATTCCACTGCCTGACCCTTCAGAGAAGTAGTCTCCTGTTTCTGTGGGTGTTTCCTAAAATCAATAATCATGTCTTTTGTTTTTAAAATATTTATAGGCAGGCTGGCTGCTTGGGGAGAAGACCAGGGATATCCACAAGGGAACACGACTGAGGGCACAAATGAAACTTTAGGTTAAATCTACTTCAAAGTAGTAACTCTGAGCAGGAGAACCAGACCAAAACCAAGGTTATGTTTCAACAAAGTTCTGATCTTCACGTCATCTGATCACAACTGCCTTATAAAGCCCAAAGTCTCCTTAAATGAGGAGATAACCAATCAGGAGATGAGCAGGTTGTTTTCCAACACCTGTATGTCAGGTGTTCAGTCAGAAACTTGATTTATGATGATATCAGCATTGGCTGCTTTAGAACTAGTCATAACAATAAAATCATTCATGGTGAAGGGAACACAGTTACAAGACAACATCCTGCTAATAGTGGCTTCTGCATCCATGACATGTTGTTTCAGACATGTGGTTTGAACTCTGAAATGTCTCAAAGACCTTTATTTACAAATCATCACTGAAATGAGCTTTGAGATGTGTTCACGATGCAGCCAAGTAATTGTAGATCTTTCAATAGTGTGATGTTGGATAATTGTAATTACATTTTTTTAGCGTATAATTCCAGTTACATGTAGGCTGACAAGCGAGGCCATAAGTGAGGTTATGGCAAACCAATTTATCATATAATAGGTTATTCAAAGCAGATATCTATACTCCAATGCAAGATTGCCATTTATCTTATTTTCCTCATCTTGTCTTGGCTGTGGCAAAATAAAAATAATTTTTTTACTTTTAAGATTGTAATTATTATTCTGTTTTTTTAACAAATAAATTATGTTTTGACTATTACCAATGTCTAAGAAGTATTAGATTTATAGACAAATGAGTGGATCAAACATTAGATACAAACAATGCAGTTCCACAGCAGACAACGTTAAAAATATCTGAATTATCCCTGAAGCATCTTTGGCAGTGACATTCTAACTCCTGGATATTCTCTTAAGTTCGACACATTTTCAAATATTTTAATTGGCAGAAATAATTCAAAGTTTGATTGCTAAAAAACAAAAGGATTATATATTTGGTGACTTAACATGACACACATGAACAACATGGGGAATTGTGACAAAAATGTTCATGTTTATTTTATACCTAGATGCTAGTGACAAAAAACAAACAAAAAACAAACAAACGTTGAATGTTAAAATTATTTTTGCCAGTTTGTAAAGAAAAGGACTAACTTCATGAACAGCTTAAAGATAAGTTCAGTCAGCGTGATTAATTTGCTACTATGATAAAAAAAATGTGGCTGAAACAAATCAAAACTTTTTCCGCATTAGTAATTACAGAATTTTCTTATTTCCCACCTTAGTTGATTTGCAATGCATTGCTCTGTCCAAAAGGAGGCAGTGTGGTCAAGCATGTCAGGGCAACATCGCATCAAATGCAGCATCCTGCTATAGGACAAAAGGAAGAGGTGAAGATAAACATAATGCACCAGAAGAGAAGAGAGTGTTGCCTTTTATACAAACCAAAGTAGCAGAAAGGTCTAGAAATATAACAAGTGGATCCATTGCTGAGTCCCCTCTGCAGGATTTGTTCCACATGCAAAAAAAAAAAAAAAAAAAAARGGGGGAGGAGAAAAGAGGCTTAATCCCCATAAGAAAGCAGCTCCTTTTTATTGAAACCTGTTATTGGCATGCCAAGATTACACTGAACAACAACAACCCTCCTCCCTGGATGCCAATAAAATACTGACAACAAACACTTGGCTTCCCTACAAAACTGTTCGAAGCCACAGAGATTGGCCTTAATGATACTTGGTAACTATTACAGACTATTAAACTAAATGTATAAAAGTGGCAAATGAGAGGCAGGGGAAACGGTGTGTGTGTTTGAGGCGTATGAGAGCTGACTCATTGCTGGGCAAGCTTTAGGAGAAACACGCCTTTCCTGTTTGCTCAGGAAGTTGTTGGATCAAGAAGACTTGATGTCCTGATGCAGCTCAGTAATCCAGGTAAAAAATCAAAAGGAAAAAAATTGTATAGGTCCTCTGGACTGGTTCTTCTTTAATGAAACGTTTCGTCTCTCTTCCAAGAGACTTCTTCAGTCTGAGAGTTTCAGGCAAAATTCAGGCTTTTAAGAGCTGCCTACAGGTGACTGATACTCACATCACATGGCTATGATTCACAGGTGACTGATACTCACATCACATGGCTATGGTTCACAGGTGACTCATACTCACATCACATGGCTATGGTTCTGTGATGTGAGTATCAGTCACCTGTGAATCATAGCCATGTGATGTGAGTATCAGTCACATGGAGGCAGGACTTAAAAGCCTGAATTTTGCCTGAAACTCTCAGACTGAAGAAGTCTCTTGGAAGAGAGACGAAACGTTTCATTAGAGAAGACCGATGTCCAGAGGACCTATACAATTTTTTTCCTTTTGATTTTTTACCTGGATTACTGAGGTGCATCAGGACAACTTAAGAACCAGTTTTAAATGAGATCGTTTACCTTTTGGTACCAGCAGTTTGTCACTAAAACAC
>NW_013952450.1:1680827-1685913 GCF_001266775.1 Austrofundulus limnaeus
GTGTTTTAGTGACAAACTGCTGGTACCAAAAGGTAAACGATCTCATTTAAAACTGGTTCTTAAGTTGTCCTGATGCACCTCAGTAATCCAGGTAAAAAATCAAAAGGAAAAAAATTGTATAGGTCCTCTGGACATCGGTCTTCTCTAATGAAACGTTTCGTCTCTCTTCCAAGAGACTTCTTCAGTCTGAGAGTTTCAGGCAAAATTCAGGCTTTTAAGTCCTGCCTCCATGTGACTGATACTCACATCACATGGCTATGATTCACAGGTGACTGATACTCACACCTGTGAACCATAGCCATGTGATGTGAGTATGAGTCATCTGTGAACCATAGCCATGTGATGTGAGTATCAGTCACCTGTGAATCATAGCCATGTGATGTGAGTATCAGTCACATGGAGGCAGGACTTAAAAGCCTGAATTTTGCCTGAAACTCTCAGACTGAAGAAGTCTCTTGGAAGAGAGACGAAACGTTTCATTAAAGAAGAACCAGTCCAGAGGACCTATACAATTTTTTTCCTCTTAAGAAGACTTGATGTTTTACCTGAAGTAGTACATCTGTCAGCAGGACCAGGTCAGAAAACTCTGCTACACACTTGGATTGTTGTTGGGGTACGGAACATGTAGCAGGTCCCTTTTTTTGTGTGAATTTTAATCATATGTCTGTATTCGTCACACCTGAGTAACTCTGAGACGGATACGGTCCTGGGTTCAGTTCCCATGTGCTTCTGCGTGTCCATAAAGCTGCTAATCCCATTGTCTTTATGTATGTATGCAACTGGAGGCACTCTGTAACCTCTTGGGGGACCAGAGAGGTCACCCGTGCAGATCAAAATCTGCAGCCTGTGGACAATAAGTTGCAGAAAAAAGCGTCGTGAAAGCAACAGAAAGAAACTTCAGACTGAAAGAAAAGCAGAATTCTTAAATCTTCTTGTGTTTTGGTGTTTCTTAAATTCTGCAGACCTCACAGACTTCATCTGCAAAGAGCTGTGAAGAAACACAGAGCTTCTGGCCAAAACATGTACCATAAAAAAGGTAAAAGAAAAAAAAATACTCTTGACATCTTTCATCCTACACCTCTGAATTACCTTCATTTTCTGGGGGCCAATAAATTGGCTCTTATTGTCCCATAAATGACTCCTTTCGGGGTGGGATTTATTTCAAGGGGTGGCAATCGGGTGTGCATGAGGGGGGTATAAAATCCACCTTTTGATGTCCTCACTGCTTCACAGGCAGAGCATATGCTGCTGCAGGGTGTCTATATCCCACTCACTGCTGGCGTTTAACCCCCCTCACACACAGGCACATTAAAGATATTAAAGTGCATTTCTGCTTTCATTCAGAGTCAACAAATGAGCGGGTGGGGGTGGGGGGGGGTGTAAAGATGTGCCACTTCCTCGGCTGTAATTAAAGGGGGTGGTGGGGTTGTCAAAGAGTTTTTTTTGACACACCACTGATCCTGACTTTTTAAAACAATGTGAAACAAACTGATTATAGTCCATTTATTCCTTGGTGGCATGTTGCCTGTGTAAGGTTTTACTTAAAGGGATAGTCTGGTCATTTTTAAACTGATGTTCTGTCAAATAGTTTTCACCTTATGAGGAGTGGCATCAGTCTTAGAGCACAAATTATGAAAAATATCAAAACATACTATATAGCTCTTTGACAGAATGTCAAACACAATAGTTCAGATGTTTTAAAGTGGGGTTCTGTGATGAAAAAATATCCTACGTAGATTGTTTTTTGAATGACATCAATTTAATTCTGGCAAGCTAATAGCTTGTTACAACAGGACTATCTACCATCTTAAAACAACTCCTCAAACGCAACAATGATGGTTTTGAATTATCTTTTTCTTTATTTTTTTAAATGATAAAGCTATAGATTGTATTTATGCAACAAAAATAATATTTGCAAAAGGTTCACAAAGTTTCGAGTATCAATATTGTGTGTAGAAATATGCACTGTCCTAATTTATTGAAAATAGTTGAATAAAGAGATTACATTCCATTTTTGCGTAATTTCAAGAACATTTTGAGCTCAGGTGGAAAACTAGTGGTTTATTCAAGTGGTGGTGTGGAATGAAATGTGAATCAAAACTGCAAATTCAGAAGAAGTTGTTCTTCTGCACTGTCATGTGTTAGTTTGCTCTGATGTTGTTTCATTTCAAACTGGCTTTTTGCTTCCTGTGTTTGCGATGGTTTGCAGCCATCAGTTCTCACTCTATCTTTTGCCGTCATCATTCAGTGGTTCATCACCTCTCTGCCTCTCCGGTTGTTTTCTTTCTGCCTCCTTGGCTCCTTTTGTGCCCACTTCTGAAGCTGATGAGTCAGGTGATAGCGACACTGCTTGCTGTATGCCAGTTAGCACAGCGATGACAGCTGGTAGCCCAGGTGCAAAGGCAGCTGGAAGACTTGGAATGTGTGTGTGTGTGTGTGTGTGTGTGTGTGTGTGTGTGTGTGTGTGTGTGTGTGTGTGTGTGTGTGTGTGACTCTGGTATCTGTTGTATTCATGCTTCTGAATGACAAAGACGGAGGGGGAAAAAGGACGTGGCTGTTAGTGAGAGCGCAGGTGTGTTGGTGACAGAGGGAGTGTGGGAGAGAGGGGTATGTGAGATGGTGCTGGAGGGTAGGGGGGCAAAATAACCTCCGACCTCGTGCGTCAACCTGGCAGTTCCCAGGACCAACATCTTGGATGCCGTGATGGTTGTTTGTCACTTTGTGCTTCATGTGACGAAATTAGCTGCAGCTCGGCTGACATCAGCTCGACAAATTAGAAAAGTCTGGGGAGCTAATGAGAGAAATACAGACAATGAAGAGGCTGTTAAAAATCATTTTGTTTCCCTAATGGATGAAGCCCAGTTGAGTCATCACATCACAGCACATTCCTCCTGCAGTGCACCTGTGAGACGGGTACAGATGCTACATCTCCACTGCTCTTCAAACAGCCTTTTTTTTATCCTCCTTTCTTTCACACCCTCTTTCTCTTCGGAGAACATTCCAGAATACTCCAGTTCTGCACACCCCCGCCCCCCCACCCATCGACTGAGAGCTGGAGGCCACAGTGCCCGTCACTCACCACCTGGTGATTACTGCCACAATGGGGGCCTTGGTGGCCCCCTGTCTGCGGCTGCCAGACGTGCATCCTGACTGGTAGAGAGAGAGAGCTGTGGAAAGTCCCCCCAAAACTCAAACCGACTCCAGGTCTCCGTCGCCCCCCACCTTTGTAGATGATGAAAACTCTGTCAGTGTGGATTACGACCGAAGCTCCAGCAACGATAAAGGCCGTACCGCCTCACCTTTTTTCAGCCATCGCTCTTACATCTTATTACTTCTCACTTTATTCCAATTTTAGGCGTCTGAATCTCCTCATGTTGTTGTCACTTTGYCAAATCCAGCTTGATTTCTTCGTACAGGGTTTTAATTGGCTACCATTTAACTTCATTCATGTAATTTTAATGATCAAAGCAGAGTTTTTAATTAACTTCTTGGGTGATAAATCTCTCCAAAAGCATTTCACACTCGTTTTAATATTCAAAACATTTTCATTTTTTGTGCAATAACAAGATAAAGATTGAAACTTTAAATGATATTTCAGATAGCTGCAGCAGCAGATAGCTGATAGCTGTAGCACTTCCAGTGGGTCTGGGCAACTTACTGCAAAACAATAATGTAAATCTTTAGAAAATAGCTTTTGCCATAAAAGAATTGAATTTGGAGTAGTTTCCAAAATGCTCTTGAACGGACTAGCTGTTAGCTCATCAATCCAGTCAGGGGTAAACTCTGTTTCTCYGAACAAAGAGCTATCCACAACAGGTAAAATATTTATTGTTAATTTTTTTTCATTTAACCTCACTTCAGAACATCTGTAGAGYAATGAAGGATTCTAGGATGTGATGGGAGCATTTGAATGGTGCTGGTGGTGCTGGCTCAGCAACGCTATTRTCTTATGGTAAGATGTGTGTTTTTATGAGGGGTGGGGTTGAGGAGGTTGTTTCTGTGCRTTTCCGTGTTGGCCCTGTGACAGAGTAGCATTCTGTCCTGTGTGTTCCCTGTGACCCTGAACTGGAAAAAAACAGGCAAAGACAACACATATCAGACAAGTGTGGGCCAGATTTGTTGTCAAGCTGGCTGACTGCTGGCATGGAGTGGTTTGTCAAGCAAGATGTGGGCCAGATCTGGCAATGATGCCACTGTTTTAAGAGGGCATGCTTCAACTGGCTCAGTTGTGGTTTGGTTTATGAGGTGCTGGCTCACGCATGGACCACCTCTGGCTCACCACATCTGGGCCACCAAAGGGCCGTTATTCTTTGTGGTATCCAGGCTGACTATTAAGCTTGGGTTATACTTCAATTCAACGTGAAACAGCGGGTCAGTGATTGTGTCATTTCAGGCATCTTTTCTCTGATCAAGTATAAAAGGGCTGATAACGTGGCAGGCCATTAATTATCATAATTCCTCCCTCTGCCCTCCCACAGCTCATACAAGTATATAAATAACAATAATGATGGCTGGATATTGTGTTTTGTTTTTTTTTTTCACTTAACGATCAGTGTTTTTTGGGTAAAGAGTCCGCAGAGGAAAAACTTTTTTCTTCCTTTTTTTTGTTAACGGTGATGATGGAAATAAGACGTGCTGTATGCTCACGTTCATCTACCCATGAATAGAACCAGCTGTGTAAGAGAAAAGATCATTTTAAACAAAATAACCTGTAGAAGGAAGATCTGCTCTGAGTCATGCTCTGGTCCTGCTGATCAGCAGCTCGTCATGAACAAACACACCCATGATGTTCTAACCAATCACAGGCTCCGAGCCGCAAGGTCCGTGTTGCAGAGTTCTGACTGTGGGCAATGTAGATGATGGCGGTCACTCGGGGACAGCCCTGGGAGAGCAGACTGAAGTTACGCAATTTTTTGTCACTCAAGACGTGTGACTCAAAATATAAACCAGCCTTAAGTTCCTTGGTGGTCCAGGAAAATTTT
This sequence comes from Austrofundulus limnaeus, assembly GCF_001266775.1. Taxonomy (NCBI): domain Eukaryota; kingdom Metazoa; phylum Chordata; class Actinopteri; order Cyprinodontiformes; family Rivulidae; genus Austrofundulus; species Austrofundulus limnaeus. The sequence goes on from NW_013952450.1 coordinate 1,685,810, forward strand.
GCTACGTGGGAATAATTGATTCATCCACCCATCCATCCATCCGTCTGTCCATCCATCCATCCATCCATCCATCCATCCATCCATCCATCCATCCATCCATCCAT
>NW_013952450.1:1686178-1691354 GCF_001266775.1 Austrofundulus limnaeus
ATTTTATGATTGAACATTACAAGTATTCTTTAAATTCCTTGTTTTTAATGACCACAKACCATTAATTTATTATTTTATTTCCTACATTATGAACAGAAACACTTTTTGTATTACTACACATGGGTCATCCAAGTGTGATTTAATAGTGTGATATTACAAAAAAAATTGTTTCAAGTGATTACTTTAGCAGTGAATTGGGCCAAACAGTTATTTCATTAATATTTGCAACGTTTGTCATTTTGTCACACATACAGACACCTTCTGATAACAGATAACAGCTACTGAACTTAACTTCATCTGTGGTTTACCAACTGTGAACTGGTAAAATTTGACCAAATAYAACAAAACACAATTYGGTAGAACACAAACTGCCAWCTCAAATTTTACATGCCTCACAAAAGATCACTGTGCACAAGCCTGGTGCACTGGGAATACATCCCAGGCATCTTTTGGTGAAACAACTCTGGATCCCGTTGCAGGTCCTGGGCAGTTCCTCAAAATATTATGGCTTGTTTTTCCATAAGTGGAKGAATATTCATTCCACTAAGATCCATTTTTACTGAATCTAATGGACTGAGTCTGAGTTTCCTCTTCAAAGGGTTCATCAGATGAGTCTTCTGCATCATCAGAGGAGTSTTCTGCATAAAATTGAGCTGGTTTCACGGACACATCCACAACTCCAGCTYGACCCTGTGTCAAATAGTCTGTGTCATCATCATCAGAGGTTTCTAACTCTGAAACAGGACAAATTTCTTCCTCATCTTCCACATCTGGTTCTTCCAGCAGCATTGCTACAGCCCATCAGTAAAATGAGCAGCCATCCTCTGGATAAAGAAAGTCAAAAGGACAAAAAAAAATTCAGATGCACACCAAAATACATAAAAATATATAGCTATATCTTGCAGATTTTGCTAAGTAGCTTTGCTAACTACTTTGCTTAGTAGCATAGCAATCCACTTAGTTATCTAAGCCAACTACAATATAATTAGCTAACTAAAGTAGAATACGTCAACAGCTAGCTAGCTAACAGTAATTACTTGAAACTTTCTAACAAGTAAATTACTGACTCTCAAAGTAACCCACGAATAATCAAATTATTTCTAAGGTAATGTTAGAACAAGTGAAAAATAATACTTATACATATTAAATGGGCAAAGGTGCTGTGCTGAGATCTGAAATATCTGACACAAGAACAATTCACAGTTCCCACCAAATGCTGCAGTAAATGCATGCGAGTCGTTTCTGACCCATGTGTGTAAACTTAATGTAGAATTACAAAAGCTGTGCCTGTTCATAACTTAAGAAAGGAAAAATAAAAATGATGACATGTGATAAACAAAAACAAGATATTTACTACATATTTGGAAAATTAAATCACAAAATTAATCTATTTCAAAAGTATATCATAGAAACACTCAACCATACATGAAGTAACCTGGAAAATGAATGTGGGTCATTTTTGACCCATGTTATGCATTAGAAGGGTAGTGATACAAAAACAGTTTTTATTCAAAAAGTAAAACAATAAAATAATGATCGATGATGATGAAAAGCAAGTTAATTGAGGAATTCCTTGAATACTGGATGATGAAATTAATGTATTGCAAAGATATAGAAGATAAAAACTCAGCCGAATCACTTTTGACCCATGTTTTTGCATCAAAGGGTTAATATAGCTGCAATTTCGACATTATTCTGATAAATTATGGCTCCTAAAAGTGTCTTATTTTGAAAATATGGATGTTGTGCTTGTTTCTTTTCCTTTTGGTGCGACGTAATCTTTAAAAATTGACTTCGGCGCATTGAGTTCGAGGAGCTCGCAAGCTCGCGAGAAGCTCGACAACCTTACAGCCACAGCTCAAGGTAGCTGCCTCGACAATTGAGTTGTGGAACATGGTCCGTTCTGATTCAATGTTCCCCACATCAGCTGGGATGTGGTTAAAGGTGTGAGTTGAAGACCTTTCTGATGTGTCTCTCTGCCCGGGTGAATGGTGGAGAAGTTGCTAGAGCTCACCGAGAAGATTGTTGGATCAAATCCTGGCCAGGGACCTCTCTGGGTAGAGTTTGCACGTTCTTTCCATGTATGCATGAGTTCTCTCTGGGTTTCCTCCCACAGACCAAAACAGTGACATGTGGTGAGGTTCATGGATGGTGATGTACAGTTCTTCAGAATCAGATTTACAGTTGGTAGAGCTGATGCCTCTCAGCAAGAAGGTCACCAGATCAAATCCCGGCCCGGTGACCACTCTGGGTAGAGTTTGCATGTTCTCCCTCCGTGCATGCATGGGTTTTCTCCGGGCACTCCAGTCTCCTCCCACAGACCAAAAACATGTCTGTTAGGTTAATTGAAAACTCTAAATTGTCCCTAGGAGTGAGTGAGAGAGTGAATGGTTGTTTGTCTCGTTTGTCTCTATGTGGCCCTGCGATGGACTTACAACCTGCCCAGGGGGTACCTCGCACTGTGACTGCTGGATATGGGCACCAGTGACCCTGAAGGAAGAAGCGGGTATAGATAATTGATGGATAGATGGATGAACCCTACAGAACAACTTATTCACTATTTGATCAGTTATATTCCATATCTCATATTAATATTCTTCATACAGACAAACTGTAGTCACTTGATGCACATTTCATTAAAACAAAGTTGTTATTTCCAACCGTAACTTATAAACGAATCCATGCACCTCTGACAATATCCCATCTGAGTCCAGATATTRTCACAAATTTTAAGAAGGCAAGGGAAGCAAAAAATAAATAAAATAAAATAAAATAAAAGGTTCTGTCAGGACATCCACACAGCCACTCTTTTTGTTTAATGAGTTTTTGTCTCAGCTGTGATGTGGTGTGGATATGACTAATTTTACTACATGCTGCTTCCAGTAAAAGATCCTTTTAAAAAATAGTTTGAGTTTAAAAATATGTAATTCCCCACTTAATTAATGGATCTCTATGAAAGAGGATTAAGGCCACAGGGGAAAAAAAAATCTAATCTCAATATTCTGACTTTTCTAGGAATTCTGAGGAAAAAGTCAGCCTTCCGACTTTTNGGCTACAGTTGGCCTGGCCTCATACCCCAGCTGTGGTAGGGTTTGCTTTGAGCAGAGTGCCATCTTAAAATGGGATCACCATTTAAAAAAAAGTGCAAATCTTTATCCATCCATCCATCCATCCATCCATCCATCCATCCATCCATCCATCCATCCATCCATCCATCCATCCATCCATCCATCCATCCATCCATCCACTATCTTCTGCTTATTCCGAGTCAGGTTGCAAAGGCAGCAGCTTAAGCAGAAAGGCCCATACCTCTCTTTCCCCAGCCACCTATTCCAGCTCTTCCAGGAGGATTCCAAGGTGTTCCCTAGCCAGCTGAGAGACAAAGTCTCTCCAGCATGTCCAGATGCCCAAACCACCTCAACTGGGCCCTCTCGGTGTGGAGGAGCAGCTGTTCAACTCTGAGCCTGTTTCAGGTGACTGAATTTCTCACCCAATAAGGGAGAGTCCAGCTACGGTGCAGAGAAAACTAATTTTGACAGCCTGTATCTGCGATCTTGTTTTTTTGGTCATCACCCAAAGTCTGTGGCCATAAGTAAGGTTAGGAATCAGCTCTGTTTTTACCACAACAGATCAGTACAGAGTCCACAAAACTGCAGAAGCTGCATTGATCTGTCTCTCAATCTCACACTCCATTCTTTCTTCATTCATGAACAAAACCCCAAGTTACTTGAACTCCACCACTTGAGGCAGACCCCTCATCCCCAACCCGGAGAGAGCAGTTCATTAGCCCAAGCGAGAACCATGGACTAGATTTGGAGGTGCTGATCCTCGTACCAGCTGCTTCACACTCAGCTGTAAACAACTCCAGTGAGAACTGAAGGTCACTGCACAATGACGTAAACAGGACCACATCTTCTGCAAACAGAGATGAATCATCAGGCCACCAAACTGGAATCCATCCACCCCCTGGCTGCACCAAGAAATTTTGTCTATAAAGATTTTGAACAGAATACAACAGGCAATCATGGAGGAGTCCAAATCTCAACCTGAAGCTCCCGAATGGCCCGTAAAAACGGACCCACAATCCCATACTCACAGAGCACCTCTCACAGTGTACCATGAGGAACATGGTCAAATGCCTTCTCCAAGTCCACAAAACACAGATAGACTGAATAGACAAACTCCCATGACCCTTCAAGGAGCATATTGGGGGTGAAGAGGTGGTCCAGTGTTCCACAGCCAGGATGGAACCTGTATTGTTCCTCCTCAATCTGAGGTTCGACCATTGAACAGACTTTCTTTTCCAGCACCCCTAAATAGACTTTACTGGGGAGCTGAAGGAGAGTGATGCCCCTATAATTGGAACACACCCTTCAGTCCCCCTTTCTGAAGAGAGGAACTACCACCCAAGTCTGCCAATTTACTGTAGTGGCACTGCCCTCGATGTCCATGCAATGTTGCGAAGGCATGTCAACCAAGACAGTCCCACAACATCTATATAATGTAGCCATGAAGCTTTTTGACTACCTCGGCAACCTCAACCCCAGTTACAGACGGACCAACCTTGAAATCCACAGACTCAACTTCCTCCATAGAAGATGTGCTAATGTGATTGAGCAGGTCTGAAAAATATTCCTTCCGCCTCCAGATGACATCACTCATTGAAGTCAACAGCACAACACTTTTAAAAAAACACAGTGTGACCCGGGATTTATACTACATGCGTCTCCGCTCCGCTGCACTGCAGTGCGCAGGTCGCAGCTGTTTGTTTGTGTCTCAGTTTATACAGCGTCCACTCTGCTCCGGTCCCACACAGAGGAAGGAGCTGTTGAGGAGGAAGGAGATTGCACGATAAATACAGAGATGTGGAAGTCAGAGCAAAAAACAATTAATTCTGTGAAAGACGAACTCTAAACACAGCTGAAAACATTAATATAAAAGCTTTTCATGTCTATGGTTGAAACTGTATCGCTGTCGTCCTTTTGAAACTTCTGATTTCAAAATAAAATCCACGTGTATCGTGTGTGTACACATATGCTTCATGCTACATGTTTTCATCTGCTTCCCAAACAGAATGATACATTCTGACAGCATTTGTGTAGAAACACATCCATATATTCATTAACCCTTTGATGTACAACATACACACACCCCTTCTAATGCGCAACATGGGTCA
>NW_013952450.1:1692544-1697152 GCF_001266775.1 Austrofundulus limnaeus
GAAAAAGTCAGCCTTCCGACTTTTTTCTCAGAGTTAAGAAAACGTCAAAATTCTAACTGTAATCCCAGACTCCTGACTTTTTTTTCAGAATTCTGAGATTAAAGTCAGAATTTTGAGGAAAAATTCAGAATTCTGACTTTAATCTCAAAATTCTGAGAAAAAGTGAAAACTCAAAAATAAATATTTTTGCTCTGTAGCCCCAATCCTCTTCCGTAGATCTCTGCTGCACTTAAACAAAAAGTATTTAAATGAAAGTTTATAAAACAGGTACTAAAAACACTGTACATTTGTTGGTAACTATAAGATTGTAGCTAACTTACTGCTATTTCTTCTGCAGCTCAGAGTAATCTCTGAGCTCACAAGCACCCCCCACTCCTGCGGCATGAGAACGGCCATTCTCAACTTGTGTCTGGTAACAGCCATTACACAAATAAATATTTATATAAATATTACAAATTTGAGCTAAACTGTGGAAAATCAGGCATTTATTAAAAGTATTTGAAACATTTTACCGGTGACGTACAGATTTAGCAGTTTGCTCTCACTGAGTGATAGTATACAGCGGTTTGAATGGGATTGCACAATCCAGGAGGCGGAGTGCTGTTTCTTCTGGCAAATGAGAAAATTCATTGATTTTAAATGAAACAATATTCAAACCTGTTCAACTTAAATAGAAAGTTGATTTTTAACACAAAGCACTGGATAAATATAACAATTTATTGTTTTATTGTCAATGTTTTTTGTTTATTTCCATGACAGCAGATAAGCCCGCCTCCCCTGCTGCTAWAGTGACCATCATTGGACAAAAAACTTGAATGTAACTCTGGCTGTTTGTATCTATGTGGCCCTGTGATGGACTAGCAACCTGTCTAGGCTGTACCCCGCCCCTTGCACAACGACTTCTGGATAGGTGCACCAGTGACCCCGTGACCCTGAAAGGAAGAAACAGGTTAAGATAATGAATAGATGAATGTTTCTTTTCCCATTGAACATTTGTGTGTTTGATTATGTGTCAGAATCAGCCAGTTTTAGGTATTTTACTTGTACAATGCATGTCCAAAAATACACCAGTCTTTTATGGGTATTTAGAATAAGTTTCTCAACCATAAACCTGTACCTGTACCTGTTCCTTTATGTGAACACTTTTATTTTTTCTTTAACAGTCACGTTTTCTTCTCTTTTTCAGTAAAGTTAAACATACATTTTTTCCATGCCTTTACTCTCAGATCACCTTTCCCTTGATCCGTCCCTCARTCTCTCCCCATTCTTTTCCTCCTCCCTTACCCTCCAACCCCCTCTCCTTGGCATCGGCGGCAGCGTCTCTTTTAAGGCACATGTCAAGGGAACTGTCTGCTGCTTTCAAAGGCTTTTGTGTCCAGCCTTTCTTCCCCTTAATTTGGTTTCCCCAAAACACTTTCCCATAGCAGGGCTGTCTCGCCCCTCTTTTCTCTCAGCAAGCTGCCCCTTTTCCTCTCAACTCTCCTCCTACTCAGGCCGTTCAAAATTCAATTTCACTGAAGATGAATTAGGACTTCCTCCAAAAATTAATGCAATTTGTGAATATAAATGTTTAAAAATGTCAAGAATAACGAAATACAAAATAGTCAATATTTAGAAATGTGTAATAGATACCAAGCATTCCAAGTTTTTAAAGGATCTATTTTGGTAAATCAAAACACTGATTTTAATGAAAAATATTTTAAAGATTAAACACCAGAGATGTTGCCACCACTTTGTAGTACCGGTTTGTCTATTGGCTTGTCTGCTGCCCTCTTCCCATGACTTCTCTCACTGCATAGGTTTCTCCAGAGAGCATCGTGCCATAGCAACGCTGACCAACATGTTTTTCTGTAAGCAGACAGCATAAGAAATGAGTGGGGGCAGTGTTCTTATCATAAACTGCATWTGCAGTCTGTGTTTTCTTTTTATTTCATTGGAGACACAGAGACATCCTGGAGAGGAGGTGCTAAAAAGTTTTGCAAGCAGCAAATGRTGGCATTCATTTCTCGTATACATGTGCAACATCGCAGCATCCTCACCTTGGGCACAGACATATGGTTTCAATCCATTGTGTGCGAACAGATGCTTTCACTCTTTCTGCATCTCTTCCTCCTCAAGAAATTCACAAGTGACTCTTGAGTCGTTGTCTCTCTGCTCCTAGCATTTGACAGGAATCTTTTTTTTTTCAGAATAAGCACCTTTTTCATATGTTTTTGCTAACACATTGTTTCACCCTTTTGTTGTCCCCTTTTCCTGTAAGTGTTTCTTAAACACACCAGAGATATCTGTTCTTGTCATCCAGTTTGCTTGGAAATCTTTGAAATATCTTTGGCAACTGTCACTGGAAGATGTATGGCTTACCTCTCAGATCCCACTGCTTAGAGCGAGAGAGAGAGAGAGTCATGTCGTGAAAAATTCTTCCTCTCTCCAGAGATCCAGGATTTGTTTGTGTGTTTCATATGTTGGTTGTTTGGCAGTCTTTGAAGAGTGCATGTTTGTGTGTGTATGTGTGTTTCTTCAGGGAATACAAGGAATAAAAAAAATCACCTTCTTGTCTGCTTGGATGTCTTTTTCAAAGTTGGGTGAGCTCAACTGTTTGCAGAATCAACAAAGTGATTGCATTACAAACTGAACTTTGGGAAAGCATTAGGGCATACGACGCACTCCCAAAGGGTTGAGCTTATTTTGCAACCTCTTGTGGATGGTTGAGTGATATGAAGTGCAAGTAGAAAGCCAGGCTCAGATCAAGTCCTCACACATACAGTGAATCATAAAAGAGGCATGCTACGTACGTTGAAACAAATATGATGCACGCCATTTGCTTCTAATTGACCTCCACTTTCTCAACTGGGCCCCACAGTCAGGCGTCGCCCCTCATGACCCCCGCGCAGCATCTCCACATCCCAGATTGGCGAATCCAAGTACTTTCACTTCTCAACCTTCCACTGACTCACAGGGCCTTGTACCTTTGGCCYGACAAAGCAGGGGAGAGGTTGTTTTTGCTGTCTGAACTCAGCCAACCATCAAACCACTTACAGCTGGGACCCAGAGCCAYGACCTTGGGCTTGAATTTTTTTGAGGAAACTTCCTCAGATTTGATTCCTCTAGAGTAATATCAGAGATCTTAGAGGTGGCGAGTATACATAGTACAGAAAGATGATGAAAGACTTACATTTCCACAAAGATTTCAAAAGGTTTCGGTGCATCAAACACCATTTGAAAATCATTCATAAAAAACAAGAAAACCCTTTTTAAGAACAAATCCTTGTTGAGGTGACATAGGTGGTTAAAATCATTTTTAGTKTTTTCCGCAATCAGTTAACCTGATGTCACAGAGCTCAGTGGAAGTRACCATTTATTTGGTTTTCAAATGAGACAGTCCACCACTTCAAAGAGATTGATTGCTGCTGCCAAGCATGCGTGAAATCAGGAGACATATTTTCAGCAACACCTAAATTATTCCAAGCATTTCTGAGGTTAGACCTTTTCCTCATGGCTGGGTAAAGATTCGTACACATACACACAACAATACCCACACCCACACTCACCACTTTGACAACCAGTCTGCTCATAGACCCCATCYCACCCCCTTTTCTTTTTCCTCCGAATGTTTATGTAAGCAAAAGAGAATAGAGGAGAGAAGASTCGTTGATCTGACAGTGTTTTGATGGCCACAAGCTGGAAACAATTTGGAAGGGAGATGAATTTAATACAAATTCCACCCCTTGCAGCCRTGTGTCCCAGTCGATCTGAGCGATCCCGGCACTCCTTCTCGAAAACTCAGACCTGATGCCGCCACACCTACCCCTACCCCCTTCTCACCCCTTCCTCATTTTTCACCCAAAACTTCCAGCGTGCTTAGCTGYCACTTGCAGGTGCCTGTCACGTTCTCCTCCCGTTCGACGGGTTCATTGTTTGTGTACATAAGAAAAGTGAGGGTTGAGGAGGGAAATWTTCATGGAGTCAGTCGTCTCACCGTTGACTGCTGCACTCATTCACTTTCTCAAAATGTTTTGTCTCTGYGGACCTTTGATTGAGATCTGATCAAATAAGATATGAAACTGAAAGAGGTCTCTGCACATCTGGAGTTAAAAGTCGTAGTGTTAGTTATTCCTGATGTTAAGGGCAGCCGCGTGCCGTCTCAGCCTGCGAGGCATTACAGCATCATTTGTGTTCCTTTGATCAAACYGGTTATTTGTGGTGGAGATCAGAAGAAGATCATACTTAGCAATCATTGTTCTGAAGCAGAGCAGCCCGCTCCAACTTCATCATCCAGCCTTCTTGTAAAGGGATACCCTACACTTTTCTGCACCATTGGCAAGCATGATTGGCCACAATTAGGCCCATTACAGCCCATTTTAATGACTGGGACAAATTGACGACAAAGTCTATAAAAGCAGCTGTCCTCTTTTTCACCATCTCACTCTGAGATGTCTCAGATTGACCCAARGGAGCCAGATGGGAAGGTTGGGGGTGGGGGCATTGCAGGATGAAATGAAAAAGCATGGCCTAGGCTGATTTTTTGGTTTCATCTGCATGCAGCAGGTAAAATAAGTATTGAACACGTCACCATTTTTCTCAGTAAATATATTACTAGAGGTGCTAATG
>NW_013952450.1:1697339-1698623 GCF_001266775.1 Austrofundulus limnaeus
CATTAGCACCTCTAGTAATATATTTACTGAGAAAAATGTTGACGTGCTCAATACTTATTTTACCCGCTGTATTTGGGAGTTTGGGCTGGTGTTTAGTAATATTCTGTAGTCACTGTTGCAGCAGATATGCAGGTGTACCTGCATCCTGATGCCCCCCCCCCCACCCCCACCCAGGGAAATGCTTTCAACCAGAGTTGTGTTACCACAAAGTAGTGCAGACAGCTGAGGGATGTAAGGAATGCACTTCCACCATCAGAGGACACTTTTTTTTGTTTAATATTTGCAATTAGAAAAGGAACAATAACAGCAAAGAAATCAAGTTATGAAATTGGTCAAATAGGAGGAGAGCCTGAAAGAGGGTTGGGCAAGGTGGAACACCTGCTATGACTGGATATGTTGYCAAGAAAAAGCACAAGCAATTAATAATTATTAGAGTCTGACCACCTGAACAGCTGTTTGTATCTGAAACAAAACAAAACAAAACAACCTTTTGATGGTTCATCACATTCATATCTTAGACAATAGTTTTGTAAAAGATAATGCACAAATACTCCAAAAACAAAACAAAAAAATCTCAGACAAAATTATTTTAAATCTAGAAGTGTGYTGCATATTGGGTTAATAATCAAAACTAAACACTTAAAAGAGAAAACATAGAAGTCTACCACATGTGTATACTTTGTTTACAAAATGAGAAATCTTTTTGCATGTTGTCATCTTGAGATAAAATTCTAGACTGCAAAAAAGCGAGCCCCCTCTACTTCAACTTTTCCTTTCAGCTTTTTAGGAGGAACTACAGTAGCAAACAAAACTACAAAAATAAAAAATAAAAAATAAATAAACACTATAGAACTAAAATTTTAGTAGTCCGGGCTACCAGAATAAAATGGCAAACCGAAGGACCTGCACCAAATATAAGCAAAGATATCAAATTCAAAGTTAACACAATTTAACAATCATTTTCAGTTATGCTACTATACTATTGATCAAACAGCTGAGTGGCGTGCAGCAATTTTGTCACTAAATTATCAAAATGTTTTTTATTGTGAATCTTTCCCTACTGTATGTACTGCTCAGTCAAATAAAGCATTTGGCTCATTTAGAAAGTGACACTAACCTTAAAAATGTAATGAATTAAATGAAAACATTGATATATATAAAGAAAACAAAAACAAATTAATGATTGCTCTGTATCTTCTAACCATCCATCCATCCATCCATCCATCCATCCATCCATCCATCCATCCATCCATCCATCCATCCATACATACATACATACATACA
>NW_013952450.1:1698723-1700680 GCF_001266775.1 Austrofundulus limnaeus
ACATACATACATACATACATACATACATACATACATACATACACACACAAATACATACTGTACATAACCTAACTTGCATGTTTTTAGAATGGAGGAAACTGGAGTAACTGGAAAAAATATCATGCTACTAAACTACATTTTTTTTGTCTTTAAGTCATTTGTGGCCTGGAAACATTTAATTTAAAGGTCAAAAACACCACCCCAGAGTTCCTTCGTTTATTTAATACAATGCAGCAACCTAATCATCTCTGCTTCACAAATGTTTCACATACTCCTAAAATATTACGAGCCCCTAAAACTACAGCATTTTTCCTCACTGGTTTCATGCTGTGCTTTCAATTTTGGTCAAGTAAGCTGCACATTTTCTTTTTTTAAGTTTTAACTATAATTATTGTGGAATTCCCCCAATTACCCACTTGAGCTAATATTTCATTTTTGATCTGTGCATTTTACTTTTTTTCACTGCTGGCAGCAGGCAAGTGGTGGAATTTCACTGTTCTTTGAGTTGTGGAAGACTTGGCAGTGAGTCGAGTCTTTTAATGGACTTTTCCTTTTCGCATGCCCTTGTACCCCGTGTGTAAATCCTTTTCATGCTCGCTCTGTTTTCCTCTCCGACTCTCCACTGCAACATGGATGGCATTCAGTTGGCACATTGCATGCAACACTGTCACTACAAGCTYTTAAAGCTAAGACCTGGAACAATAATACAGCTGGCAGAAACGACTGTGTTGTGGCCGGGGTTGCACTTGTAGTAAGTTGGAGTATTGTTGAATTTGTGAGCTTAAAAACTGTTGACTTTTCAATAAAGACCTTCAAATAAAAGTGGATTCTTAGAGATAGGTTGCAGTATCTTGGGACTCTAAATCAGGTAGAGGTCTGCTCTCCTGACCTGTTATTACATCAGGCGTCATCATCTCATCACCTCAAAGCTTGCATGATGTGCCACCAATACCCTAAGGATTATGCAGGTTGTTATGCAAGTGATTTTTTTTTTCACCACAAGAGAATTGCAGAATAAAAGGAAGGGAGAAAAAGAAGGGTGATACTGTTTCTGCARTCTGCTACACTGTTGGGGCAGCATATGGATCTGATGGATCATCTGTTCACCCTTTGAGATATCAGACTCATATAAGTGTGAGATTTGAAGGTTGCAGGAAACCACTTTTCATAAACAATGACACTAAATGAAGAAGAAACCAAACAACATWGTCAATTGGAAGTTTATTACAAAAATAGAACAATCAAACTTCATAGAATAATGAGTAAAGGCTTAGAAAACAGTTTAAAGGTAAAAGTAAAGTAGAGTCAATGATATTTAGTCTAAGTTTAAAATAAAAGTCAATGTTTTGGTAAAGGTTGATGTTTAACCCTTTTAAAAAGAAACAAGATATTTTCCCAAAGCAAATATTTTTTCTGCTATTAGTTAACTGAGAAATGACCCAGTTTAGGAAACTATTAAGTTTTGTCAATTTGGAGAAAAGGGTGTTAAGATCTGGTCAGATTAAGGGTGAGTAAATTATTATTAAAGGGGCTATATCATGTCAAATAAACTTTTTTGAGTTTTATATCATGTTTTAATGTTATCCTCTTATCAAAAACATGCCCAGAGTCTTACTTTGACTCATTCATGCATGTTTGAGAAATACTGTAGTGTCATGAGGCAGCCAGGCAGAAGAGCAAAAATGACCGGTTGGGACTAGAACCGCCTTTTGTAATTAGCTCCTCCTCTGGGCTGTGTCTCCGAACCGAGCTTCCTCATCACAGAGCACACCTCCCCACCCCCCACCCTGCCCTTGACTCCTGCAGTCTATCGGCAGCAACAAAGCGAACAACTGATGAAATTGAAACGGTCTGCTGAGCTCCCAAGAGCTCCCAATACTACTCAGTGCAGACCTTAATACCTTTGAGGAAATGTATTTTTAGATGTCAAGAAAACTACGCCGAGTTTCCGTAACAC
>NW_013952450.1:1700790-1708330 GCF_001266775.1 Austrofundulus limnaeus
CCCACACACACACACCCATGCCCGCTCGCACCCCGCTCGTGACTCCTGCAGTCTATCGACAGCAACTAAGTAAACAAACACTGTTGTCGTCTGCAGATAAGCTGAAAAACAACTCGCGTTGTTTTGTTCACATCCTTGTTTGGTCTATGTGTTAAGATTTGTAACTTATACTACGATCAGTACATGTGTCTGTGAGGATGAGTGAAATAATCTTACCAGCTGAGATGTTGTCTCTGTAATTACTCTGGATCTTTAGAAAACATACTTTTCGGTGTGACAGTAAGGTTCATTTGTATCCTGAGATGCAATTTTCCAAAACAGATATTGTATAATGTTGCTTCTTTTTTGTCATCATACAACAAAGTCTGCTATGAGGCTCCGGGTTATAAACAGCCAGCAAAACCCTGTAGAAAGATGATGATGTGTTGAAATGGGCCGGACAGAAGCGGAATGAGGTTCTTAAAGAGACAGAGGCCAATTTCAAAATGTTTGGAAATGGAAGTGATGATTAGGCAAGTTTATTTTCTATTTAAACATAGAAACAGCATTTTAGTAACAACTGAAGGTGACATAGATACTTTATTATGGTATAGTATTTAAATATMTGCCTGAGAAACACCTTTAACTTAAAATTAGTTATTTACTTGTACTGCAGATAAGAAGTGATATCAACTTGCCTCAGACTAATTAAACGACAAGATATGCTTTGCAAATAGTTATATACTAGTAATACTAAAAAAACTCCATTGCATTCAAAAATAAATACTATAGACCATTATTTTTCAACCCTAGTCCTCAAGGCACACYATCCTGCATGTTTTAGATGTTACCCTGCTTAAGCACAGCTGTTCTCAATGATAACTGATTAGCAGGCTTTTGGTGAACTGCAATCATCTGAATCAGGTGTGTTAAACTGGGAAACTTCTAAAACATGTGGGGCAGTGTGCCTTGAGGACCAGGGTTGAAAARTACTGCTATAGACTGTGTGAATGCAAACGTGTAGTATAAGTCATAGTTGTGACTCGAAAGTATGAAGTGCAGGGTCATGATATATACACTTCCAAAGACTACAGCACCRATTGAACCCATCTGCATGCATAAATGATAGATTTATACAGAATTAGCAGCTTTTCTAAAATCACCAAACTTCAGCAGTACATTTGCAGCATTTGTTGTCAGCTTATTAGTGTGTTAGGTTGTGAATAGGGATGCACTAATATGAAAATTTTAGCCGATATCGATATAAGATATAATTATTGCTGTTATGGCTGATAACAGATATTTACAGATATTACACAAACACACAAATTATATTATACATATACGCACAAACACACTTGGGTCTTTTTTTTGATACCATAAATAAACAACCAGACCTCTGGCATGGCTCCCTAGTTCAGTTAATCCTGGCTATGAAGCGTCAATTTCACTATCATGATCAAACATATGCCGCTCAGCCAACCATCTCCCCTTCCAAAACAAAAACTCAAAGCTAAAAATTGGGAAATAAATATCAGACATTAATATAAGCCCAGTTTTAAATATCGGACCAATACAGATATTCAAAAAAATGACCAATATCGGCCAAAACCGATATTACTGCCGATATATCGTGCATCCCTAGTTGTGAATGCGACATAAAAACCCCTACTTGGTGCAAACAAGAGGATCCAGATCCAGATGCACAGGCATAGACTCAGGGGAACCTAAGCTCAGATTTATTGCATTGACAAAATTGAAGTATTAATACACTTTCAGAAGGAAGAGTATCTCTTAAAAGCAAGGGGGTAAACAGAACTACTTGCTCATTCAATAGAAGCAACTTGAACCAAAAACAGATTAAATTAATAACCAGACAGGACTAAGGCATAGAAAGCCCCTTCTTCATAAACACAGTACCACTCTAATTCAGCTCTGTTCAGTTCTCTCAGGTGCGTGTGTCTGTGGGTGTGATTATGGTAGGACCATCTTCAGTGGCTTCAGCTGTTGTGTTAAAAAAGCCGTTGTGGTCTAACCGTTCGGACTTCACTTWTTTTTGTTTATTTTTTGTTGCGGTGCTGTTTGTAAGTGCTTTTGTAACCGTGGGTGGCCAGTTTGTTTGAAACCTACCGGTTGTCTGCTCAGCTTTGTCTCCTTCACCTCTCTGCAGGAAGTGTTTGCAAGTTCTGTCCTTCCCAAGATCGTCAAAAAAGGTTGGACCATGGTTTTATCACTGCTTTCCCCATGTCGTAGTATCGCGCCGCACGCTTGTATTCCAAAACAAAGGTGTCTTTCTCCGCCTTTCCTCTGTCAATCAATCCCAAAGCTAATCCACGGGCAGCATTCTGCTGATGTCAAAATCGTAAGTGCGCTGTACTCGCCACTTGCTTAGAACCACCAGAGAGGAGGTATTGAAACAGCATGGCTGTGTGCGGCTTAATTAACTTGACAATTGGGGCTTAAATGTAGGMTATTCCCAAGTTTTTGTCATTAAAACTTTATTTTGAATAACCCTGACTAACCCATCGCATTCCTTCATACAGTGTGTAGTTTTTATATTTAAGGTGCCAATTTCAGACATTGGATGTGATTTTTACCCATTGATTGACTGTGAAACCATCCAACATAAGCCAGTGAATAGGTTTGTGTGACTGCTGGGGAAATGTATTTCTGTTTGAATGATTGGCATTTTGAGAGCAACACCAGCAGTGTGATGCATGGGGATGTTGGCTTTACAGACAATGATCTGTGTAAAGTATGAGTATTTCTCAAATGACCACAGTTGTTATTCACAAACAGATAAAACTTGGCAAAAAGGTAGAGGGGCGAGTGAAAAGTGGGGCAGCTAAACCTTCCAGAAAATCATACAAAGAAAATTCCTCATTTTTAATAGAACAGCATACAAAATCAGATCAGGGAATACATGATGTTTATCAAGCAACATATTTCACACTGAAAACAAATAAACTAACAAAAAACAAACAGAAAATATCATGAAGGTTGGAGTGGGTCGGTTTTAGGAGCACAGTATTCTCTAAAAACACTGGAGGCAAGTGAAATTGAGCCTAATTCCCTGGAATGCCGCTTTCGTCTGCAGATGTCGATAAAAATAAAGCTTATTGTGATTGTGGGGGTTCAGCCCCCAGCTGGAGTAATGAAAAGAAAACCGTCGGGCCTCCCAATGGGAACAGCTCACCTTCCACCTTGGTACTGAGATGGTTGCAGACCCACAGGAGGTATGAGAGTGTGTGTCTTTCCACGTCGTGTATGTCAATCATTGTGGCAACAAACTGTGTTTTTTATTCATGGGAACTTCTGTTGATATTCATTTGAAATTGTGTGTAAAATTAAGATTTTCTGATTTATCTGGAGCTAAGATTTTTTAAGAATAATAAGGAAAACAATTTATGGCTTGCTTTTAAAATGGGAAATATCAAATTATTTCACTGACCTACCGTTTAAACTTAAATTACCAACCAAATTAAACAAAATACAAGGCGGCCTCCTCTCACTGGTGGGTACTCTACAGATAAGAATGTGACATAATGTCAGCTGCAGCTGCAAACAAATTCCTGGAAGACGGAAAATCTATTGATTCTCACTGGTGTATATCACAACAGAAACTGATGCAAAAGTGGGTGATTCCTTTAAATTAGTCTATTTACTCAAATTTATTTTTCACTTAATATTAGAACCGTCCCCCCCCAAAAAAAAAAAAAAAATTAGATGCAAGTACAATATATTAAAATGATGAGATACTGTATATTTGAGTAGCTGGACGACATTCTCCTCTGATCACRCTCTGCTTGGTGCTGCAGATCCAGATTACAAACACAAGATGTTTATCAGTTTTCTCACCAAATTCTTGTCAGGAAAGTAAATAAAACATTTCCAAAATGTTTGACTAATTCCACTGGAGTGTGGAGCTCTGAACACTGAAATGCAAGAGCCAAAGTTATAAACAAAAAGTGAGTCGCTGTGACTCAGCCTAACTGATGCCGATAACAGGATGGAAACATGTTGCTGCACAAACACTTAATTCACACAGTGACCCTCCCGAGTTGAGCCAAAGTTGTGCAGGGTGGTTAAAAATCACTGGTGGCTATTTGTAGGCATTTTAATGAGACTGTTTTGAAGAGGAGATTGCACAGCCTAATAACTGTAGGAATTTTGGATTGAGATTTTTGTCAAAGGAGGCTGTATTAAGTGAAACTATTTGGTAATACCCAAAAACCTTTATCAAAAGCTTTCATGTACATTAACTAAACAGTAAAACCTGCCTAATATACAGTAGATGGTCATGATTTATTTTATTTCTGTTCTTCTCTCCTGAGTTTCAGGGTGGAAACCATTCCTGGTTCTGTTTTTCCAAATCAAACTGTACTTGTTTTTATCAGAGTCTGTTGTGGTTTTCATCTTATCAAACCTAAATTCTGAATCTTGTTTAAAAATCCAACAAACCATAATGACTTTTAGTTCAAAGTTGCCAAATGCACCTCGCTTAACTACAAATACATACATGCTAGCTTCTAAACCATTATAGTAACAAAAGGTGAAACAGCTTTTTGAGCATGTTTTCAATTTCACACAGTCTGTTTTGTCTAAAGAAAAGTTAAATAGGTCCTCTGGACGGGTTCTTCTTTATTGAAAAAAAAGTTTTGTTTCTCCTAGAAGAGACTTATTCAGTCTGAAAAGTTGCAGGTAACGTCGGCCATATAATCAATGCCTTCACATGGTGGACAAACAAGTTTAATTATGACAATCAAAACTGGTGTTCATGTGCAAAAGAGAACCATCAGCCCATGGATCGATCGTTACTGCCCTGAATATCCCTATTGTTCAGAGTACCATCAGTATCATCAGCCTAGCAATCAATTCGTAGGCTGATGGTCCTCATTTTCTTCCTCCCCAGCCACCTCTTTCAGCTCTTCTGTGAGAATTCCAAGGTCAGACGAGAGACATAGTCTCTCCAGCATGTCTTTGGTCTTCTGCAACCTTGTTCTTTCTGTCACTCCCCAAACTTTGTGACCATAGGTGAGGGTAGGAACATAGACAGATCGATTAACCGAAAGCTTCAGCTTACACCACAGCTCCCTCTTCACCACAATAGGCCGGAACAGAGTCTGCAACACTGTGGAAGCTGCACCGATCTGTCTTTCAATCTCACACCAGGACACCTGAAAAGGCTATATCTGGGAGGCTAAATAGAGTGATGCCCCTATAATTAGAACACCCCAGTCTGCCAATTCTTTTGACACATCCCTGATGTCCACAAATGCTACAAAGGTGTGTCAACCAAGACAGCTCCACAACATCCACAGTCTTAAGGAAATCAGGGTGTAGTGAAGTGCTGCCTTCCCTGCCTCAGCGGATGGTTGCCCGAACCACATCCAAGCTTTTGCCTCAGCAACAGCTGGGACTGTGGCCCTCTTGGCCTGCCTCCAAAGTCCTACCAGTCACTAAAGGCCCAATAGAACTCCTTCTTCAGTTTGACAGCCTCCCCCACCGAGTTCAAGGATGGCCACCATGAGAAGCACAGACAAATTTGCAGCCACAGCTGCCTTGATAACTGAGGCGCAGAACATGGCCCACTCAGACTCAGTGTCCCCCACCTTGGATGTAGTAAAAGTTCTACTAAAGGTGTAAGTTGAAGATTTTTCTGATGGGTTCTTCTGTCATGCATTTCCAGCAAACCATCACATGTTTGGGTCTACTGGGTCTGTCTAGTATCCTCCCTCCACCATCTGATCCAACTCACTACCAGGTGATGATCCGTTGATAGATCAGCTCTTCACCCAAGTGTCCAAAACATACAGGCACAGATCAGATGACACGACTACAAAGTCAATCATCAATCTGCTACSTAGGGTGTCCATTTTCCATGTGCACTTATGGACACTCTTATGTTCGAACATGGTGTTTGTGATAGACAAACCTTGACTAGCATAGAAGTTCATCAACAAAACACCACTCAGGTTCAGATCAGAGAGACTTCTCCTCCCAATCATGCCCCTCCAGGTCACACTGTCATTTACCACGTGAGCATTGAAGTCCCCCAGCAGAATAAAGGAGTCCCCAGCAAGAGCACCTTCCAGCACCCCCGCTAAAGACTCTAAGAAGGCTGGATAGTGGATACTCTGAAGTGCTGTTTGGTGCATGGACACAAATGGATGTCAGAGCTATCCCCCCAACTGAAGGTGCAGGGAAGCTATCCTCTCATCTACTGAGGAAAACTCCAGGCACAACAGGCACTTAGTCAGGGGGCCAAAAGTAGGTCCATCAGCTCGGTGYCTCTCAGTGCCCAACTATATCAAGTTGGTACCTTTCAACCTTGCAGATAAGCTTAGGCTCCTTCCCCACCAGAGAGGTCACTTTCTATGTCCCAAGAGCCAGCTTTGGTAGGCCAGGGTCAGATGGCTACTGCCCATGACCATGCACGGACTCATTTGGCCCTTCCTGCAGGTGGTGGGCCCACATGAAGGCAAACCCATGTTGCTTGTTTGGGCTGAGCCCAGCCAGGCCCCTAGAAACCCAGCCACCAGGCGTTCGCCGATTAGCCCCTCCCACAAGCCTGGCTCCAGGGTGGGGCCCCAGAGACCCTGGTATGGGCAAGCTCCTGGATTGTTTTTGTCTATATGAGTGTTTTGAACCACTCTTTGCCTGGCCTGTCTAGGACCAATAAACTCTTAGAAACCTCACCAGGGGCATGTTTTTGCTCTCAACAGTAAATCTAGGATCATTCAGGCACACAAACTCCTCCACCACGATAAGGTTACAATTCAACAAAGGAGATAGCAGTTCATGCAAAAACTGTTATAGCAACCTTTACATTGTCATCAATTTTGCATTACATTGAAGAAATTATTAGGATTCGCGTTTTATACTGATTTTAAATACACTGTATGAGGCATTTTGATGTTATCGCCCCCTGCCTCTCAGATTAGGCATTGCACTAATCACCCACACCTGCACTGAGTTGGCTCATCACCTTTCCTGGCTTTATAAGGAAGTGCTGGAGTGCATCTCGTCGCTGAAGCATTGCCTCTGTTGGGTATGAGCTCAGCCTGCTACTTTTTTGTCTCCTAGAGAGTTTTTCTTACCTTTGTACCTGTGCTTACTTGTTTTCAGAAGCGACCTCCAGCACATTAACCCCCGCCTTGGAAACCGAGCAAAACTCACCTGGATCTCATGCGCTGCCTCCAACGTAATCCTGTAAATAAATCTGCACTTGTAAAATACTCACCTGTGGAACTTCACCTGTCGGACCTCCTCCTCCAAGTTTCAACTCCTTCACCAACCCGTAAGCCTCATCTTCAAATTATTACCTGCTCAAAACCATACCGGAAAACCTAACTGTTATTCATCTCTGCAAAACCTCTGTTTCAGGTCCCGTCCCCAGATCCCAGCACCGTTGTAAATAAAATCACTTACTTTTTATATTCTCTGTCTCAGTCTCTGTTCATCATTGGTATATGCTCACGTCGACATCCATCTGAAAACCTGATACTGTAGTGTGATTAAAATCAGTATATGACGTGAACCCCAATAATTTCTTCAACAT
>NW_013952450.1:1709432-1711293 GCF_001266775.1 Austrofundulus limnaeus
TATATATATTTTACAAATAACAGCAGCAGTTAACTGAAATGTTGTCACTGTGACTGCACAAATCTTCTATAGTAATCACTGTGTAATGTGAAATGAATAATGATGTAAATGTTCATAAAATGTTTGGATGAACTGCCAAGACATTCTTGAAACTCCCAACTGTCAATCAAAGAGCTATCTACAACAGGTAAGATTTTAAATGTTTATAATCTTTCTACAAATAAAATGATAAAAAGTGGGACTTTTTTAATTCAAGAGAAAAGTAACTGTCAGATAAACAATGCTTATTATAAAACCAACAGACACAACAACTAGCTCTTAAAGACAGAAATGCATCACACAATGCCTCTCTCGTCTAATCATGCATCCGTCAAGGTGTTTGTCAAACGGCTTTCATTTCAGGTAAAAGTGCAAACACACATGTGTAACTCTCCATCTTACTGGGGGTGGGATTCATGAGATGGGGGTGCCCACATGGCCCCTTAATTAAAACCAGGTGTTGGCAGTGTAAAAACAAGTAGAAGTAAAATAAAAAAGAAAGTTAAGCACACTGAGGAATATATAATTAATGATCAAAAAAGCAAGGATTGAGAGGTCTGCACACACGCACGCACGCACGCACGCACGCACGCACGCACACACAATCTGGACATTTGAAGATTTTATAGATTAAATTGTGTCTAAATGCTGGCTTTAAAAATACAGATTAAATGCACACATTCTCATATCAGTTAAATACTCACACAGATCCATAAATTTCAGGCGTAACGGCTACAAGTCAGCATTAATTCATCTCAAAACACATTAGTCAATCAAACTCTGGAGCAAGCTGTTCTAACAGCAGCTGAAAAGTCCTAACCCAAACAGTTATTGTACAGCTAATAGCCGTATTGTAGCTCAGCACCTTGTAATGACTGGCAGTGTGTTGCAGCCCCGTTTTGGATGCGTAATGTGACACTGCTGTTCTCACCACAAACCAACAGGTCTTCAGGGAGTTTTTCAAAAGATGTTGAGTAATTGATTCCCACTGATTCCTGGCCTTAAATGACTGAGTAAGTGATGCGATTTGCTGAAAGAAAAATAAGGCAACGCCTGATTTGTMAAAAGCTTATGATGATTTAAACATGAAACAGCTGTGAACTCAAATGTAGCTACAGAAGTGTTATCTGTAATAGTGATAATACTCACAGTGCATTTTTTTCAATGATCTTTTTTTCTAAACATCTATATTTCAAAAAACAAAACAAAAAACAAGGGTCTCTCACATTCCAGAGAACTTTAAAGTTCTCTCAGCTGGTTGTTATTATGCATGTTTTTGTGTGGTATGACTGCCCCCTGACACGGGCTCTAAGAGCTTGAGCTCTAAAAATACTGTCACTTGTATTTTTTTCTCCATTGCAGCAGAGGGAATATAGTTTGATGCTTGAGTTAAGTTCTTCTTTATGATGCCATCATCAGTCTGCTGTGTTTTTGATTATGTGCAAAGCTGTTTTATCTCCATTCAAAATGACTTGCTTTTACCAGAAAGCTGTGTAAACACCTGGAGTTTTTACAAAACACTTCATAACACGTGTGTTGACATTTCAAAGCAGACATTTGAGAAAGTATGAAAACCTGCTATGATGCAGACTATTTTTGACAAACAGTCCAGTAGCTACCAAAGATATTTTATCAAAAGATGAATGCAGAAGACAGACCTGCTGTTATCTTGCTCACTAGAAACTAAAACAATAATGAAGCAATTTTTAGTAGTTTTATTTGTCTTGTTTTGTCCTGCCAGGTTGTCACTATTAAACTTTACCTGTGCAATTATAGCATTACAACTAAAAGGAAATTGTAAATGATGGGGATGGGGTTGGGG
>NW_013952450.1:1711373-1717411 GCF_001266775.1 Austrofundulus limnaeus
ACACACACACACACACACACACACACACACACACACACACACACACACACACACACACACACACAGATATTGGTTTTTATATCCCCGTGGAAACTGAGGATTCACTTCCATTCATTTTCTGGTCATTTTTTAGCCTAACCCTGACCATTTACCATAAAAGTAACCTCACAGGTACCCACCTGACCCTAATACTAACTTAAACCCAATTCACACCTTGGTCCTAAACCTAACCACCCAAAATTAGCATCCGTACCCATGGGGATCAGGCATTGGTACCCACGATGCACATTTGGTCCCCACAAGGCTGCCTTTTTCTGGAAAATGGTTTCCATGATGTAGCAAAAATGTGCCCACACACACACAGACACAGCTGTGTCCAGTTATACATATGGGCACATTCCATTGACTTCCATTCATTTCTAAAGCCTGACCTTAACCCCCTACCCTAAACCTATCCTCAAAGGTACACACCTGACCCTAAATCTAACCTAAACTCAATTCACACTTTAGTCCTAAAGCGAACCCCTGACCCACTAACGATATTTTCCCCAATGGGGACCGGGCTTTTGTCCCCATTAAGAACAGTGGGTCCTCGCCAGGCTGTGTGTACCAGGAAAATGGTCAAAAATTGTCCCCACCAGGTAGCAAAAACATGCACACACACACACGCACACACTATGCAGGCCATTACATGATTGCTCACCTTTCATGGCCTGTAAGTGAAAAGACTGATACAACACTATGAAATTGCCTAATTACAAGTGTACTTTGGAGTCTTGAAATTTTTGAACAACATTCAAGCAGCGCACCTGGCTCYGTCGTAATCACTTCAGAGGGGGGTTTCCTGTTCCCACCATCATCTCTGGTTTCTGTAGCAGGTGCACACTCAGGTGGAGCAGAACTCTGAGAGATCCTTTCTATTCCTCCTCAGTGACGTTCACACGCTGCCTCTCAGGCTATAGCAGAAGTTTGTACACCTGCTTCTTGTGCTTGTTTTGAATGTTTGTCGCTAATCGCTCTTTGGCCAGAAACATGTACATTTTAACGTCTTATGTTAGACTACATGTTGTGCAAAAGCCTCAAGTCATGCCTAAATTGCAAAAATAAAATAAAACCTCTGTCAAAATAGTTCCTATTTTTTGCAAGATGAAGCTTGCCAACATGTCACCCCACTTTTGAGCCTGTCAACATTTTGCCAAGCAAATAAGCCTGACGGAGAAAAGAAGAAAAGGAAACAAATGGTTTTATCCTCTGCCTATTTTGGATGGTAATTTAAATTGTAACAGCCTTATTGTAATTCTACTTTATGAAAAAAATCATTGATCACTATGTGCTGTTCAGCATCCTGTATAGTTCAGCTTCAGTTACTGCAACCACAATATGATTTTGCTAAATTAAGCCTCCATGCCATGAAAACCAGACCTAACCCTGTGCTCTTAACCCACACCATCTGAGGTGTTTTATTGGCCTGTGGGTGCGGCAGCCGAGTGGCATCTTTCATCGAAGCGTGCCCACTCTCCACGCCGCTATGAGTTTATTTGGTTTGATAGGTGGCGTGTTACCCATATTTTCACAGGTGTCCATGCTGTTGAACCAAGATCGTGATTCCTGCTTTCCCTGGCAAACACAAGGGCCTGGTTGTCCAGAACTTCCTCTGCTGAAGGAGTGGAGGAAGGGTGCCCCATGTCCACTTTAAAGGCAGTCTCTTTCTAAACATTCTCTATTTACCCAGCTTCTTTAATTTATGATTCAAAACTGAGACAGTATATCTTTAGATGAGCATGAGTTGCATTAATGAGACAGATTGTTTGACTAGATTGTATAGTGTGCAGAACGCCAGAGGGAAGTTTAGAGATTGCATTTAAGACCTATGAGTCTGCTTGTAACTTCACTTTGTTAGGTCAGTGAGTGAAATAATGTCAATCCTATAATAGAAATGAATAGAAAATATGTTTAAGGGCCAACATTCATGTTATTTTGACTGCGGTGATAAATAATGAGCCAGTTTAGCTTTGATGGGTCTCTGTGTACACAGTCTTTTGAACAGAACCGTGTCCTGTTGAGCAGCAGAGGCCAAGTCACCACAGGCACTTTACCAGGAGCAGGTTGTTGTCTGTGGGGAGCTTCCTTTTAATGACCCCACAGCACCACAGGCGGTGGTGAACCATCACGTCTGTCACACGCCTGTGACTTGACAGACGTGATGGTTGAGCTCATTTTGAAATTTTGTTTGGACTAAATCAGTTCACCACTTGGATGTGAAACGTAATGAAAATGAATAAGATTTTTTTTATTTTGATGTGTGCAAGCCAAACTATTTCACGTTTTAAACTAAAACATTTTTAGTGCACACACCAGCTCAATGTGTGGATAAAGAATTAACCACCAGCATTATTTTGTGTTCTATCTTGGCAATGGAGATGGTTCACCTGAAGCCCGTGTATGTGATTCAGGCCATGCCCAAAGAAAAACCCAAGGACAGACTGAAAATATGCTGCAACAAATGGTCTAACCATCCACTGGGAAGAGCTTGAGAAGGTTTATGAGAAGACTGGGGTCAGGTACTTCAGCTGAGATTGCTGCCCTTCTGACCTGAACCCAGACAAGAGGGAAGAGACAGGCGGATGGGTGTAGATGTGGGTGGATTTAGCCTCGCGTCTGAAAATTCAGACACAGAAGGGGACTAATTTGTCTGTCTAATTAGTTTTCTGCTCAGGCAGTGATTGACTGCGTGCAACTGGGGGTCAAGGGTTAGAGTTCAAAAAGTTTGAACTTTCACTCATTCAAAGTCAACCCAAAGGACCACAAGGTCTGCACAACAATGAAGCCGCACACCAAAAGCTGCACTTTCATCCATGTTAATGTTTAGTTGACCCAAAGTGTCAACTAAATGGATTTGCTCTGCAGCTTTGAAGGCACTGTTGGTGACTGCTTGAAAAAAAACTTTTGGTTATAAAACTGCAGCTTAGCTACACAGTGTTCCACACTCTAAAAACTGCTGGGTTAAAACAATCCAAATTGCAATCCAAAATCTGGCACTAACAGCTATTAGAGTCAGCTCGCTGTCACTAACTATGTTGGTGGTTCCCAGAGTTTATCTGAAGGGCTTCTAAGAAAATCTCCACGCCCCCTAACCCCCACTCCCTCATCTCCAACCAGACACAAAGATATTTTGTTTTCAAACTCCATTGCTGTTTATTTCACACCACAACTTTTTGGAACAACTGAACCAAAAAAAGTAAACTGAAATAGATTAGTTTGCAATTAACTACAGCCTCTTTTAAAAACAAAACAACAATTATGGTAAAATGTTAGTTAATTATTTTAAGTGTAATTTTTTCTATTTTTACTGTGACCATATTCAACATCTATCAATAAATTAACAAAAACACCACTGTCTGCAAATGGGTTTAAACACAAAGAAGGTTTTTTTCTCCTAAGAGGAGAAAAAAAAGGTTTGCTTTAAAAAACAATTACTTCTTTGCATTTATATGAGAGACCTGTGCATTATGCAAGCAATGTCCAAACATTTTTTTTTTCACTCAGTCATACCTCCCCTCTATGTGGCATGCCTCTCACTTTGGGAACCCCTTCTTTTGGAAAACAAACTCACTGTTTTCTGCAAACTAAAGTGTTTTTAAAAAACCAGCCAGGTTAATCTTCTTCTTACAAGTTGTTGTTTTTTTTGACCTGAAGCAAATGTCCAGACTGGTCTAATTTGGTCAGTCTTTGACGTAAAATGACAGTCTGTGAGGCTTTTATCTGACCCAGCTCTTGGGTCTTACATTGTGACCCAATATGTAGTCAAACCAACCCAAACCATGACCCAACAGCTTCAACCAAGCCATTATCAAAAAAAAAAAAAAAAAACAACCCAGCAGTTTTTAGAGTGGACACTGTATAAGTAAGTTTAATATATAATATTTCAATTAAGAATACTGTTTAAACTTGTTCAAATTAAGAACATAAAAGTAAAAGCAATTAAGTACACCTAATGAACAAGTAATTTTTTTACACAAAGCATGTTTAGATATGAAACAGTCAAAAAAATGCATAAATGCAATTTGTCATTTTAAACAGAACTGGAACATTGACAGGTGAGGTTTGAGCAGCATTGTATCAAAATACTGCAGAAATGTTTTATTATATATATATATATATATATATATATATATATATATGTATATATATATATATATATATATATATGTATATATATATATTTACACTTAATGGCATTTAATAATTTAAATTCAGTTATGGGATTTAACTCTCTTCTAAAAGCCAAAAGACAAATATTGACTGAGTTTGATCAGATGGATGGGACTTGTTACCTAAGTCAAGTTAAATGCCTGATCAGAGGGTAACAGCTACATCCTCATGGAGTTAGCTAAACCACACAGGTCAAACATTAATGGTACAAGGGTGACCCATCCTAACCACTCCTCTTTTCCTACTCCGTTCACTTTTTGTCATGTGGTATATTCCATACAATCACTTTCATTTCCAAGCCCCCACCAACTAATCATGTTTTCACTCTTTTCTCACTGTTCCGAGTTTCTTTCTGTCCTCACAGATAAGTAGGCATCCCTCACCTTTCACACAACGTCACATGGTAGCAATCAGAGTGGGCTTTGGCAGACAAATTAGAGCAGGTAATGTAGACCGGAGATCAGTGCAGAGGCGGGGAAGACCTTGCTAAATGCCAACAGATGGAGCCTGAAATAGATCGGTCCAACCTAATGCAGAACGCTGCAGTGTAGCGTCGGGTGTCGAACTCAAAGACAGCTTGGGCCCAAAGGAAAAAGGAAAATTTGTGTTGAATCTAACTTTTTTATAGGTAAGAAATTTAGCATGGAATGCTGCGGAGAAAATGTCTTTGTGAAGAGATTTTTTTTCCCATGGATCAAGAGAACTATAGCTTTTAGGTTAATATTAATTCCTAAATCTGGACCTTTTAAATGGCTAATATTAAATAAAATATTACATATTCGGATTCATATGCCAGTAAAATCTGGTAAATGTTTTTTTCCCCACATGTTTTCCTCTATAACTTAACTCTTTTTTTAAAGAGAGCCAACGAGAGTCCTAACGATGCTTGCCCTTATACTCAGTTTTATATTTCTCTATTGTCCAGCCCAGCACTTTTACACTTTTAGCCAATCACAGCATAGCTTGGCCCTTGTCTTCCTACACAGTTCCACTCAATTCTAGTTTCCCTTCACTGCTCCGTCTGGAATTTCTCCCACATACAAGTATTTCTCTGGTAGAATTTCGACCGAGCCAATCAGCAATGAGAAGGAGGAGTCGTGAGCAAAGAGAAGGAGGAGTTGTGAATGCGTTGTGATTTTCTGTGTCCTTTTAGTCTACCTGTAGTTTAGCAATGGCAGTGGAGGAAATGATGGAAGCCAGTCCATGTTGACAAGGCTTCCAAATAAAATTACAGTTGTCTCACAAAGCCTGCAGCACTCATTTATAGCTGATTTGTTCGGCTCCGTACTTCTCTCTTCCCAGTAGGGGATGGTTCTTTACAGCGCACACATTTTCCGATTAGCTTCTTAGCTTAGCTTCCATCACGGTTGAGCTGGCTCACTGCATACATAACGGCCAAACGTTAGCTATTGGGTAAATCAGATCCGTTTGTTTTAAACTTCAACAGAGGCCACGCCTCCAGCAAGAAATCTCTTCCCAATAGCCTAGAATCCAGACCCTCTGCACGAAGCAAAGCATAAAACAAGGAGCTGGTTTTTACCAGGCTAATCACAGCACAGCAGTATTGAGTTTTTTTATACACAACTCAGAGAGCTGGTTCTCACATTGAAAGATAAAAGCTGTCAGTCAAACCTGAAGCCAAACGTTGAAACTTTTCATGGATAATTTTAAAAAGTGGCAGAAAAAACAAGTCAACTCTGAAAAAGAGCTTATGCAGAAATTATGGCTGTAGTTTCTGTTTGTTGTTCTGCACACAATCTTCTTTTTTGTGATCATCCACACACACACACACACACACACACACACACACACACACACACACACAC
>NW_013952450.1:1717686-1727218 GCF_001266775.1 Austrofundulus limnaeus
CACACACACACACACACACACACACACACACACACACACATTCCTCTTATGTTACAGGCTTTGAAGAGTCAGACTCATCCCCATTTTCAACAGTACCCAATCAAACAAAAAGCTGAGGGGCGGATTAGGAGAAGGCTGGTGCTGCACAATGCTCCTATCAGGGACCACACTGGTTTTAAATTACCCCTTATTTCTCACTCATTCTCAATCACTCACTAGCCCAATAAAGTTTCTTTCAATAACAGAAAAGAGAACATTGAATCTGAGTTATGTGCAACAGAAGCCATACAATCTTTGACACTGACGGTGTCTGGAAAATTGTCTTATTATAAGTCTGATTTGCTTATTTGCAAGGTAAAATATTTTATTGGCTAAAGGCAAAAAAAAACTAGGCAAAAACAAAAAAAGGACAATTGGAAAGTTGATATACTTTTTCTTACTAACTTGGAAAATGAAAAAAAAAATAAAGAGATGAAAGGATGACAGATGGATAGATGAGTGGAGGTGTGTTCAGTGACACTGGTGTTGTCAGCTCCATAGAGAGCGATGCTTTTTCAGGGAGACATCTGGTTTCGCTCACCAAACAAGATGCACTACAGAGAGATCAGACCTGCACCGCTGAATATTTATGATCTGGGGCCGCACAGATTTCTCACCACATTCTTATTTTGAGGTTTTCAGTGTGCGTGTGTGTGTGTGTGTGTGTATGTGTGGGACGGGTTACTATATGGTGACAACTATACATGAGTGTTTATTAAATCTCACTCTGTATCTGAGGGGAAAAAACACATAAGGAAAAAGAAACAATGCTGTGGAAACAATTCATATYCATGATTAGAATGGAAAGATGTGGACATGATTCATGGTAAAAAAAAAAAAAGGATATTAAGGAAGAGAGAAAATTTATGAAACAGACCTCCACACAGAGAAACCCCATGCTGAATAATAYAGCTGTTGATCTCTGAARCAWAGTGGTATTSAGGGTTTCTTTAAAGTTAAAGCTTWTGAAAACACTTTGGCAGAGTATGAAAGCATGACTGGTATAAGGYCCCCTTCGCTTGCTGTTTGGTGTGTTCATATGGCCATGTGTGTCTCTACTGTATGTGTCAGCAGAATTCGAGGAAGAAGACTGAACAGTGCAAGGCTCGATCTGTGGCTTTTAATTCCTCATTACTACTTCTGTCCCAAACAACTTGAGGGGAGTGGGTTTCTACACACGACTAGTGAAAGAAACAGAAAATGTCAGTAAAGGAACAAGAAAAAAACATTCCTCTGATCACTGAAGGTGTCAAATGTGATATTTACATTTAGATTGTTTACACTGACTGACACAGGTCTGGTTCAAAACAGACTTGAGGTGATATCAGACCATCAGTTACATATAATGACTCTATGAGAGTTATACAAACTGACAGTACCACTCGGGGACGTAACTATCATCTCAGAAATGAGGGGGACACATTTTCCAGAGCTCCACTGGGTGATTTCTCATCCTGTCAAATTGTACCTGGCTAAAAACACACGTAATCCCCAACAGCCACAGTAGCACCAAGGGACAAATAATAGCTAAAACAGCTAAAATCTAAAGTTTTAGCTGATATACTTGTTGAGTTGTCATAATTACCCTCAAGCACATGGGAGCCAGATCATTAAGTGCCAAAYGACAACACTGGACATGAAATGTTCAGAAAACACCATTCGATGTGAGCACAGTATTGCTTTGCACACATCACTCAAAAAAACAGACTGTTGGATTTACTTAATCAGCTTTTGTYAAGCATTTCCACTCAACTTAGTTGAGTAAATGTAAAGCAACGTTCACATTTACTTTAAAAGAAAATGTGAAAATTGCCTTACATTTACGTTTTACATTTAATACAAGTTATACTTCACACTTAATACAAGTTCTTCTAATTTACTACGTAAATTAGAAGAACTTGTCATTTTTGTATTAGGACTGTATACCTTAGATTCAACAACCTTTGGGTTACATGCTTGTTTTACTGTAAAGACTTTAAAGTAAAAGAAACTGAAACTTGACACAATGGGGAGCTGATGGAAGGCCAGGATGTGTCTTCAYACAGCCCCAGAAGTCTTTTAATTTTTGAAAGCCATGCCTGGGAAGAATGATGATAAATGGCTGTTTTCCTGTGATTTACCTTGAGGAGAATGGATGGAACTAACCGGATGGATAGACCTCATTAGAGTACGRGGAAACGAGGAGGGAAATAAAGATTGTAGAGGAGAGAACACAGAAAAGGGGGTTTCCTGCTTTAGTCTGATGTGGGAGTTGAGTTTTCTCTAAGGTGAGATGTACGTTAAAATGTCATTATTTATTCACAGAATATTAGCTCTTGTTAAGCTTGAAGGAAATTTTGTAAYTGATCAACTRGATGCTAGAWCCAGTATTGTATTTTTATACATTCTGATTATTRCAGCCAYAAGGTTCAAAACAGAAAATRAGAGTTGGTGTGWCTTAATGTTCTTTCTGTCTTCAGAAACAATAGTTGGTTATGTTAATGTCTGACAACAGGGGTGTAACCAGGAAAAGGCATACGTTATAGGCTGATTTATTATTTAATGAGTAGGAGTTTAGAAGTTTTGGCAGAATCTCAGTTTTCGATTCAGCCTAGAACTGACTGGACTGCTGTGTTTTCGTATTCAGATAAGATGAAGGTCATTTTACTCTGAGGCCTATAGCTGCTGCTGATTGGAGAGMGATAAGAATAAAGCCTTTTTGGAAGAGATTCAACTGGTTTTCTGCTATATTATTCAGACTTCCATTTTTTGATCACAAATTCCCTTCAAGCTTAGAGCAGAGAGACGTCGCTTCACAAAATACTAGCTTCCCCCTGAAAACCCCTTCTAGCCTCTGAGAGGAAACACACGTGCACAGCTTATTATAGTCAGATTATCAACAAATGCACAGTTCATTAACTAATAATTTATTTTTTTATCATTTAGATGAAAAAGTCAGTGGTTCATTGCCTCTGAGAAAATAAATGTACAAGGAAGACTTTGATATAATAAAAGTGAAAAGCAGAACGGGACTGGTGGAAGACTCTCCATATGTTTTTTCCACGAGAAAAAAAAAAGTAGGTGGAGAAGTTTTGTGTGAAAGCACCATTATCTCAAGGACAYTGATGTAACAGACCATGGCGGGCTCATGTGTCAGTTTCTATCTGTAGCTGTGTAGCAAAGGGTCCAATCAGTTCCGTTCCATTCAAGTGAACGTAATTTACAGTTGGGTGGTTTGTTGTGTGGAAACAACATGAAAACAAAAAGGAATACATTCGGCACAATAGTCAAACCACATCCTCTGGTCATAATCACACACAACAACAACAACAACAACAACAACAAAAACATGTTCCCAACTTCTACATCCATATAATATCTATAA
Organism: Austrofundulus limnaeus; assembly: GCF_001266775.1. Lineage (NCBI taxonomy): Eukaryota > Metazoa > Chordata > Actinopteri > Cyprinodontiformes > Rivulidae > Austrofundulus > Austrofundulus limnaeus. The sequence continues at coordinate 1,721,090 of NW_013952450.1, forward strand.
TAATCTGGTTTTGTACATCCATACACGTGAGCGACGCTTTACAAAGACAACAAAAGAGCCAGAGTCAATTCAGTTCATACAGTATTTACAACATGAAAATGCATCAAAACACATTAAACAATGTGGGGATATAAACAGAGCGCACATGCGTAATATTTCTTCATACTCCTTTTCCTCTGCGTGTTCAGTTTATGTGCATTTCACTTGTTTCCTCAGAGAGGTTGATTAAACACACAAAGACACATGCATACACCTGTGGAAGCTATAAAAGCTGCAGAAAGCGGGAGAGAACCCAGTAAAAGCTCAGTTCCCCTGCCAAGCTCCCAGGCTTGTTAATGTTAAACAACAGCACCGCTCTCCCTATGAGGCTCACTAAATAGCTTTCATGAGAACAAAGTAAATCCAACTTTCCAACATTCAGGGTGGGCACGTAAAAAATAAAGGAAGACTAGAAGCCAGTATAGAGAAATGTGTGCAGTTCTCCTTAAAACTAAGCACTTAAGAAAACTTCAGTTCTTTCTCAAATGAGTCATGCCACCAGGACTCACATTATTTGACAGTCAATCATGTTGTGTCGAAGACCTTTGCTACTGCAACACTAATGAACGAATGATCAAACTTAATTTACTCTGCAAAAATTTGTCCATCTAACCAAGTCTTATATCTTCTATCCAGCTGAAATGTATTTTTTGATCCTGATTTGAGACTGATATACTGAACAAGAGCAGAAAGTGTTTGATTGTTATTCTTAGTCTATTTTTTTTCCTAATTTCAAGATGCAGTATATTACCAAGTGCAGTTGTGTTATGCCATTGGTATATTATTTTACCTAATTTAAGAAATTTGAAAAGATAATGACTCAATTTTTTTCCTTAAAATTAGGAAAAAATTCCACACCAACATTTCTAGTGACATTCCATCACTGTTATTGTTACATTGCAGTTGTTTTTTTTTTATTCTTTTTGTCACATCAAAACTTGTCAATTTTGATTGGAAAGAATTAAAGTAAYAGTTTAATAGAGTATTGGCTTTCATAACATCCATATTCTTTTATCTAAAATCAATATTTAATGAACTCAGTCACACCTGTGTGACTTTCTTTTTACAATCTTTGAATGTGGTGTTTAGTGGAAAAGTTATGAACAATTATTATCTTATATACTGCAGCCCCAGTTTGAAACAAACAATTTAAATGTACTAGACTGACAAACAAATGGCTAGTCCAAGTGAGGCCAAAATGTAGTCGATTACTGTCGTTTTTTTTTTTTTTTTCAAATTTCAATCCCAAAAATCTCTTTGTGATTTACACATAAAAATATTTCATAACCTTCACATTTCTGCACATTTTACATTATGATTATTTACATAGAAAATATTGTTTTTTTCTAACAAAAAGTGCCAGCAGCATCTAGATCAGTGGTCCCCAAACTACGGCCCGCGGGCCAAATCCGGCCCGCCTCTCCATTTGGTCCGGCCCCCAGAACAATACCAGAGAGCATTTAGTTTTTTTTCATATATGTGTATTTACTGTATATTTGATTATAAAGCTGGACTTTTGCAATAAAATGTTCCTTAGTTATGAACTGTTTTCATTATTAACTATTATTAGTTAGTAACTATTTCATACATACACATATAACGTGACATTCTGTTCCACCCTTCTGCGGTCTGTGTCCCTATCTGGCAACCCCCAGAAAAAAATCCTAAACCCGCCCCTCTCAAAGAGAGAACGGAATAATGGCGAAAAGATTAGGTAAGAGAAAAATTGATTCAGAATGCAGGGCATTTAAGCTGCAATGGACAAACGATTATTTTTTTGTTCATCTGCCAAGGGGTGGTGGCGGTATTCAAAGAATACAATCTGTAGCGACACTATTAATCCCGTCACAAAGACAAGTATGATAGCCTGCAAGGCCAAATGCGAGCAAACAAACTCTYAAAGCTAAAAGGTGGACTGTTAGCTCAGCAGAATACATACTGTGAAGAACCCAGAGAGGGTTATTTGATTGTGCTTTCTGGAAAACAATAAATTTTTACATTTAGGCACTCCTGCAATAGTCACACTTTTTCTGTTACAAACTGACTCTGGCCCCCCACCAGAGAAGGGAAAAGTTATGTGGCCCTTACAGGAAAAAGTTCGGGGACCCCTGATCTAGATGCTCTTCCAGTGCAGTCTGAAACACTTCTACTGGAATATTATATTTCTGCTGTTTTAAACACATAATGCAAAACTAGCAGAAAGATTAAAGATTATAAGGATTTACATGAATGGCTATAAAACCTTTCATACGGGAGCTGTTTTGTGACACTAGTTTCAAAGGTGACTGTGCTTTTTTCCCGCACTAAAGGTAGCGGAAAGGTAGCACTAAAGGTATTAGCTTATCAACATGGCAAACAAATAAACTTCATTTCTACGAACTGAGGTTACTTAAAAATATCTGTAACAGGTAAGATGTTACTTGTTCTCAACCTTTCCACAAAACCTCTGTTTGAAAGACAAAACTATCCCTTTAAACTTAAATTGTCAAAACAAGTAAAAATGTATACTGCAGTGATTTAAAAATAAAAACAGCAGCGTGGAGTCTGGCAGTCTCCCTTCTGGGCTGTCCGTTAACTAAAACATGAAATCCACGACATGTAAAACAAGTTAGAGATAATATGAGGAGCTGGCGGCTGACACAAACCGAGCAAATTGGCAAAATCAAAGGAGTGTGACCACTTGCTAGCATGAGMTGCGTGCATCTTTATCTGCTCCTCCGTGTACACAGATCGTTGTGTCCTTCAACAACTGCAACAACAGAATCAGATAGATGCTGATCCTGAAAACAGACAGGTTTTCAGTGGTTTTAGTCAGTCGTGACTTTTATAGTCTCCTAATTGAATAAAAACTGATTGGACTTATTTGGTAAAGAATGACAGGATTGTGTTTTAAGGATCAACAAGTGGTAAAACACGACTCGGGAAGCCTTCCTCGGACCTTCTACACTCATATTGTTTTAGTTTGCTCTCAACTAACTGTAAGGTTTTGATGGACCAGCAAAAAACCACAAACATGCAAACAAAACAAAGCGCATGAGAGGTGGAACACGATCCCCTCATGTCATAATACAATCAGTGAGGACCAAAAAGTTTCCAGCCTCATTCATTTTGTCAAAGTATACTGGAGAACAACACAGCTATGATGTTTATCCCCCATCTCCCTACTTTTTTTTTCTTTTTACTGCATGAAATGGAACTATTGTTTCTTATTTTGGCAGGAGCCTGCCAGTCTTCAGGTACATACAAGACATTTAAAGACAAAGAAAGATGTTTGTCACACAATAACATCTGGAAGACAGTAACCAGAAGAAGACATTGTCCATTAAACAAACAAAAAATGTCTCTGGAAATTATTTTAAACTCCAGCCATTTGTCCACGCCACTTCATCTCTTGTCTAGAAAAACGTAACATGCAGTGAGGCATGACTTTACAACTCACTCATGAGGCAAAGAGGCACAGCCTCACAGGCCTAGAATGTGACTAAATAGAGCTTAAATAGATTAATTTCCAATAAGGATACAAGTGGGAAATGGACAAATGTGAACACAAGCTTTTATATGAAGAAACATTATTATGAACTTGTAGAAAAAAGATCCCATGTAATGAGTTTATTCTGTGAGCACTGTCTTATGGCAGCATGATGGTGATGCTGAGGTTTGCTGTGGAAAATGTCCATGCTTTGGGAGCCCTTAGTTCCTTATGTGAATTTGTTTTAGATGCAGTCAAAAGAAGTCACTAGCAAAAACTTGGAGCAAGTAGGCCCATTTTGTGTGCTGATAGGTTGTTGGTGGTCGAGCTTCTGTAGATAAGTGTTGAACAAGTTGATGAAAAGCACCTTCAAAGGTGACAATCACTGTGACACGAAATCCTCAAGAAACAGCCGAGCATGAACCAAGGTGATCAGTCTTACATTATGTTAAAGGACTAAAACAAAGTGTCGGCATACACTCTTAACAGGTAGAGGTCAAACAGGTTGTACAAGGTGGACCAGTGAGGATTTCGGCTGTCTACATTAGTTTAGGGAATGGTGCCTGCTTTTGTCTAAGATTAAACTCTTTTTAATGGTCCCTTTTTAAGGCAAACCAACTGGACAAAGAAACAAAAACCAAGTGGCATTCTGAAGATAAATCTTAAAAATCAAAATGCAAATAATTATACAATATACACAAAACATGGTCCTTGAAACAGGTAAGGTACATGCAGTTTTTTTATGTGCAGTGTTCCCACAATCATGAAGAACTGATTCAGGAAGAGGAAAACAGTCAGGGCATATGTATGAAAGTCTAAAGTGAAGTGAGAGGTAGGGACTGAATGCAGTGTTCCAATCACGCTTTGCCACATTTTCCCTTCTTCTCTTTGCGTTGGAACTTCCTCATACGTCTTGTCCAATTGTCCCTCCACTGGATCACYAGGCTGTTCTTGTCAGCCACCAGTCCTGTGCGCTCTGTTCCTGGACTGGAAGCCCCACCTCCAGGCCCAACTCCCGGACCTCCCATTGGCCCTTTTCCTCCTTCAACTCCACCCAGTACCAARAATCTCTTGCTCATTTGGATTTTGGGACATTTACAGGCCAGGTCTTTCATGTGGACCCATAGGGTGTTTTCCCCTCGCTTCAGGGGTTCGCCTCGGCTTTTGTACACAGAGACCACATTGACCGTGAACTTGGCCCAGTCCCCAACTGTGTCCATGTCCACCACGTTCACCTGGACCGCTGAGAACACAATGCAAAGAAATGAATTCAGTCCATTACTATGAATACAACACATGTATAAATATGACATGACAATTCTTACCATAATCCTTCTTGCAATACTTCTTCATATTAATCTTTAGGTTGCCCTTCACTGGTTTACAATAAGAGTCACAATCTGCAAAAAATAAAACCAGGACAACAAAGCATTTAATTCTGCAGCTGAAAAGATCCTTTGCTGGAACACTCTAGAAATGATCAGCTATAGCTAGTGTGACAAAATATGGTAAACTGTTATGATCCTGGAAACCACCAATAAACAAACTCAAGAGCGTGAGCATAAATCACCATGTGCTTGTTTCTGTAGATGAACCAAAAGTCATATTTTATTTTTAAATGTGAAAACATGAAAATGGAGGAATTAATGCTGTACTTCTGTTTTACATTATGTATGTAAATACTGCACAGTGAGTGAGAATGAATTCACGGACAGGGTCGATGACTCCAAGACAAACTGGTTGGGTAATGTCAAGTTTGCTTTTCGTGAGCAAAAATACAGCTTCTGACAAATAACTGACACATACCAGAAGGGTAAAAGTGTTCAGCCTGACATGTTTTTGTAGGTTTTGAGAAAAGACAGTCTGGTGGAAGCAGGTCATGGTTGGATGACTGTTGACTAGGCTTTTGCTGCCAGGGATGACTGAGACCACACATTGGGTCAGATGACCGCCTCTGACCAGTCTTGGGTGGACTTCCAATAATGAGGTGTTGTATTTATACCTGTCACAGTGGAGACTCATGTCTAGGCTGAGCTCAGGTCTCTTCTTGACCAAGGTTGATGCATCATAGTCAGCATTAATGCACAAGCAGCTTATTCAATCAAAACCTTTGGTTACGGAGGTAACACTGGTTACCCTGGTTTGAAAGAAAACTATTTCCCCAATTAATTTCAAGTAACTACCTTACTTTTTTAACATTTGTCTCAAAGATTGGCAAGCAGGATCACATTAAAGCAGACTAAATATATTAAATTAAATTTACTGTTGACTTTAATGATCACCTTATGTCATGATGCCAAAACTTAGAGCAGGCATAAAGCAGTTCAAAGTCTCCGGCACACATGAACATGATCATGGTTTGTTTTCTTGAAATTCTAAAATATTTATTGTGTTTTTTCAACAATAAATACTTTGATTCTCAATATGATTGCAAAAGGCATTTTTCATCATCTGAGAGCAGAGAAAAAGAGAAACAGAGTGAAATTCATAATGACTGAATCCAACAGAAAAGCAGAACCTAAAATAAACTGAAAATAAAACCACCAGAAAAAGCTCTGATACACTTCGAGACCAGATGCTGAAACTATGGATAAAAACATTTAAGATAAAATAAGAAAGCT
>NW_013952450.1:1727228-1759656 GCF_001266775.1 Austrofundulus limnaeus
AACAAATGCTAGTAACAAGAACTGGTATTTGCAGTCAAGCTTCTCATTGCCCTCAGAATGGCCCATGCTTATATAGACATTTAAACTACAGTAATATGGGCTTTGCAAAGCACTTTACATAGTGTATCTCATTCACCTTTATACCAAACATGTATGCACATTCTATTTATTCACTACTTTCTTCTCTCAGTCACATACTGATAAGCATGGCGGCAYGACGGCTCAGTGGTTAGAACTGACACTTCACAGCAAGAAGGTCCTGAGTTCGATCCCTGGTTCGGACCTGGGGTCTTTCTGTGTGAAATTTGCATGTTCTCCTCGTGCTTGCATGGGTTTTTTCCCAATATTCTGGTTTCCCCCACCCACAAAAACATGTACAATAGGTTGCCTTCAGGCCCAGGCCTCCCTTGAAAAAGAGACCTGAGATTTCAACAGGACTTGYCTGGTTAAATAACGGTAAATAAATAAAAATGTTGGAGCCAACTGGGAACCTAAAAACCCTTTAACACGTGTCAAGGCTGGAGATGAACCCAGTCATGCCAGGACATACCTCATCAAAGTAACAAAGGAAACTGATAAACATAAAATGCTAAGGTAATAAACAAAGAGAAGTGTTTCCAGTGAGAAAAAAATAGGCTTTTAGGGATGCTTGAATGTAAGGGTGTTCCACTGACCACTTGTGACGGAATGGCTGAGTAGGAGGAAGAAACAGAAGACCAGAGAGCCYATAAAATTGTCATGGGGACTTGGCTGTGGATTTGAATACTGGATGCTTTATTAGCCAAAGAAAGAACAGAAAAGGAAAGATTCAAGGTAGAGACAGACTACTGTGTTAAAAAAGAGAAAGTATAGACATAGATGTGTTTGGCAATGGATGTGCCAGGACACTCCCAGTACAATAAGTAAAATATCATATTATGCTATTATTATTTTAAATTTGCACAGAATTTATTGGTTCACTGAAAATTGTATGTGCTATTAATGTGTCAAATGAATGCAGTCCATGTACCATTCCTTTTACCTTTCATATGCTGATTTAAAAAGGGTTATCATTGGTGAAATACTGGTTACTAAATAGTGCGTGTTTTCCCATGAGAAGTAGTTTACTGCTAGCTCTTCACCTGGCAAAGCTTGTGGTGAATCACCCACTGACCCAGAAAACCGCCCCACTGGCAAATCCACCATTGGCTCCAAGGAGCCCCCCTTTCACTGTGCCATGACAAGGACAAATTGCATCTACCGCCCCTTCCACAAAAAGATTTTTTGGGGGCCTTAAGCTGGTGGAGCTTCTTGCATGGTAGTGTAGGAAGGAAAGAGATGTGAGGGTGGAATGATCTGATGTGTTTAGTTGGAGCTGAGGTGAATTGACAAGCAGTAACTTGAACTTGTGTCTTTAAATCCCTTGAAAATGTTCCCAAGGAAGAAATGGACAAGGACAGGCCTGGCGTTTTTAGGAAGTGTCCAATATTATCTACAAATAGGTTCAAGAAATCACATTCATGGTGTTTACTTTTGCTAGAAGAATCTGAACTGGCTATGGCTCACCTTGGAARACTTTAAATGTTTTTAGAGTGTTGTTGTCTAATGAAAACCTTAAGGATAAACTTTAGTTACGTCATTCTACTTCATCCCTCCAAAACATATTGTTTTCTGCCATGTGTCTGCCATGATGTCAGACTGTAACACATTCTTATCTGCACTTCAACCCTGAGGTAGTAAATGCACTGAGATTTGTATGGTCATTTTGTACATCTCCCTAATTTGCTTGATGAGGCTCAGCTGTGCACCTTGTGGTGTGAAGACCAGGGCTCAGAAGAGGAATACAATCCCACAATACAACACTGGATCTGTATGAACCTTTGAAACCTGTTTGAACCTCGCTTTTGGTGGATCCCATCATTCTAATAAAAACCTGAACTGAAAACTGTGGATTAGAGGCACTGCCAACAGCAGTAAGGAATGGAGCTGCTGAGGTGTGGAATGTGGAAACCACCCTCACAATGTTGCTGTTGGACCAGCATTCTGGCAGGTGAGCTGGCTGTATTGTTGTTTCTCTTGTCCACAAAAACAGTTCAAGGAGCCAYTGTGTTACAGTTTTCATTGGCTAAGTCTGTCATAGTGGAACTTTTACTTTTCCAAAAATCTGCTAGCTCCCAACACAGATAAAATGCTAATTGACTCATGATGTCATCTACCGACAATGTTAGTTTGAAAGACTGTGTATAAAATCTGCTAAACACATTTATGATGGAAATAATTTAAACATTAAATGGTGAACTATAAACATAAATAAYCTAATTTATTTTGTATGAAGTGAACTTTGAACTAGTTCTTCTGCATAGTTAAAGGCACAGTGTGCAGGATTTGTTGTTTTCAGTGACATCTAGTGGTTGAGTGGTTGAATCATCCTCCCTGGTCCTCCCCCCACCCCCCGCTTCCAAAAGCAAAGGAGTTGCTACGGTGTCTCTCAGGTGTCAAAAACCTTTTGATAATTCCAATCGCGATGTCTACCAGCAGCTTCAGGGCTAGTGATATTTCAAGTTGTAAGATTGAGTTTTAATATGTAAAATTATCCCAGCTACAATGACAGACAACAAATATTACATTTATAGTATTACAACTAAAACCATTTTGACGCCGCCACCGCAGTTTGTCCTTCATGAGCCTTCGTAGACAAGATGGTGGCTGCCTGTAGTGGCGACCCGTGACCATGGAGATGTAAAACAGCTTTTTATAAGGTAAAAATAATAAAACAAGGTCTTTGTCTGCAATGATTAGACATGTTTTTTTATTATTGTCATTAGTGATTATCTCAATTTTGGCTAAAAGAATTGACAAAATCCTACACACTGTCTTTAAATAGTGAACTATAAACTTAAATAACCTAATTTATTTTTGAATGAAGTGAACTTTGAACTAGTTCTTATGCGGAGTTAAGTACTGTGCAGTAGAATTGAGTATAAAAATTTTTTTTTACTTCCCCGCTCCCCTCTCAAGACATTTTCATGTTTCTGATTGGCAAACATGACAGAAGTCATTGCTTGTGGGTCACTGTCTTTTCWTTCAATCTACACAGTAATGTTATTTGTCTTGACTGTAAATAGCAGCATTTTGAATCTTTTCTTGTTTTGGTTAAAGTCAAGTAGAGAACTTGACTGTTATCTTCTGTTTGCCTGCATTTTGTGTGACATAATTAGAGATGTAGCTCATCAATCGCAAGCTGTTTTAGGAAGATTTTGTTTGGCGTCATGTTTGTTGGATCCAGAGCACACGAGCAGAAAGCTGGGCTGAGATCGGCAAGATACGCTAAAAAAAACAGATGTAATGGATTTAACAAAAAAAGTCAACTGGTTACACTCTACTGCACTCAGTAAAGGTAACGCATTTACTTTACAATTACTTACAAGTAAAGTATWTTTTTTATTAAATCAACTACATCTGTTTTTTGAGTGAAGTGAAAGAAACTAACAAAAGCAGTTTACAGTTTGGCATCTGAGCTTTTGGTGTGTAAGGATTGCTTTTTAGAAATGTAATTACTTGAAACTCTTGAAATATTTAAGATCAACATTTTATGACAAAAATATTTGACCCCTTCACTATAAACCTGTTTTGATTTTATGCTTTTAGATTTATTTGGAGATTATTTTGTAGATGTGTTCCATGGTTGTTTCCAACGATGGCGTTCAACTTATGCCAAGACATACAGTCATTAAAATCTACGTTGAACTCTGTAAGTCAGATCCTCAAACTGTACAGTATGTAACCTTTGAAATGCAAGTAGTCCAAAGTTGAAACCAAGTAAGAAGTAAAAATTTATTGTGAGGTTTCTTGAAAATATGAACGTTTGAAAAGCCAAAGAATATAAAACGATAACGACTAGGCCTTGAAAATGAAACGGTGTCAAGTATTGGTGACAAAGTGGGGGGCACAGTCAGCAGTCTGAGTGATGATATATGCCGTAAACCAGTAATGAATCACCATTTCCAAATCACCAACCCAATTTAAATGAAACGGTTGCAGAATGACAAATAAGAACAGGGTAATTGACCGAAACCTAAATTGGAGCGCTTGAGAGTGACAGAACATACTTCCCCTAAGTCACTTGCCAGCACTCTTTTCACACCTCAGAACTCCAACTTCCACCAAATCTACCCTCTAAACTGTAACTAATCATCTCTGCAGCCTTATTTGTTGGCTGTACAGCAAGGTTCCAGTAATGTAAGGGTAGTGGCTGAGGAAACCATGCCAAAGAGACAGGATATTAAAGACAATGGAAACATTTTGCCATCCCCAGTGGACTCGTTCTCTGTGTATAATTTCAAACAAGCCGACTCGCCCTGCATTACTATTTATTATTTATTTCCATACCTCAAAACTTGTGTGTAAAATATAAAAAAAGTATTGAAAAATCTGTTTTTGTACTTCTTGTACTGCAACAGTGTTTCAGGGTGAGGTGCAGAGAGACACTACTAACCTGCTGGCTCCTCTGTGCTGCTCACCACAGCTGTCGGGTTGACCAAAGGGATTTCTGAAACACACAAAAGTAATGCAAATTTAACCCATGGGTATGAATGTGAACCCATACGTTTTTCAAACAACCACAAAAGGATTTGGCTGCATGTCAATGACTAAATCTATATACCCACAAAATATAAACATTTGCATCCAGAGAAAGAAAACAGTGTCGCTGGCAATAAAGATCTTCAGACTCACCCGGGAAGCAGGGCTGGACGGTGACATATGTTTGTCAATTACGTAAATGAAAACACATGGGGCTTTCTCAGATAAACTCTAACTGACATGATGCCTTATTGCTAGTGAGTGGGAAGAGTTATGCATGCGATAGACTAACGAGGTATGGTTTCAGTGTGACCTTTTTCCTATTTTTCAGTCAAATGAAGTAAATGCAGTTCAGAGTTAACTGCCAATTCAGGTTTTAGATTTGAATCCGCTCAAACACATTTAAGTGTGAAGTCAAAACTTGAAAAGTGGCAGCACTCCATTAGTCTTGGGCTCCCATGGCAGACGTTGGGTTAGCTGCACTACTCTGTAATCTTCATGCTAGTATGTAGAGACAGATGGGCAGATGGCAAAGGGGTCAATTTTGTTTGGATCGTCTTGAGACAGATGCAGATTTCATGTGCCGTGCCCGCTGGCTACACTAAAAATTGCCTTGTGGAATTCCTCCAGGACCCCTGCTTTAATCGCATGCAGCTTTCTAATACAAACGCTAATGCTAATAGCGTGCCCTCTGCTTTTTTATTTTTATTTTTTTTTACCACAAATAGAATTTACTGGAACGCCAACTTAGCATCCACCCAGAGGATCTGATTTTGATTGGATTTGGAGGTTGAAGGTTTCACATCGATAGAGTGGGAGTGTGTTGGCAGAAGGGGGAGCTTTCTTGAAAGCTGTTTTGAGGCAAACGCAGCAGTTGTCTCCCCCTCTAAAATTATGGACACCCTGCCAACAAAAACAAACAAGGGCACAGAGGATTTGGGGAGGCTGGCGCAGCTGCTGGAAGCCACTCTTGAGTCCGTGTGCCCTCATGGCCACATCTTGGGGAAGATAGACAGATGATGAAAGGGATCGTTTAAATGTGGGCTGCTGCCATCACACTAATTGGCTGCTTAATGGGCTTATCTTCCGTCCTGGGGAAGATGAGCCTCAGGAGGATGTATTATACTCACCATGAGGCTATATACTTGCACACACACACAAACAAACACACACACAGTGGTCATTAACAGCATTTGCATTGCTTTTAAAAGGTGCACACACTTTTGTTCTTCTTAGACAGACCAGAGGCATTCAGATCTATGTTGTGCTTGGCCATCCATGACCACAGTTGTCCTTTCCCTTTTACCCATCTACCATCTGCTCCAGGGCTGCATGTGAGAAAACCAACACGGCACCATGTGGCACAGAATGGTCATGCTAGCTGTAGCACTTGGTGGCATGGATTAGATTTTGTTGAGGCTATCTTGTGGCACACAGCATGATGGAGAGCTGCCCGCTCTTACAAATGGCTGAATGTCGTTACAGGGTCATTGATAAAAATCTGTAACCATAAAGAGTTCTATTCTTTTTTTTGTCCTTTTCTATCATGTTGGTCTCGACTGTGGAACGTGTCCCTTTATTTCCATCCTAAATAAATAAATAAATCACTGGAAARCACAAACCCAAAGTGAATCATCTACGCTTAACATGCATGTTGTATCTGTGTGGGCTTGTCTGCGTTAAACACTCACTGATGCAGGGGGCCACAGGCGAGCGGCTCTGCTGGTAGCCCTTGGCACAGCGGTTGCAGGTAATGCCGGTGACGCCGTCCTTGCAGGGACATTGGCCTGTGGTCTGGTTGCACGTCTTGCCTGCTGCGCCSACAGGGTGACAGTCACAAGCTGGGGGTGGGGGGCAGGTTTGAAGGGGGAGGGAAAGGTGTTGGTWTGGGAGAGAGGTGAAAAAAAGATGAGACTCAACTTGTTTGAACTTGTTGCAAAAAGGAAGCAGAAGATGTTGRCGTGTTAAACACTGATTTAAAGCAGGATTCTAAGTTCTGATATSATCTTGTTCTTTTTAAGATTCGAACACATTAGAGCCATTTAATTAGTTTAAAAAAGTTTTTGTGCTTTTAACTTTTTGAATATTGTGAAATGGAACAGGTTTCTTTTTCCATGTGTGTTTAAGACTACAATAGTAGAGTTATCTTTTATGCCTGGTTCACAGTACAAAATTTTAAAATATTCAGCTGATTTTCAAAGACTGGAAGACCCCACACACGATGATAAAAAAATCATAGATATGACAGGTTTTGTCCTACAGTGTTGTGTGCACACACACACAGCTAAAGATAACACACAATACACAAACAGATTTCACTCACAAACATTCAGATGTCAGACGAGAAATCTCGCGAGACTTCTTGAGATCAAACGTGAGTTCAGAGTAAATAAACATGGCAGACAAGGAAGAAGCAATGACCATAGTTTGTGGACTATTTTTAACAGAAAAAAATTAATGGACTTCTCTGACGTCCACCGGACTGGAGCCCCGCACTGTGGCAGTCGTTTTGTCTTCTTTATTTTTTATTCCACTCTGTGTTTCTGTCACCTCACTTTCTCACTGGCTACACATCACATTCAACATGCTGTGTGCTCATTTGTCCGCAGGGGACATCACATTTGCTGCATATCGGGCCAAGACAATCCAACGTGTTGAATATCCTCAATTTGAAGTTAAGCGTGGTCCCGACGCCTTTCCAAGCAAAGTAGATCACTCCTAACACACTGCACATGGCAGACATATCTCCTAACATGATCATTAGAGTCATGAGGATAATCGGGGCATCGTTAAGATTTTCAGGTCAAAATGGGACCAAAATGGACACAGTTATTTTGCCGTTTGAACCAGGCATTATTCAGAGTCCTCTCCAACACATACTATAAGCACTAATTGATCAAGAAAGCTTTGATTATAAAGTCTGACTATAAAGCAGTGGGCTATATGCATTCTTTCAAATAATCCTAGTTTAATTTATGAATGAAAACCAATAAGGGAAAAGTAAAAAAAAGAGTTTAAAGTGAGTGATGCCTTTAGGAAACCTAAGCCTAATTATATGCACTCATATATACTTTTTTCCACCTAAACACTGTGTGCCTATCTGGTGACACACTCTGTGCTATTTCAACACTTCCCGAAAGCTCAGTCAGTGCCCAGTAAATGCCAAAAGCAACAAGCAATGCTCCGGTCACCTTACTTTGGCAAAGCTTTTATGAGTTTTGCTGGTTCTGGACAATTTATTTAACCAAAATGGGTCTATTTTGGCATCCAAAAGCTGTTACATACGAGATCTGGAGTGTTGGTTTGAAGCTCTTTGACAACTATTTACATGAATGTGGAGAGGATGACAGGAAGAGGGTGAGGGCTGCAGTGAGAACTRAAGGAGTGGACGTGAGAGATGGATCCAAACGCAGACTCAGCTCATAAACAACGGTCAACTCCAGCTTTGCCAGAAAATGCATAAACTTGATCTTTAAGCAATAAACACAAACTTACTGTTTCTCTTTAATCTAGACATACATCAGTGTCACAAAAAAAAAACTAATTTAGGATTTTTACATCCACTTGCTTTTCTGGAGAAATGACCTGATGCTACAAGTTTGTCTTGAACAATAATGTCAAAGACTCGGCAATGAATAGAATCCAGAAAAATGAAAAACTCTGCCTGCTCCCTCACTGTGAAAGTAATTTCTTGGAACATACACTTGTACAAAAGCACCAATGTAAACTTGTCACTGTTCAAGTTGATCAAGATTTCAGAGATTAAATTTTGGGGGAAATCCCTGCAGCTTGACAGTGACAGATACAGTACATTTTGCCAGAGAGAGGCAGCTGCAAACATGCCACAGTTTCATCCCACCACCTGACAAAAGGTGTTCATATGTGCCTCATATTTTACTTTTTAGCTGTGACAACAAAGCAGAAGCCCATACCACCTGTTGAATGGACAAGAGGAGAGTGTAAATGAAACTGACCCAAGGGGTAATCATGTGCATCTGGCGTTGAGGCATGGAAAGATTATCTACAGCTCAGATGTCAAGACAACACTTTTTTTGTTGCTTTTTCCGGAAAGGCTAACCTGTTCAGAAGTGTGGAGGTGAACAGAAGGGTCATGCTTCAAGATTAGGGATAAATCTCTTTCCTCATACACATGTGGGCTCTGATGAACCTGAACTATTGATCACACACAAAAAAATCTGTTTCTACTCTTAAAGTATTATGGATCCCCATAAAAATTCCACTTTTATTGTGAAGTAAAAATGAGATCATAATATATCACAACTTTACAGTTTTTTTTTAACATGGCGATTCAAAATCTGTTAGATCTTAAGGACATCTTGGGCAATGTCTTCTTCAGGTCATCCCACAATTTTTCAATGAAATGTATGACTAGACTCTGGTTAAAACATTCCAAAAATTAAGCTTCCTCCTGGTGATGCCATTTTAAAAACACTGGAATGATGGTGGTTACTACAACCCCAATTTCAATGAAATTGGGACATTGTGTTAAACAAATAAAATAGAATATGATTTGTCTTTTTTGTAAACCTATTTTCAATTGAATACACCACAAAGAAAGACATTTAATGTTCAAACAAATAAACTTTGTTTTTATTTTTTTGCAAATGTTCACTCATTTGGAATTGGATGCTTGCAACACATTGTAAAAAAGCTGGGAAAGAGACAACAAGCAAATGACTGGGAAATTTTGGTTAACTTCACAGGTGAACAGGTTTATTGGAAACAGGTGAATGTCATGATTGGGTATAAATGCAGCATGAAAGGCTGTCGTTCACAAGCAAAGATTGGGAAAGGTTCACCACTTTGTGAACAACTGTGTGAGCATATAGTGCAACAGTTTAAAGGGATCCATGATGAGTTGTAACATTAGACTTTATTTAATAAACACATATTTTAACTGTAAAATAAAGACTGTAAAAATACTGCAGGCTGTTTATTTTTTATAATTTTTAAACTAAAATTTTAAAACTATATTACAGATGGGGCTATTTTATTTACACGCAAAGCATTTTGAGTAAATGATGACGTKGATAGGTCCTCGGTGYGAGGCTGCTAGCGAGCTATATCYACCCTGAAGGTTAATCTTGGACAATATCTGATCGACTCTTTTAAATGAAACCAGAGAGTGTTGACAGAGCTGTTTTTGGAACCTGTTGCAGGCATCAAATTCAAAACTAGTGAATATTTGAAAAAAAAATCAATTTGAACTTTAAACATCTTGTCTTCGTAGTTTATTTAAATTAATGTTTTGAAAAGGATTTGCAGTTTGTTTCTATTTTATATTTTACCTATGTTTATCAAATCATTAAATTCTGTTTTATTTATGTTTTACCCAATGTCTCAACTTTATTGGTGTTGGGGTTGAATTCTCTTCAGCTTTTCTAGTAGACATSTGAAGATTTGGGCTTAAAATAAAAATATTAGAAACTTTTCATCCTTTCTAGTATATCCTATTTATTGTGATTGAACCCCAGTTCCAGCTACAATAAAAAGCAACCCCACAGCTTGATGCTGCCACCACCATGTTTCAGGATGCTTGTTCTTTTTCTGCACCATATTTTCTGCACCATATTTTTTGGATTTGTGAAATAGGACATTTTGGGCATGCTTTTGTGAGACTTGATTTGTTTGTCGCAATATTATTTTTCCCCCCATTTAAGCAAAGGTTTCCTCTCCACACGTCCAGACATGACTGATAAAAACAGGAGATTGTTGTCCCATGTACCATCAGTACCTGCAGGCCTCTTGGCTGCCATCCTAAACAGTACTGTCTGTAGACTTTGCAACAATTTAGGAGGGAGGTCCAATTCTCTATAATGACTCCTTGATGACCATCTTCCCTGTGCTCTATTAGTATCTAATGCTGAGGATTTTTTCTTCCTGTAACCTTCTCCTGACTAATTCCTTGTAACAATAAGCTCCTATTGATGCTTTGGGAATTACTGTGAATTATGGATTTAACTGCAAGGATGCAACTGAGTAAATGTCAACAATGTCCTGCGAGGACAACTGAACTTTATTTCAGATTGATCAACAACATTACCTGATGGCAGGTGTGTTCCCAAAAGAACAAAGGCAGTCATTAAATCAGAAGGTGCATCGACAAACTATTAGTTTAAAGGTGTGCCAACATATGCAATTGACTTATTGCATCTGTTTGTTTTTCCATAGTTTCTCCCWACTGCTAAACTCCCCACAGCTCTCAATAAATTATACAAGATTTATGTTACAGTAAAGGTGGAAAATATTACAAATGATTTATCATACCCACAGAGCAGACAGGTGTGGGCCAGGTCTGATGTTAAACTGGTACTGCTGGCGAACTACTGGCATGTGGGCAGGTGTAGCAATGATGACATCACTTTTAAGATGGCATGCTACAACTGGCCCAGTTGTGGTTTGGTTTATGTGGTGCTCGCCAATGCATGGACCACCTTTAGCCCACCAAAGGGCCGCCATTCTTGGTGGTATCTGGGCCGAGTATTGGTGCCTTGTGTAGACCAGAACTGGACCAGATACATTTTACCACATAGGTAGTTTTTTAAGCCCTGTGATGGACTTRATACCTGTCCAGGATGTACCCCGCCCCCTGCACTGACTGCTAGATATGGGCACCAGTGACCTCCGTGACCCTGAAAGGAAGAAATGAGTATATATGATGGATGGATGGATAGATGGATGGTTTTATTTATTTACATTACAAAACCCTGGATTTTACAGTCTTTTGTTTTGGTTTATAGACTCTCTACCATAGATGGTCCTTTTTTTTCCTCAACCTAACATCCGCCTTCATCAAGCCGAGGTTAAGCTTGTATTAATAAACTCCAACAGAACCATGAGGGACATTTCTGTCATTCCTTGAGTTTGTCTTTCATAACAAAACCCAACTGATTAATGTGTTAAAACACCCGTCTGTATCAGCAGTGAACCGTTTTTTTCCCATAAGTTGATAATTCATAACTGGGTTTTTAAGCACAAAAGTTGAATCCAAAATGATTCAGACTTTCTGTTTAATCTCCTCCTAAAGTGGTTAGTTTAAAGCACATGCGGGATGTACCCATGTTATTGGATCCTGTCAGATACTCCAATGCTTTTAGTCAATCATGCCTGCTGTGACATGTGGCAAAGCACTGATGACCCGGTGTTCCTGCACTGATCTCAGAGTAGCACAGAGGTATCTACCGGGTCAGCATAAACAGAYCTGAGTTATGGTAGACATTCTCACTTCTCCTCTAAACAGACACCGATGGTTTAAAGACTTCAATCATTTCTGTCAGTGTTCACATTGTTCAGTAAACAGGCAATGACTGCCTGCGTTTGGAGGGGGTAGAAGGGGGAACGGGGATGGGGTGGGGGATGGTTGGGTGTCACTCTCCAGCCCCAGCTTTCTTCCTCCAAACTGTTTGTCTGAAGTTTTATGTGCAGGGGGCTAGAGCCAGTTAAGAAGCTGTAAAAATGTCCTCAGATGTTGATGACTTTTCAAGCCTGTGTGACTGCAGATGTGACGGACACCAGTGCTTTGGCAGTTGTCATTCTTCAGCATGGCTTTGCACAGATTATAGTTGAAAAATGTTGACGAACATTAGCACACGTCAGTTTTTGTGACAATGATTGCCTTTTTTAAATGGTGTAGGTAAATGTTTACTTTAAAGAAAAACAAGGAGTAAAACATTTAATTTCAACTTCCTTATATTTAGCATTGAAGTGAGACAAAGTGAAGTTTAAACACTATTTCAGGAATGAGTCCAAGTCCCCAAAAAACAGCCATGCTGTTTTTCCCTTTGCTTCAATGGAACAGGAAACACTCTGTTTATTACTCACTGTGATGGAAAGTAGGATATAATGTTATTACCATGTTTGTTTGTTTGTCTTGATTTTAACTTGACTCTTAAAAAATGCAATGACTAACTTGTAGAGTTAACCTCATGCATGACGGCCAAAACAGTTAATCAGTCTTGGCAAAAATCATCTGTATTTGAGCAATCTGTTCAAAACTTTAGTATCAACGTCTGTAAAATATTTCTGTACTTGTGAATAAATTCTAATGAAACTTTCATAACTACTTTAAAATATAATCTTGAGGGACTTTCATCTCTAAACTTGTGCCAAAAAAGGGGAAAAATATCTTCCTACATATTTTTTTTTCTCAATTGAGTCAATCGGCACATTAGGGATCAGGGTATTTTAACTGAAAATCAGGAAATCTTCAGATTAACTTGAGCAATTTATCTACATTGCACAAGGTGTGTATTTTGATTKTTGACACACTCCTCCGTGTGTTTTTAGACACCTTTCCAGGCTAAGATTGATTGAAAGCAGGCCCAAACCATTTATTCTCTTGAGTCTGCATCACCCCCACACATCCCCTCCTCTCTCTCTCTTTCCCGTGGAAAACACCTGCATTTTATTGACCATTTCCAGCATGTTGCCCTCTATGGTCAAACCTCTGACTTCAATCATGATCTGGAAACATGAGTTAATAAAAACTTAGAAGTGAGCAAGAGTTGAAGGATGAAATAACGTGAGAGGGGAAAAAACAAAGGTGCTAAAACGTTTGATTGTGAGTCATGGTGAAAAAAGCCAGAAGTCCAGGGGTTTGTTGGATTATGAAACATCTGTGGAGATGGAGATAAAACAAAAAAAAAAAAATAATAGTGTCGTTCAAAGGGCGTGGAACTGTTCTGATCAATAAGTCGGTCTTCCCAGCAGAAGCTTTTGCTATGTTGACTTTTATTTCACTTGGCCTTTGTGACAAAAAGTGTTTAAACTGTTTATCACAATCTGTGTGTTTTTACATAGTCAGTTTTGGAGACATTGAGCTAAGGTTTGGCGTCAGTAGCTGAGCCTCATTCACCACTTTATACAACCCAAATGAACATGCAAGTTACAACTTTGCTTATAATTTTTGGAGTCAACCTTGTTAACCGGTTATCTCCTGAACCATTGAAAGAATTTTAACGAAACCTTCTGAAACATTAAATGAATGTAAACCTTTTGGAGTCAAACAATTTCAAGATGGCTACAGGTGATCAATGTTAGCCAGCAACAAAAACAAAAAAGCTTTGAGTCAGTCAATTTTACAACTATTTTGCCAAAATATTTTGTTAGTAACCAAAAGTCATTAACTCACTAAAGGACATCCTGCATTCTTACCAATTGAATAATATTAAGCTCAAATTTGATGTAATAGTGGCTGAGATGTATACACAACAGCTCTCATGAGATCTCACATTGTGCATAACAAAATGTTAAGGTTTGACCAAAACAGACTCCATTCTTAAAAATGAGCTCATTTTAAAACTTTGACGATAGGTATTCCTTCAACGATTGCTTGGCTTCCAATCCTCAGAATATTTTTATTCTACTRAAAGATCAAGTGGATTGTCGTGAAGTTTTTTGCCACTGGAAGACGGATGAAAGCTCAGTGCTGTTAACGTGGATAACTGTGGCCTGATATCATGCCATACCTAACCTCCCAGGGTTGGGTTACAGTTTGTGYTGGTCCTAGAGGGAAAACTGAGCAGAAAGCCAGAAACAGATTCTTGCCGTGGAATTCCAACCGAACGACCTGAACAGCTACAGTATGTGAGTTGGCGACTCTCACAGAAGCTGCCTTTTTTTTTAAAGCATTTTTTTTTACCTGAAATGGGTGAGACACATTTCTCCTATGCTATTTATTTACCTTTTTATCCCCCTGAGCAACAACTACAGGAGAGTGGTGTTATTTTTGCAATCCCTCCAGTAGAATATCTGACTAAAACATAGTTACTGTGAATGTGAAATATTAAAATACTAGTGTGGGGCTATGGGGAGGGGGCAATTTGACGGAACAGCCAGAAAAGCTTCAGGCATAGTATCAGTTTAACTCTCTTTGCTATGGTATGCCAAATAAGACATGCTATTCATTTTTTTAATGTTACCACAACTGCAGATGTTTTCTATTAAACCTCACTGTCTTGTTTTTTATACACTTTCCGTATTGACATGATTACCGGAGCATTAATGAAGGTTAAAACAGCTCCTTTGGCTTTTGACAAAAAGTAAGAATCTGATGCAAAACCCAGCTCTTCTAGTTTGTTACCTTTGCAGGCTCGTCTGTGAGTGATCGGCTGAAGCATGTCTCTGTAGAAGCCCTCCTTGCAGTAGTGACAGTGACGGCCGGCCGTGTTGTGACGGCAGTTCATGCAAACTCCTCCGCTTTTCCTGCCCGAAAGCTTGTACAACTCCATGTTGAATCGACAGCGACGGGCATGCAGGTTGCAGTTGCATGCTGCGGACAAAGACAAAAGAGGTTTTTTTTTAATTACCACTAATGATTTAAGCTTAATACAAATGTAGAGTTTGCAGGTGTTAACCAAATGCAAGTCAGCCCACAACAATTTCACTTTTACAATGTAGTAAAACACATGTTCCCTGCGATGTATATCACTGGAGAGCAGGGAGAGATTTTCCAGTAAAGCAGTATAATGGTGARCAGTTTATAATCTGTGCTTGGCTGCCGTTCCACAGATCATCAATCAAAACTTCTATTTGCAGACCTCATTTTCTCCCATTTCATAATTAATAAATCCAGCCTCTTTCAGCCCATTAGATATTAATCTCTAGTAAGAGAGAGACATTAATTTCATGAATCAATGATGAGAAAAGACTGTAAGATCTAAAAAGATAAAGGAGTGGGCTCCAGCTAGCGGTCCTCTTAATGAGGCGAGCAAGACTAAATGTGATTAGGGGCTTATGGTGCCCCTCAGTTTCACTTCAAACCCAAGTAGTTTCTTGGTGTCACCTTGGCCTGAAAGTCTTTCCATTGGAGGGGAAAAAAAACCCTCTGCTCACTGTGTTTGCAGGTTTGCATTGAAGTTGTCGACTGTGAAACCCACCACTGTCRTTTGCGTGAAAGAGTTTGATCCAGACCCCCGAGCTGCTTGAATCAGTCATATCTGGGACYGAACATTTGGCCACAGCTTCAAAGACGACCACTGCAGAGCTTAGYTTAAGCTTCGAGTTCTTCACAGATAAATTGGAAAGTAGTAAACAATCGCTGAGTCTACGAGCAAAAATGTCAACAACTGAGGCGGAGGTGGATTACTAGGTGATCTGAAACAAAGCTGCTATTAGTTAACGTGAGTCAGAAGGGAGAGTGTCAGAGGAAATAAATTTCAGTAACGGTGAATGTCAAAAATTGAATAAGACACAACAGAGAGGGCTAAGTGAAGACAGACTGAGTACCTGGAGGCTTTTAAAGATGTCTTTKTGTGTGGCTTTTTGTTCACTAAAGAGAATTTAGTGAGAGGAAAAACTAAAACTGACTGCAATAAGTGAGATGTTTTAGACTTCTTGTCGTTCTCACACATAAATCAAATAAACAATTTGTTATTAGCAATAAGTGTATATAATGTTTGTTTTTTAAATTAAAGTTAGATGATAAAATTATCACCTGTCTCTGGAGCCAGTGCAAGAAAATAGCCAAGTTTTTATCAGATATTTGGAATATCCATCCATCCATCCATCCATCCATCCATCCGTAGGAAAATATGCGTTGTTCAAAATGGTATGTCCGAATAAACAGGAATCCGCTGGATTTCTTCTTAAAACTTTATTCTCACTGTTCTGACTCCAGTCAGGTTCATAGTACAGCACACAGTCCTCAAGACCTTGGGCTGAATCAAAACAGACAAGAGCTCTACTCTGAGCAGACACTCTGCAAAACACTAAACTTCTCTTTACTATAATAATGAATTGACCTTATAATGTACATTTCTTCCTGGTTACACCCTTGGTGGTGTTACCTTTTACGTCAGATGTCAGAACGTAACTCATTTTGTTTAGGCTAAAAGAAAAAACACATAAGACACACCAACTCTTATTCTGTTATGGCCTTAAAGTTGCAATGATCAGAAAGTATAAAATATAATACTGATCCATCCATCCATCCATCCATCCAGCCATCCATCCATCCATCCATCAACTACTTAAACTGTGCATTGATCAGAGGCAACATGTCCATGAGACATGGGCAACAATTCAGAGTTTCACTCTTTAGATCTTCCTGGAGGATCTCAAGGTGTTCAGTGACTCGTCACAAAAGCATATATTGATAAATTTACTAACTTCTATGAAACAACAAAACTGTATGTCTCAAAAATAGTTTTTTCCCCCTCTGCCCAGATTTGACAATTCCAACATGCCACTCCTGAGGTGGATCATCTTTCTGCASCAGTCAGGTGGTAGTACCAATATTACAAAGACAAACATAAAACAAGTGACAGTCTTTCTTCCTGTTATAATACAAGCAATAATATGTGTGTGTAAGGGTATATAATTACACTTAAAGTAAAGCCTGGCACCTGGTTGGAAAAGAGGCCCCCTTTTCCTTATTGTAGACTCTGGAAAGTAGAAAAAGTTTGGGGGGCAAGGGGGCACATTCCCAGACTGTTTCGCCTATTCCRTCTGGTTATTACGTGGTCCAATTTGTATGGAATTTTGCTATTAATGAAGCGCTGTTTTATGTATAAATTCATATCAAGGCAGCACTGTTTGTGTAGCGACACAGCTGGATTTTCTTTGTTCTGAAGATCAGAACTGACCCTTGATCCGGAGAACACTACAAAGTAGATGAGTGGGTGCTTTCAAGATACTGAAAAAAAAGCTGAGTTCAAAACTTCAAATCTGCAGTGTCCTTATGAAGAAAGATATGGTTGATCCTCAATTTAACAAGCAAAGCACACACTCGGCAACACATTAGCAGTTTAATTGGTTCAACATCTGTGCACATTTGTGCCTATGCATGTGAGCAACTCAAACAGCCTGTCTGACTTCCTCTTGTAGACATATGACAAAAAACACACCAGCTACGAAGCATTTCCAAAGTTATGCAGGTCGGGGACCGTGGTCACKATCAAGCATCTCATACACACACGCAGCTGTGAGCAGTTGTGTCCATTAACACCTTGTAGGAGGAACATGAAAGCAGTGGATCACATTTTCGCAACGGCGGTCGCCTTCACATGGCATCTTCTTGGCTTACAGCTCTGTAATGAGATCAGTCAGCAAAGTACGAACTTAGAACAGATACRTGCAAGTGAGGAGGATATAAAGAAAGCTGATAGAAAATAAGTTAAAATTATTTAACATGTATGTGATGGCTTTAACACCAGAAGTTTTGTGACTAWCAAAGAATTAKAAAATGAGAGAATTGGTGTAAAAARCAGYGTAGAATCAGTGGAAAAAGAGAAAACATGATTGTTGCAGAACAAAAAAATGCAAGAGACACATCATTAAAGAAGAATGGTTGTGAAAAAGGTGTGTGTGGCTTTYAGTTTCTCCCCCATGTGTGATTAGCTCCAGCTCAGAGCTCCAGATGCCCAAAGAGCCTGGAATGTTTATGGTTTTGTTTTGAAGTGTTTGTGGCCCCCTACTTCTCAACAACCTGCCCCACTCCAAACTCAACCACAATGGGCTAAGTGGGGGATAACYATCCAATGCTTAAAACTGTTTTCCCTTCAATATTTGACACATTAAAGCATCAATATGAGTCTTGAAAGAAGGGAAAGGATTTTTTTTTGTGGGGAGGGGGGAGCTGGGGGGGGGGTGTAAAGTCAGCAGAGACTCCCAGGTCTTCAAAGGAGCGCAGTAACTTCATGGTTCAGAGTCCAATTCAAAGATGCGTAAAGCTGGTTTCTCACGTTGTCGTGGAAATCGGACAACAAACACAAGCTACAGACTTGGCAAAAGGAGGGATGCTGAGACAAAAACGAAAGGAGGGGATGAAGGGAGAGGAACTTCTTGGAAAATATGAGGAAAGGACTGTTATACAACCTTGTCATCAAATCGACATTGCCAAATGCAAATTTTGGTGGAAAAGCTTTGTTTTTTACTGAATTACATTTGCATTACTTTTTTTTTTTACTGTTTGCATGCAACTTCCTGGTTTTTGTTGTTCCAAAAACCTTTTGCTTTACACACTTCAAATCTTTCAAGGAGAGTGTGCTGGAAGTAAAACGAGGTTTTCTGTTTCACCTGTAATAACAGGTGCCTCTGACAGAGTTCCACGGCAGGATCTGTCAAGTATGCTTTGACAAATTGGCTCTTAAATACTATTCTCAACAAATAAAACACAAGTGTGTTCGTGAAGTGCATTGCTCTCCGCCCCCCACTCCGTGTGTCAGGGATAAATCTAACCTCCATTCTCCTCCAGCTTGAACAAAGCCAAACCGGTAAGCACAGCCAATTGATTTTGGATGCCTGTGCAAAACCCAAATCCCATGTCTAAAATTGGTCCTTGAAAATTGGAGGGCTCATACCACCACCTTTCCCCCCTTGGCTTGGGCTGCGGGCCAGACGTGCTGCTGCCCCCCACCCCCGCGCCCCCTTTGGGTACTCACTGCGCCTGGCCAAACAGGCTCTGCTACAGTATGTGGGCTCCTGCCGTGGTGTGTGTGGGCTGGGTTCCACCTGGCTGCTCCAGCCACCTGCTCAGGGCACCAAGGGGAACACCCGGTTAATTAGCTCCTCATTATAGCCAAAGCAGACTGGGGGAAAGGGGCACACACACACATGCATGCACCCATAGGGGATCTCTTCAAGAGGTAGCAACCTCACAGAATGACTTCAGTAAATGACTGAGGGCACAAAAAAAGTGTAAACAGAGTCTCAAAAGCATGCAAACTCTGCAGGTTCTGTTGGCTCTAATGAGCTGTAGACAACAAGCAGAGACAAAGATTTAAGTTCTCGGAGAGGAGCAACACCAATCTACAAGCCTGCTGGGTGTTTGGACTGCTTCTCTGTAACAAAACCAATTCAGGTCCACTTCTCGTCCACACAGGAACTTCTTTGATTTGTAGCTTTTCTAGCTTTGACACCACCAACCAGCCCCCCCCACTTTTTTTTTTTACTGTTTTTTTGTGGTTAGCCTCATACTACGAGGCTATGAGGCTTAAGAGCATAGCTCTTGGGAGCGCTTTTAAAATCAAAAGTTTTCCTTTTCAATTTTTTTATTTTGTTGCTCCATCTTTTCTGATCTCAATAGTCTCCTCCATCTACCATTTTTCTTTTTATGGCATCAAGAAGGTAAAGATTTAACAAGATTTTACCAGAGGGTTTCCAGGTTGGGGAACCTGATGCCGGCGAAGAGTCGAGCTCCTCTCACTGGTCCACTTCACTTCCTCAAATTTAAAACTTATTTCTTGTCCATTGCATCTGCTTTCTGTCTGTTTTCTTTTTATTTATTTATTTTTCTACAGGAAAAATCCTGCCATCAGACATTGTGACAAAGCTTCTTGTGCTATAATGGAGACGCTGAGGTAAGAACGGTCCACTTTTACTTTTATGAGGTCCCCACAGTACAACACAAGATGGAAATAGAAAGTGACAGATGGAACATTCTGGGTAAATTTCCCAACATAGCTAAAGATGATAGCTAAAGATAACGGCAAAATGATGAAGAAAAATGTCAAAATATTCACTTAGCATTTTGTGCTAAAATAGCAAGTAAGGAAAATTCGCCAAGGGGTCTTCTGGAAAAGCATCTAAAATTCTAGAAAAACAGAAAAAGATAAAATAAAAATTGTTAGACACAAAGGGACAAATTGATTTTACAATTACATACTGGTAATATGCATTTGTGCACAAAGAAAACAAAATTTGACATTTTATGCAAACAAATATTGACTATGGCTATCTTTTAACTAGTTGATTTATGCATTTTTGTTGCTGTTTGGATAGTGGCTTATTTTTTCTTTTGGTTGATATTAGTGTTTTTTTTTTGTTTTGTTTTTTTACTTCATTAGCATCAAACCTTCCAGACTGAGTTCAGGAAAATATCTGAACATTCTGTAACTGAGAGATTATGAAATGTTTTAAGAGTTTTCTCAATCTCTGAACAAAATGGCTTTAAAATCCAACTTTTTGAAACAAGTTAAAACACTTGTCAACATGAAATTACTGGGGGACAAAAAAGTTGTTGCTCCCTGATATTGGCATTGTTTTTAACAAGTCACTGATTTATAAATTGTAGTCTGTTTAAATAATGATGACAGTGACTGTCAGCCAAGGAAAGTAACTGCCTCGCACTTACCCTTCACAAACAGAAACGTATTTTCTCCTAATAGCCTCTGAATCTGGCTGCCACCAGTAACACTGGCAGGTGGCCAAAGACCACATATTTTCTCAGGCAGTAAAGAACAGGAGCTTTGCAGCAGCATTAAAAAAGTCTGTCACTAAAACATGAAGAAATTGTCAACAGGAGAAACAGACATTAGCTAAAACAAACAAATCAAATAAAATATTGGGGGACGAGCATTTCAGGATAAAGAGTTGATCTTTGACACAAGTCAGTTCTGGACGGGGAGGAAGAGAGCGCCGGCGGTGACGGGCACCTCGGGAGGTGATTGCTACCATCTGTGGGCGAGAGTCAGTGTGGGCCTGAGAGAGCAGGGTGGGCACACTCTGCAGCTTCACCAGTTTGCTTTGGCACTGCGATGAAACGCAACATTGCTCTATTAGATTACATGTAGCTTTCACACACACACGTGTATGTGCACACACAGAGAAACACAAAGCATTTTAACCTCCCTGACATTAATGTTGTCATATGACACTTTAAAATCCCTAACGTTTGTTTCACTGTGTTCTCTTCCTGCTCGAAAGCCTTTATGGGTGGCTTTTCACGATGAGAAAAGCATCCTCAGTCCCTTGTGGGTTGGCCACGAACCAAAACTGCAACACTGACAGAGGGAATAAAGGCAAAGAGCAAAGATGCAGTACAAACCAATCACGCTGAACAAACCCTGCTGTTTTTGCCTCTCCTGCCTTTAAATCCTTAGAAGACAAACACACTCGAAACACAAAGCTTGTGCACCTCATGCTTGCTGGCTCGGCGGAGCTTCTTGGTTTCATGTTAACTAAATGTCCCAGAGGTACAATTTTAAAGAACAAACTCTGGGAATATGAAAGCACAAAAACATTATTTTTCAAGACATACTTTCCTTTGCTCAGCATGATACACTTTACAAAATATAAATATGATGCAGACACTTCAGATATGACTGTAAAAAATGTTGTTTACAGTTTGTGTGTTATGATAAATAGCTGAAATCATTTGAAGTGGGGTTCTATGGAAATGTTATGAACAACAATTATCTTACAGTTTTGAAATTTTTAGTTTCTCTTTTGTTTGGAAAAGTACATTACAGGTCCTTCTCAAAAAAATTAGCATATTGTGATAAAGTTCATTTTCTGTAATGTACTTTCATATATTGTATTTTAGATTCATTGCACACCAACTGAAGTAGTTCAAGCCTTTTTATTGTTTTAATATTGATGATTTTGGCGAAAAAAGTAAAGAAAAATCAAAAATCCCTATCAAAAAATTAGCATATCATGAATAGGTTCTCTACATGACTTATTAACCTAATCATCTGAATCAACAAATTAACTCTAAACACCTGCGAAAGATTCCTGAGGCTTTTAAAAACTCCCAGCCTGGTTCATTACTCAAAACCACAATCATGGGTAAGACTGCTGACCTGAATGCTGTCCAGAAGGCCATCACTGACACCCTCAAGCAAGAGAGTAAGACACAGACATTTCTGAACGAATAGGCTGTTCCCAGAGTGCTGTATCAAGGCACCTCAGTGGGAAGTCTGTGGGAAGGAAAAAGTGCAGCAGAAAATGCTGCACAACCAGAAGAGGTGACGGTCAGTGATGGTCTGGGGTGCCATGTCAGCTGCTGGTGTTGGTCCACTGTGTTTTATCAAGGGCAGGGTAAATGCAGCTATCAGGAGATTTTGGAGCACTTCATGCTTCCATCTGCTGAAAAGCTTTATGGAGATGAAGATTTCATTTTTCAGTATGACCTGGCACCTGCTCACAGTGCCAAAACCACTGGTAAATGGTTTACTGACCATGGTATTACTGTGCTCAATTGGCCTGCCAACTCTCCTGACCTGAACCCCAGAGAGAATCTGTGGGATATTGTGAAGAGAAAGTTGAGAGACACAAGACCCAACACTCTGCATGAGCTTAAGACACAAGACCCAGCACTCTGGATGAGCTGAAGACACAAGACCCAACACTCTGGATGAGCTGAAGACACAAGACCCAACACTCTGGATGAGCTTAAGGCCACTATCGGAGCATCCTGGGCCTCCATAACACCTCAGCAGTGCCACAGGCTGATTGCCTCCATGCCACGCCACAATGAAGCAGTCATTTCTTCAAAAGGATTCCTGACCAAGTATTGAGTGCAGAACTGAACATAATTATTTGAAGGTTTGACTTTTTTTTGTTAAAAACACTTTTCTTTTATTGGTCGGATGAAATAGGGATTTTTGATTTTTCTTTATTTTTTTGCCAAAATCATCAATATTAAAACAATAAAAGGCTTGAACTACTTCAGTTGGTGTGCAATCACCCTAAAATACATGAAAGTTTAATGTTTATCAGTACATTACAGAAAATTATGAACTTCATCACAGTATATGCTATTTTTTGAGAAGGACCTGTGGTTTTGACCAGATTGACTAGTGGCCAGTTGAAACCGTCTTAGCAGGTCATGTAAAAATATTTGCATCAGTTTTGCATCCTGCAGTTATTTATATAGATTCTGTGGTTATTTGCAAGCATAAAAGGCAGCAGCAGCAGCTAGCAGTAATATTTTTGTTGCAGCCTGGGCCACATGATTAATCGTGTAATGCAAAACTGACAGCAGTATGAAATTCATATTGACAAGAATTGATGTTCATTGTTCAGAACCGTTCCACAGAATTCCACTTCAGAAAAATCAGAATGCTGAATTTTCTTTTCACTAAAAGTCCTTAAGCTGAATCAGCTGTTGTATGCTGGTGAAGATTCTCCGTCATCCAGGTCATGATCAATCGAAAAAAAAAGGATTTCAGTTCTGAAGCTGACAAGTTTAGCATTTAAGTCATCTTGACTTGAGAAAGCTTCCTGGTGAGGAATTAGAACATCTCAAGCTTCAGAATTGCAATCCAGTTTTATTTATTCATTCATTCATTCATTCATTCATTCATTCATTCATTTATGGACTTGCGTTGTACTGCTACCCCTAAAACTGAAGCCTTGGCCTTTTAATTCAGTCTCAAGGAGCAGTAGTAAACAAAGTGTGAAACTTTTTTTAAAAGATCAATGCATCATTTCTTGCTGATTCTTTTCTATGCCACTAACTCAAACAATTGTGTTCACATTTTTAGCAAACCTACAAGTTAAACCTAGAAAATCTGAAAGAATAAAATGCACTTTATTGGAAAACTTACCCCCTCCCACTAACCCATGATAAACAAGTCTTCATGTGATATCAGTCTGTGGTGCCAAGAATGTTGGAGACCACTGCTTTAAGGAACGGGCGTACCTGAATTCACCAGCTTATCATAATATGTGGTAAGGTTAAATGTGGTTTTCTAAAGACCAAACGACCCTGCAAGGACTAAAACACACACAAAACCATCTTCTCTGTAGGCTAAGGTTGAGAAAATAAAGACTCAAGTCATGTTCTGGTTATCCAAACCATCTAACCACAAAAAAAAAAAAAAAAAAAAAAAACTGTGCCATGGTTTTAATGGTGGTGCATGAAGCAATGAGTCCATTTTCTCAAAGACCAGGTCTGAAAAATGTCTTGGCAAAATCTGCTGTTTGGCTGCAACATGGGCCTGACCTCCTCTTGCCCTTGAGATGTGGTGGGGGGGAGGGCTATTTGAAATTCTAATCAGCATCGAATGACCATCTGCGCCTTGTCATTGAAGAAAATAAAGAGAAAGAGAGGGGAGAAAAAAGGTAGCTTGCACTTCTGTGGTCTTCAGAGTTTCCAGCTCTGTCATGCAGAATCAGAGAACTTCATCTGAGCTCTGTTCCTGAGCAAGTGTTTCTGGCTAGTTTTTTTTTCTGACAACATACAGCTGCTAGATCTCAATAATTTCCCTTTGAAACCCATCTGTCAGAATCCCCTTATGTCTATCCAAAAAGCTGAACCCACCAAAGCCACAGGAAAACCTTAAAATGCAATGCAATTTCCAAACCTGATTGGCTTGTTACTCTTATACAATACTCTCATTTTAACACAACTGCTGTTTGATTAGTATGGAAGATGAGCTCTAGTAACATTTTATAGAGATACTGAACCTCATTTATACGCTTTTACAAGTTATGATCTGATTTTAAACGAGCCTCTAGAGTGAACAGGTATTTGGGTGATGGATTTAATTTCCGAGGAAACTTGTATTCTTGTGCAGAACACCACATTACTCATTGCCTTGTGGACTAAAGATGTCAAATTTCCTATTCCAAATATTCAAACGCCACTCCCAAACACGGCCGCGTAAGAACTCTCGGCTCTACAAGCAGCTCACCTGCATTTCTGGCACATCAACAAAAAAAGGGGATTTAAACAGTCTTCACATGACCTTAGTGTTTCACGCTATGAATGCATACCAGCGTGTCTGGTGCAACACTGGAAGCAGACCTGGCTTGGCTGGTCCATTAGCGATGGATGGTGTCTGGCCTCCAGTTTGTGGAGTCCCAGAGCAGTTTTCTGGACTTCCTGTGGTTGGAGTACAAATGAGGGAGAGGAAGGGCTGCAGTCAAACCAGGCCCAAGATAGCTGCATACAGAGCCAATAGCAGAGAGCTTCTGCAACACCATAAATTATCATCTACTCAGGATGTCACACCGTCGTTGACTCCATGAGAGGCCTCTTCATCTTATACGGCGACTTTGGCAGACTCTATTACGGCATGATGTAGTGTCTTGCATTTTTAAATCAACATAAAAGTATTTACATTACGGCTACGGCCATGCCAACAGAAAAGCCAACACTCCATCACAGCCAGAAACAAAATAGCTCTTATCCATCTGTTTCCTCATTCTGTCCTGTGGCCCAAACTCCGCACAGATAAATCACAGCCTCTTTCCATCGTGCCTCCCTCAATGCAAACACGCGTGCTCTTTTACGAGGCGGCCGTCTCGGACTGCTTCAGCGGGGATTTGTAAACCGACGTCTGGAGGCAGGATTCATAGAGCGGGAGGCAGCAGATGGGTGTGTGTTTGCATGGCTTGTGTCTGGAAGCAGCGCAGGAGCTTGCCAAGAGAGATGGGTATCTTGATGTGGGGCATGTCAAACATTTAGGAAAGCCCTAAAAAAATCAAAGAAACCAGTAAAAGATGGCGTTTGCTTTGTGTAGGCTAAAATGAAAGTTTTTAAAAGTGAGTTTCAAACATT
The DNA here is from genome assembly GCF_001266775.1 of Austrofundulus limnaeus. Lineage (NCBI taxonomy): Eukaryota > Metazoa > Chordata > Actinopteri > Cyprinodontiformes > Rivulidae > Austrofundulus > Austrofundulus limnaeus. The sequence continues at coordinate 1,753,039 of NW_013952450.1, forward strand.
TTGTGTGACCTGTTGACTCTCTGCAACTACCAGACTATCAATGTCACACTGAACGAGTCATTTCTAAAGTTAGTTGCTGAAGTCAGTTGGCTGTAACAACACTCCTGAAATGTGTTGACTCAAATAGATCATTCCAAAGATTACATTCTGAATGTTTCAATTAAATCTGTTTCATGGTTCATGAGATAATGTGGTAACAAACATATGGCAGGCAATAAAGAGGATAAACTGACAGAGACAGGGTGTGAAACCACTGCCTACTCTGAATTTCTAATTGCCCACAAACCAACTCCCCATCACCACATCCAAGCCAAACACTCTCAGGACTTTGTGGAGACTTTTGATATCAACAACTCCACAGATCTTTAACGTGCCACTTTGGCTACGTTCACATGACCGTTCCAAATGCTCAATTCCATTTTTTTTGCTCATACATCCGATTTTTAAAAATTAAACTTAATTTTGTGTAGTCCTTCCGATTTATCATTTAAATGTGACCTATCAGACTTTGATGTGAACTACTACACATCTGAAGCGACCCACATGGACAGAAAACGTGATGTCACAAGCAGGTACACAGGTTGGCGTGTGTATCAATTAAGAAGTTATTCTGCAGTCAGAAAGTTAAATGGTGGTATTGTGTGTTTTTATGTGCATAGTTTAATTCTACCACAATCAAGTCATTATGTTACCTTCAGTTATTATGAAAACGGTGTATATCAAAAATAGAAAATCTAAATGTCTTGAAATTGGCATCTGTCTCTTTAAGAACCTCCTGCCGTTTCCAACACTTCCACTTCAGCTCATCTTCACAACAATGTTTCAAGGCAGGGGTGCTCTGTGGGGCCGGAGGACAGAGCTCCAATGAAGTGCTTTGTACCATCAAGTGTTTAGGCAGGTCCATATGGCTACAACAGGAGATACACGGATTTCTCAAACACGCATGAATGAATCAAAGCAACACGATTTTGATGAGGGATTGACATAACATGATGTAAAGCTCAAAGTTGATTTTGCATGCAAAGCTCAGGTATGGATCTCATGATTGTATCAATACAGTCCAACACTAAAATTGATACCTTATGTAACTGTAGATTCTCAGTAATCCAGGACATGGTGAATTAAAAGAACAAGATGAAACTACTACTTTTCAGTAGCTGAAAATGTGTGGTAGCTTTGACAAAATCAGATATGTTTCCAATTTAGTACCACATATGAAAAAGACATGGGCCAGGTTTGAAAAATAAAATCAGCATTGTCATTAAAAAACAATTGCACATAGACAAAATATTTGATTTGGGTTGCATTTGCCTGCAGTGTGAATGTATCCTTATCACTCTTAAAAATCTAAATACCCACATCTCTGTGAGACAGTGATAAAAGATCAAGGCTTGGTCTTTAACCTCTACATGTTCAGAGTCAAGAAAGATACAAAAACCAACAGAGAGGCCAGTGCTTTTAAAACATGGTATTAAACTCCTTGTAGCAGCCTTTAAGACTTTCCTTCTGCACAGGAAATACTTTAAATGTGGTGCTGCTGAATTTCTGTAAAGACACATTTGGAACACACAACTGGGGACAACTGAGACTGATTTTTGGCTTGCCTGAATAAATGAGTATATATACAGCGTGCAAACAGCACAGAGCAATAATCGTACCACATCAGCAAAGGGAATAGGTCATTGACATTGGCCAGCAAAATGTGGGTGTTTGGTCCAGGCTTTTTGGATAGAAGTGACATACAAATCCCACAAAGAGAAAATTTACGGGAAGCAGGTACAACACATCAGAAACAGCTATGGGACATTTGAAACAGGGCGTGTGCAAGAGGCAGAAAGCACTAAGGGATTGACAGGATATTGTTACAGAAAGGAGATGTGAGTGTGTGTGAGTTTGCATGTATCTGTGAGTCAAGTAAATGAGGCATTCAAAGACACGTGCAAAGCCAAAGTGAGGTTGGCACGGGAAGTTTCAGCGTACGCGATGAGGAAAGGATGGATGTGTTGGCCATCGTGAGTCTAAAAAGGCCTTGCCTCTTTGGCTCTGTCACTCTCAGTCCCCTTTAAACAAATCTGGCCCTGTTCAGTACTAAATATGTTCTCAGGCCAGCTCACTGGGCAATTACAACATGCTAGAAAAATATACAATGTTTTTTTAATGTTTAACTTCTGCTTTTTTTTCTCCCTTGCTCTTTCTCTAGCTGTATTTCATTTCATTTAGGAGAGGTGAAAACAGGGACAGTGGTAACTAATATGACTTTATTTTCCTATGCTAACAAATTCTTCTGACAAGCAAAATTGACCTAAATTAAGTTCAACCTGTGTTTATTTGTACTAGCAGGGAAATGCTGTACAAGTACCAAAGAAACATCAACATATTAGAGTCAAAAGACAAGACTGAAATGAACTCAAAACCTTTGGGCAGTCACTCACTTGATATAAACACTAGGACACCAACAGGCTGTTATTATGCTTAACCCAATACAGAAATGATCAGTTTACAAAACTTCATGCTGAAAATGTTTTGATTATTAGCAGGCAAAAGGGGGAAAATTTTTCTTTCACTTTACCAGTTCATGCCTTGACACAAAGGTAAACGCGACTCAAAAACATTCTTGGATGTTTTAGCGGTGACTAAAGATGTTATCCTCCACTAATTGGACTTGATTGTTCAAAAGAGAACGTATTGTCCAGAAAACAATGTTCTGGTGTGAGCTTTAGATCTTAACCAATAAAACAAAAATGTTGTTGGCAAATGGAGGTAACCTACTGGTTTGTATTTAGAGACCCTACCAAAATTTGACAGCTTCATCATCATGTGGCACCACATCTGATAAAGCAACCCCATCTGCTCTGGCAACAACATTCTGTAATTATTTTACATTCAAGCATCAATTCAGCCGTTCACCTCTGCTCAGTCCTGTGCAGGAAGTTGAGGCCCATCTCCAGAGGTCATTGGCTGAGAGGCGAGGTACATCCAGCCCATCAAAAAAAAAAAAAATCATTTACCTGCCTCATTGCTCTTGTTTTTATATGACTGAACTTGTATCCTGAAAATAAGTCCAACAAGTAAAAGTGTCCCATTTGTGAATATTTCTTAATTTCTTCCATGCTTTAAGCAGATACAAGTGAAACCTGATTGAGCTGTTTTTAATCAGTTATAATTGCAGTGATGTCTGTGCAATAATTATCAAAAGAAAGTTGGGTTTAAGTTCGTTTTTCCCTAAATTTATACATATTTTCTTTGTGCATCACATACATCACAATCTCAAAAAAATAAATAAATCTGGGGGTATTTTTTTAGCCTTTCTAGCCTCATTTAAAGCACCATCATATAAGTTGCAATCCCAACAACACTGTTGAACTTGTTCAGTGCTCAGAATTAAATTTCTTTGGTTTCTGGCATCACGGAAGCACAGTGATGTCTGCAGGCTTTAAAAATAACAGAGTGACAAAAAGAAGCAAACACTTACGCAGACACTCATTGGCCTCTCGAGCGTTGGCCCTCTGCCACGGTCGGTCATAGTGAAAGGGCTTGCAACGGTCACATTCAGGCCCTTCTGTGTTGTGTTTGCAGTCACACACCAGTTTGCCCTCCTTGTCTTTCAGGCAGCGTGACGCGTGACCATTGCATTTACACCTCCCACCCACCTGGAAGTCTCCCACTGCATAGAAATACGTTGGCGACATTGAGGTCACTGCCAYTGGGTCATCATCCCTTCCTCCATTGTTGCCTCCAGACCCAAGTAGCTCCCTGGGGAGCTGTGGTCGGCTTAAAACCACGCGTATGTCGGTGACTGTGACCCAGTCTTGAAGAACCGGGCTGTTGTCAAAGTCTTTACCAGAGGGGCGTCCATCCAGAGTACTAAAAGCAATGAGACCTCCAGAAAGTGGGTACAAGTCAGTGTGGCCGTCTGTACAAAGGGCCTCCTGCTCGTTCTGTTTGGTGATGGTCGCTTTGTTGGGCCTGTTGTACATACGTCGGCATTGTGAGGAGTAAAACTGGTAGGGCATCCATGTTTTGCCRTAGTCCATGCTTTTGTATATGGCCAGAGACTCCGAGCGTGGTGAGCAGAACTGCAGGCTGACRTATGTGATCTCAAACTTTTTACCCAGGGAAAGGGTAAGAGTCACATTGTGTGGAGAGGTGTTCAGATTCTCAGACTGCCAACATGTGAGGTTGTGGGCCGAGTTGAGGTCGGTGAGGTAAGAAGCAGGGTGGGCACGGCGGGGGTCAGACGCGTCACAGATTTGGCAAGTACGCACAGAAGGACGYTCATCGCCTCGCTCCACAACACTGCAGGAGCGGGACGGAGGCCGGCCGCAGACGCTGGACACCGTCACCTCCTTACCAAAGGCAGCATTGATGAATTCAGGGATACAGCGGCGGGCTGCTCCAGTATCATCATAGCAAGGGTCTAGAGGGGTCTGCTGCCCTGCAAAGGGATTGGTGGCACTGTGGGTGGAGGCTAGGCTTACCAAGAGGAACAGGCCCAGCAGGTACCGCCAGGGTTCCCTCATCCTGCTCAAAGGGGCCTGTGCTGGAGTGGAAGTCTTATTCAGATCTTTTGTGTTTACCCACAGGAGTGTGTTAAGAATGGTTTGCTGGTGTCTCTGGAGAAACGTGTCTTTGTCTATTTTTCTCTGTGAGTTATGGAAGGAGAGCGTTGGAGCCCAGTGACCCTTTGCTCCAGTCTATCCTGCAAGACAGAAAAATAAACAGAGAGGTCAATATCACGGGCATATCTTTACCATAATAGGCTTTAAAGTAGAAAGTGACACCTAAAACGGCACCACCAAAATTTTAGCTGCCCATGAAAGGAGAATTCAATAGAATCTTTGGCACTGGACAGTTCAAAATGAATGTTTCCACTGACTAAAAGCATGTCAAAGGATAAGACATTTAGATGAGGGGCCCAAGTGAAAGGAAGGAAGTGATCATTTAGAGAGAGACATTAGTCATTGGAAGTAACTGCATCTTGAATTTCAATGCTGTCTTCTATTCAGCACTTGTATTCAGGTCAAAACTGCCCCTGCACCTTCTGGTCATGCTTGAAAAGGATAGCAGAAGCCACCCCATTATCCCCTGCGATGCGTCAAAGCAGTGAATCGCATGTGACTTGGGTCAAACCTCTACTGAAAAAGCTGGAAGAAAGAAGCCATGATGTATACAAAAACATTGAAAATATCACCTAACTTAGCTCAACTATTTTACTCAAATGTTGATCAGCAGTGACCCTAAAGTAGGGAGTATTATGTTTATTCACTGAACCAAAGATTTACCAAAAGTGATAGCTATTGAAAATTAATCTCTACATAAGAGGAATTAGCCTATGAAGCTTATAAAGAACCTTGGACTATTGTTCATCATTCAAGCTTTTTTAAGTCTTTGGGTCCAGCTAGGTACCTGGACCATTATTCATATTCTCACAGCTAGACGAGAGGCCTCACAAAGAAAAAAGATATAAGGGGTGCAGGATTTAAAGAGGCTTTTCCTTCCTTAATCCACTTTTTTATCAATGGGTGTCAAACCTAGAAGACCTTAAATTCACTAGATGAGGAGTTTAGAAGGCACCCAAACCCCATCTTGCAACATTAAATTACAATGAGCCCCACCCACCTCCACTTCACTCCCACATTCCCTTTTTAACTACAGCATCCCTCTTCATTTTAATACAACAAAAGGCTGTCTCTGTATCCACTTCACTCAAGGTCCAAACAGCTTTAAAGCCCAAGAAGAAAAGAAAGGAAAATAACAAAAGTTTTGTTCTTTTCTTGTGTGAGAGGTCCAAAGCCAGCAACCCTCAAAAGAAGAAGTGAGTGGCCTTGTAAATAGGACCACTCTTCTATGATCAAGGACTTAAGTCCAGCCATTTGGCCCATTCTCAAAGCACAGACTGGGTGTTAAAGGAAGAGAGAGTGAGAGCAGAAAGGCAGTTTGGATAAAATTTCAGCTGATTCCTACATGAGAAATTAGAAGCTTCAGTCAAACTCCTCTTACAAGATGTGTTTACCTATTTCTCCAAATGAAGCCAAAACAACAGCTATAATAATTGCACCACCATGACATATTCATTTCCATGTCTTTTGTCATTTACTGAGCCAATCTTTTTATTATAAGTGCTAACTATTTTTAACACTCTTTATTGATAAGTTATTTATGGGATCTTTTTATTTGAGAATCACAGAAATGTTAAAGGGGCAATATCATGTAAAATCAACTTTTTTGAGTTTTATATCATATTATAATGTTATACTCTCGTAAAAAACATGCCCAAAGCCTTGCTTTGACTCATGCATGCATGTTTGAGAAAACCTGCAGTGTTTTTAGGAAGCCAAGCTGAGGAGCAAAACGACAGGTGGGGACCAGAAACGCCTTTTGGTACCAGAAACGTCCCTGGGACGTGTCTTTAAGCCAAACTTCCTCATGGCAGAGCGCACCCCCTGTCCATGACTCGTGCACGTTCTCGGCAGCAACAAAGCAAACGAGTGAAACACACTACTTCTCACTCAGTGAAGCTCTTTTCAGATTAAAAATACCTTTGAGGAAATGTATTTTCAGATGCCAAATAAACTGCATCATAGCGCATGCACAAACACAGCACAGATTTTATGTATT
>NW_013952450.1:1760302-1771946 GCF_001266775.1 Austrofundulus limnaeus
CCCCCCCCCCCCCCCCCCCCCCCCGAAATGGGCGAGACAGAGGCAGAAGTTGGTTCTTAAAGAGACAGAGGCCAATTTCAAGGCGTTTAGAAGAGGAAGTGATGAGAAGATAAGTTTATTTTCTATTTAAACATAAAGATAGCGTTTTAATAACAACTGAAGGTGATAGATACTTTATTATGGTACAGTATTTATTTAAATTTATGTCTGAGAAACACATAATATTGCCCCTTTTTAACTATGGGGAAAAATGCATAAAAAACACCAACTTTCATAAAAATATTCAAGGGATGAGAACGGATTAACTGTTGTTCACATTAATGATCTTGGTAGCTTTAAACCTACTTTTTGGAGCCTAGTATCTACTGTTACAAGTTATTTCCTTATGACCCCTTGRCTAATCAGGAGTTTTGTTTTAAATTTCAGAAGGTTCCAGGAGCAGAGAACATTCTTGGATTGAAAAAATATTCTCGGACATTGTAAACTGCTCAGGGAGTAATTAAGGCCAACACATTTTCAATTCAGAAAGGCATTACACTCTTTAAGAATAAAAGACTTGACAACACAAATAACATATTTCTAATGCAGTGTGGAGAACAAGCCAGTTTAGTCAAGAGGACTTGCTAGATTTGATAAAGCTATCATTTGAAAGTGTCTGTAGACGAGGAGAGGGGAGTTTATCAGCCAAGACACGCCATCAAGGACTTGTTTTGGTAAATCCTGTTGGCCTCACACCAGGTCATTTGTGTAGATATGACTGATAGAATTAGCAGCTCATTAACATCCAGGCGCTGCTCCCAGCACCCACATGTCTGTCCGAGGAAAGGAAATTCTAACTTTATCTCCTGCTCTGTTCTTGTAAGAGCAGAAGGGGAAGAAAAGGAAGAAAACTGGGGAATTACACAAATGTTTGAGGACATTAATGTTAAAAAAGGGATGGAAAGGGGAAACAGCTTGAGGCATGATGGTGATAAAACCCAAACCTTCTTGAGGCAGGGACAGAAAAGATATAAATGGGACAGAAAGAGTCAAAATGACAGAAGACGGGACATAAAAAGTGAAAGAGGAAGACAAAGAGGGGTGGGGGGTGATTTAAGTTTAGAGACATGAGATGACTAAATATGGTGCAGTTCATGTGCAACTCAGTCAAACGGGGGATTCCTCCAGGCATATCTGGCAGATGAGTGTGTCGATTAAACAGAGGGAGAACGGTGACATGGCTGCTTGATTCCCACAGTCTGCTCTCTGAAGTAAGACGCAAGCCTTGCAGCAAAGTGTTAACAGTTGTGATACGATTCAAAACAACGCACAAAAGTCTGGTCTGGATTACAAGCCGAAAACTTCCTCCTCAGCGCTGTAAAATCGGCCAAATGTGAGCCGGTTCCACAAAATTTTATGAATGTGAGATCTGCCAGATTGTCAGCAAAGAAACTTCACCAGTTGAGCCCTGAAGCATCAATAATGCATTTCAGACAAAGGATTCAGTGGTTTCTGTATTTAACAAGCCACAAGTTTGCCTCGGTGAGGGAAAGAAAAGGTCTTATTAAATGGAGTTGAAGTAGCAACAGCTGTTTGTGAGAGGCAATACATATGTGTGTGTGTGTGTGTGTGTGTGTGTGTGTGTGTTTGATTTGGAATTAATATTCCAGGTGGTATTAAAACAATAGTTTGACCATTCTGTCTGTAATAAATTGCATGACCTTACAACACTAACAGCTGGTTTCTGCACACTTTCATATAATTTCCTCWTGGGGTTGGGCAATATTGACATAAAATTAATCATGATTGTGGTATTTAGCTAATAGCAATTAATATGATGCTTAATGGATGACAATACACTTGCTAGTAGCTGACTGTTGGGCCTCATGCAAGAACTGTTTGTAAAAAAGATTTTTTTCAGATACGAACAAAATTCACGTGTGGTCCAGACCTGTTGTATATTTTACAAGCAGTCAGATTACTGTTATCCAGACAGATTTTCTTCACTAATAACTTTATATTTCATTAGTTTGAAGATATTGAGTTAAAAATAATCACACTCCATAATTATGTTGACAGTAATAGGCCATGCTGTTTGAATTGGAATGTAGCAGAACAATATAATTTAAATTGGCTATTAAGGCTATTGTATAACACTACAACAAAATTTTCAAGATCTCAAACTACAAATCAACATAAATTATGCATTAACTGTAATGGCAAGATGTTTCTTTGAAGCCACTTTCATATCAAACTTTTTCTTCTTTAAGTGAATCATGTCAACCCCTTCAGACGTTTTACCTGTGACCCTCAAAAATCTGTAATTTTCACAAAACATCCTTATTACTCACGGTGGGGCTGCAGCAGACTCTCAGCAGTGCACAGTGCCTAATGTGCAAAGCAGGACAGGGAAAAGTGRATAACTTGTTTCTATCAGCAGAGCAGTTGGAGTACTGGTTGGAAGGTGGTTATTTAATTTAATTTATTAATATTTATGTCAGCGGCACGGTGGCTCAGTTGGTAGAGCTGATGCCTCTCAGCAAGAAGGTCTCCGGTTCAAATCCCGGTCCAGGGGCCTTTCTGGATAGAGTTTGTCTGTTCTCTCCGTGCATGCGTGGGTTCTCTCCGGGCACTCTGGCTTCCTCCCACAGACCAAAAACATGACTGTTAGGTTAATTGATAACTCTAAATTGTCCCTAGGTGTGAGAGAGAGAGTGAGTAGTTGTTTGTGTCGTTTGTCTCTATGTGTGTCTCTGTGATGGACTTGCAACCTGTCCAGGGTGGACCCTGCCCCTCGCACTGTGACTGCTGGACATGGGCACCAGTGACCCACGCAACCCTGAAAAGGAAGAATTGTGTACAGAAAATGGATGGATGGATGGATGGAATATTTGTCACTCGTGGTCGTACAGTCACTAAATGTTTAACAACCTGGAGACACAGCCTTAACATTAACTGCAGCCGTTAATTTCTTCCCATTCCTCGGCTTTAGCAGGTCTTTTAATTCCACAGCTGATGCTGCTAAAAAGACAGATTTTCTTTCCCGAATCTCTGAGAGCAGGAATTCAATCTCCGAAATCATGAAGAGCTTCTTTTTGCTTTTTGCTGTCATTTACATGACTAAGCACTTCCTGGTATGTGAGGCAGGAAGCGTAGCCTTATWTGGAATTATTGGGGAGGTAATTATGCTAATCTCCTCTCCTAGCATGAGCACCTGAATATGTGGCATTCATCATATTTAYGCTGCTCATTTACACACTGCACTCAGTGGTTAGCATTGATGCCTCACAGCAAGAAGGTCCTGGGTTCGATCCCCGGTTTGGACCTGGGGTCTTTCTGTGTGGAGTTTGMGTGTTCTCCTCGTGCTTGCRTGGGTTTTCTCCGGGTACTCCAGTTTCTCCCAMAACACAAAAATATAGACAATAGGTTTCSCTCAGGCTGCCCTTGAAAAAGAGATGAGATCTCAATGGGATTTGCCTGGTTAAACAATGGTAAATAAATACATAAAACTTCTGAAGATAAAAACGTTTGCTGAATTTGACATGGCATCTGCTTACGAGCCCTTTGTGTGAAAAAAAAGTAAAAGAAATTGAGGATAAGAATAAGAAAATGTTCTTGCATGAGGCCCATTGTGGCCTTTGGCCGTATTTTCAGGCTTTCCTCATACTCTGGTTTATGTTGGTGTTTTCATGTGATTAAACAAGTTTAAMGAGTTATAATTAAATGCTCTGCACCACCTTCCACCAGTGGGCTCATATGTACATTTGATTGACAGTGTGTGGTACACAAAAATATGTCATCACGTGGCACTAATTGCACAAAAATTGTTTGTCAATAGATTTTATGACAATGAATTGCACATGATATGAATTTGCCCAATCTTATGTTTATTCACAAGTTATTTGATGGACAGAAGCTGTATAATCTCGTRATGCAAATGGAAAAACATTTTAGCCTGGGAGATCGCAGTAGAAAATATTTTGCCACATTGGTGGACATAAGCACAGATCTGCAGTCTTGGACATGTTTATATGGTGTGTGTGTGTATATAGTGTGTGTAAAGCACTTTCAGTCCTTAAAAAGTAATGCACAATGCCTGACATCTTGTAAGCCCAAGTATTAATCGAAGATCTTGTGTGATGTGCATTACATGACACTCAACTACTACTATAGTAAATTTTAGATCAATATTTGTAAAAGTAACAGAGTTAAGGTTGATTAGCTCTGGTGGTTTTCTTTAATAAAATAGAAATCCAAAAGTGAATATGTTCTGAAAATTTCAATAAAATTCATTCTTTAGTTCAGGAGATATTTTGCTAACAAACAAACCCATGCACGCACGCACAAGCAAAAACATCATCACTTGCCTTTTGGCAGTTGGTGGAAATAATTAGCAATTTAGTAATTAAGGAAAAGCATGCCAAAAAACGAAAATGATTTCAAAAAGGAGAAATTGCTTTGTTACAAAGATTCAAACCATTTGGGAGCTGAAAGAGGTACAGTCATTTCCATCATTTAGTGGCAGCCAAGTTAGTAAAGGCGGATGATGAGGTGGGGGGATTCATTTCTAAAAATGTGTAAGGAATAAAACAAGCAACCCCAAAAAGACAAGAGGACTCAGAGAAAAAGAGGGGAAACTGGAAGATGACAGGGTGGTCCAGTGGATTGAGCAGAGACATTCCAGGAAACGTTATTACAGCTTCTCCCTGTCACTGGGAGATCATCCCATGTTGAGATATCTCTTTCAAGCGTGGGTGCCTCTATCAGAGTTCACAGATTAGGAAAACAGAAGTCGCTGAGAGGCTTTATTTGGCTTGGGTGTAGAGGAGGGTGCTGGGGTGTGAGGAAAGGATAAAAACAGCTGAGATGCTGTGGAACTAAAAGAAGAACTTTCAGGGCTGGTATAGAAGTGGGGCACCCATTGGGCTTGAATGGAGGACGTCTGGGCTGCTGTCTCGGACACCTGGCTATCTTCTGGTTGGTTTATTACAGTGTGGTCTGAGCCAAGAGTAGATCTGAAAGAACCATTTTTACTTCCTGCCACCAAAAAGCAAAAAGTGGACGTTAATGAGTTTGCCTGTGAACCACGAAACAGATTTTATTGAAACTCTCAGAAAACAATCATTGAATGWGCCCACAACTGATTGTGTGTCTTTTTTAAATTGCAGTTCTGTTTTATTAACCTGCAACCTCAAACCTACAAGTAATTAACATCTCATCAACCAGAAAAAGGTCTATCTCAAAACAAAGAGCCTTCTGTCGATGGCTGAACCCTCTCGCTTCGGTCCCGACCTGTTTTTTGAAGAGAAAAATGGGCCTGCCCGCATGAATTACTCTGACTGACAGGAGTCAGGTAACGGAGGGGGTCAGAGCCACGTCCCCGCCGGAGGATCCGACTCACTGTTTGTGTGAGGGTGGATTTGGAGGTGTGGAATACTCCCGAGTTCTCCGCTGGCATTAATTAAGGGCTGAGGATAAATGTGAGGGGGCTGGTGGGCTGGGAGGGGGCTTCAGGGCAGGAGGGGGTCAACTCTCACAGCTGAGGGTGTCATTAGCAGGGGGGATCACTGACAAAGCTTTAAAGCCCACTCAGAGGGTCGTGTGTGTGTGTGTGTGTGTGTGTCGCTAAATGTGAAATGTGCACAAGCTTTTTGTAGCTTAATCCAATCCAGCCTTCAAATAAAAACCGTTAATCATTAAATGACACATCAGATTTGAAAGTTTGGTCCGGAGGAGTCGAAGCAAACAGATCCAAAGACTATCAGGATCCACAGAGCTGAAAACTGTCTTTAGACTTCCATCAAATAGAGACACAAGAAGAAGAAAGGCTGAACGCCCAGCGAAGGAATGCAGAAAAGCTTCTGTGGCTAAGCCCACATGGCTGACCCTGAGTTTTAAAGCACTTCTTTGAATCAGCAGAACCTGATCCAGAACCAAGCAAAGAGGGGAGAACAAAGACAGAACGAGGTGGGAAAATRAGGGCAAGGTTGTGAAGGAAAGATGGGTTCAGCAGCTGCTTTTGTCACATTTTATTGCACATACGCACATCAGGACTGAGGAACAAAAGGCTCATTGGCAAGGTTTGCTGTTAAGRGAAGCTTCAAAGAAATTAGAGCTTTAGGTGAGAAAGGAAGAGGAAAATAGCAGCAGTTTTAAACAGAACTAAAATCTAAATAAATATTGTCCTGAACGACAAACTTCCTGATTAAGAGATGAATTCAGATCTTTTATAATAGAAATAAATACAGTGCAGATGAAAAAGTGCAAATGAATCAAATTTGTTCTAAAGTTAAGAATTAATATAGAAGTTTAATTATTCATAATAACTATACAATTTATCTAGAAAATATTTGATTTTCAGCCAAAACATTATTATTATTAAGCATTAATGTAACAAATCTAAACTTTGTTTCACTTTTTAAAGTTGCTCAGTAAAACACAACCACAGCTTTGAAAAAAAAAAAAAACAACAACCTGATATTGTTTAAAAAAATGTTTAGCGTCTGCCGCCTTCATGCCAAAAAGTAGCAGAAGACATGTTGTGAACGACTCTCAGCTACTACCACACCAGATATTAGCTTCTTATCTGTAGAGTTGACTTGAGTTAGAGCTGTTTTTTGTGTTCACAGAAGCTGATCAGCTGTGGTGGCCATCTTGAATCAGGATGACCCCAGAAGTCAATCAGTTGTAGATGTTTATATATAATTCTTGCTTTCTTGCTCATGAGATATTTTGCTAACTTTTGCCTTCCTGCCATGTGAGCAAACAAAAGCAGAAGACACTAATTACCACAGATTTGACTAAAAATGTAGCTTAAGCAGCAACTCATCAACATGTTGGCACAAACCATGGCAGGGGTTTGACTTCAAATTTTAGGATGAACACTTTTTCTCGAGCGCTACGTGAGAGGGAGGCAAAAGTTGCACTTTGTCTCGGATTTTTAACTGACAGGATGATGGATCTGGGAGCGAAGGGGACCAGGGTCTGGGGGTCTGGGGGAGAATTTACAGCTGCCCGTGTCGAGCTGTGATCCCGTTTTTCAACCAGAGGAAGTATTTCCCCTCCATGTGCCGTCAAGATGCGAGGAGGAGATGACACCCACAGTCCCGCCACGACGGTCAGAGCCACATGAGAAAGCACGGCGGAGCGGAGATAACAGAGAGATGTGGAGAGGTTAATCCTCTCCAGTTGACCTGTGCTCGGCACAAGTGAGTGGACTGAGTGAAGATTTTCCAAGGATAACCCGGACTGCGGCTCAATGGGCAGGTCAGGTGTCCCTGGATGTGAGGGGAAGTAACCCATTTAGAGAAATGAAAGGTTTTAAGGAAAAGAGATTTTCAAGGTTGACTGTGGTGAGCAAGATTCATACACACACACACACACACACACACACACACACACACACACACACACACACACACACACACACACACACACACACATCCCAACCAGGGAAAACAGCTTTTTTCTTTTTTGCTGTACAAGAGCAACCTCTAGCCCACAGCCAATTGCACGGACCTACTTTGAACTCACAGGGGGAGAAAACCACTAATCATTTTATTAAGTGCTCGCAGGTTCTCTACAACACACTTAAACACACACATGCTGCTAATGGACAAACAAGATTTTTTTTTTAGGTTTTTAGAAAATTCTACAAAGGATGGCACCTACCGCAAATTAAACAAATTTCTTTAGACCACATTCTTCGTTTCACTCCTCCTWATCTCCATCTTTACTCAGGAAAACAGGTTTTAGCCTAAAGGTCAAAAATCAGAGAATTAAAGCTCAAAACACATTTTCCTGCTTTRTGGAGGAAGGCTGCTGCTTTAACACCAAGTCTTTTATGAAGGATGTCATCAGAACTGTAGCTGCTTCCACCAAATTGCTTTTGTTAAACACACGTACGTTTAGATTCACCCATCTCACCTGAGATGTTGATCTACAGTTGTTTCAGAGAAGCAGAAATCGACTCTAAACTTAGACCACAGGTGGGCATTAACACTATGGACATATGGACCCCCCTCAACACACACACACACACACACACACAAATTGCACTGCATCTGGATAAAATGTGTGGCTGGCAAATGCAGGCCTGACAGGATGCAGGAAACGGCTGTGGATGTGAATCTCTGCCCCGGGGTCCTCCTCCCACACCAACAGGCATCTCTGAGYGCTCCCACCGATGAATGATGGGTTTTCTTACTGAAAGGGCGAGCGCAGACCTCCAGTAAAGTGTGTGTGTTCATGTATCTGTCTGTTACCAACACATCTCATGAACCACCGGACACATTTAACTGAAATGCTCAAAAAGTATTAATTTGTTGTACATCTAGAACTGATTTATCTTTTGGCCTCGGCTTGATTCAAGATGGCTGCCACAGCCAGCTGACCTTTAGAAACACAAAACTAACTGTAATAAACTCAGTCTTGCAGATATTAATCTAAAGTTTGGCGTGGTTGTAGGTTAGACTGATTCACAAAACACGCTCTAAAAATGTTAAGGATTGTGCAAGATTTTTGCTTGAAATTTTGTCATCAACGTTTCACAGTCAACTTTGGTTGTTAGGAAAATATCTCATGAATTATTGCAGGGATTCTAATGAAATTTCTAAGAACTAATCACTKGATGCAAATCTACAACTGATTAACTTTTGGAGTCAGCTTSATTCAAAACGGTCACTACAAGCAGCTGACATTTACAACTCGCCCAAAAAAACTATAATTTAGTCATTTTTTTTTACAAATATTGTGCAAAAATTGGGTGCAGTTGTAGCTGAGCATCACTCACAGCACATACGTGCTATGCATTACACATGATGTTTGCTTGAACCTTTTAGAATAAATATTTGGACTTGACAATTTTTGCCTGTTAGCAAAATATTTCACAAACCACTAAACAAATTTTAATTAAACTCTCAGAAAATAATGAGTGATTGTACATCTACAACTGATTTAATCTTTGTATGGCCAATCCACATGAAGTTGGCAGGTACAGCTAGTCAAAATGAGTCAACACAAAATGACTATAACCCTGTCATGCTGAGTGATTTAAACCCTAAGTTTCGTGTGGTAGCAGCCGAGAGTCATTCCCAACAAGCTGTCTGAGTGTCACATCTATTTAGGCTCATTCATATTGGCTACAACATTTTGAGTTTTAAATTTTGTATTGTTTTGAACATAAAATTTAACTAAAATTCATTGCATCGCACATATAAATCTCGAAAAAAAATTGACACAGAGTAACTCATGGACGATCTGCTTTTCACAATTTTTACAGTATATGTAATACTTCTAAAACCTTACTCAAAAATATTATTCCGTTGCTCTTTTTCCTGTCACTTTTCAAAATTCCTTTACATTTTACTYATGTTGTACATCGTTTTTCTTTTTTTTTTTTCTGGCATCTTTTGCATTGTTGCATTTCCATTATTGTGTGCTTTTGTTTTAACTGTTTACTGTGTATTGCTGTGTATGCGACAAATAAAATTTTAAAAGTATTTCTCGACACAAAACGGTCCTGGTCTCAAACTGGCATGAAGGCAGTAAAATGCAGTTCTTCCAGAAATGCTAAGGTCCTCGTTTAACTGAATCATCACTTACTTTAAATAAAACCAAAAAAGACTTCAGTGAATGATGTTACACTAAGAAATAAAAAAAAATGTCAGGACTGACCAAAAGCRGTGCTGCTTTGCCACATCAAGTGGCTGAAGCAACAGAATCAAAACATGCTGAAAGTGCTGACTGCACTCTGCAGGTATGAAGCCAAGAATCCTGAAAAAAAAAATCTGCTTTTCAAGTCAGGAGGAAACGGTCTTCTCTGGTTACTGCAGCTCCACACACCACAAGTGTACACACACACACACACACTCTTTACAGGAGTGAATAAAATCTTTGCTGCCTCTACTGCCATACTGATGGCAGCAGGGAGCGATGCAGTTAAATGATGAAGATTCATTTTTTTTGCAAAGAAAAAGAAGGCAGCTGTGGCTGCACTCCAGATGAGCAGCTGCTTTGTCTTGGTTTAAACATCCCGTTTTACAACGTGTCTCTTCATTGACTGCTTCTATTCAGGGGTGGGAGTGCGAAGTGGGTCAAATGGGTGACACTTTAGAGTGCATCAGGGTCATACTTTAGGGCTAGTGGAGCACTTTAGATAAGGAATTGGAATAAACGGTCTGTTGAAACTGCTTGCAGATAGAGTTCATGACTGCTCAACTTTCCCAACGTTTTTTTTTTTTGCCACATGAAATTCTAAATTAGAAATAAATTAAGGTGTTTTACTTAATGTGCAAATATTGGCAAAGAAAAAAATGTCAAGTGCACAAATTGAGAAACAAATAGCTGCTTTAAGTCTCTAATAAACTTTTACATGAGCTCTTTTTAATGCGGAGATCCGTGAGGTGGAAGGCTGACACCTGTCCATGTTGACCCACGCACTCTGATCCAAGCGCGTCCTGCTGATAAAACATCCAACACACTCACGACCCCACAGCCTGAGTTTCTAATAAGTTAATGGCACTGATTATCTTCATATAAGACAAACAGCGCGCAGAGGAAAACCCCGCTGCTGTGTTAGAGATGATGTGCAAAAAACAGCGCGCTGAAGAGTGACCCAAACGAACTCACCACAAGTGGAAGGCTTATTTGAAAGCAGAGATCCAGAGCAGAAGCGTTCCTCTCCAAGCGCAGAAAAGACTTCGTTCCTCTCACATTCGCCTCAATAATAATAAAAACGACAACAGCAATAAAACATTAAACTGAAACGGGACGTGAACGAGAGGAGCTGCGCCGCTGGATCCATCCGCGCCTGGCGCTCACACCAAATGAAAGCTGTCCAGTATCCATGTGTAAAACGAGCCGCGGGTAGGCTACTCCCCAATAAAATCAATCCCAGATTTTTTTCCCAAACCAAGTGCGCAAAGGGGGTGAGAGCGTGCGCGCGCCTGAGAAAGGAGGGAGGGAGGGAGGTAGAGAGGAGTGTGTAAAAATGATTCCCATAGACCGGTGTGTTTGCTTGTTTCATTTTACCTGCAATTTGGTGATCACTTCCCAAATTACGCGCAAAGAAAAACCAACTCATACCCACCGGAATCAAATGACAAACCTGTCCCCTATTCTTTTGTTTTTTCTAGCAGAACTCATTGTTTCCTCTCTCCTGTGTGCTGCATTCACAGGCTGTCAAATGTAGGTCCGTAATGAGCGCACACAGCTAAACCTGTCCGAACTGTGGAGACTTCGGGGGGTGGGGGTCACTGGTGTTCGATCTTATCCACTCCAAGAGTAGCGTTGGACCCATCACACCAACACTTTTGGTGATGTTGCATTGGCTGTATTCATTTGGCTTCATCTCCCTTTTATAACGCGCGTGTCTCGCAGCTTTTAGTGGAGCGAGTGCGTAAAAGCGCACCAAGGAGCGCTCTGGGTTTCAGCTACATCCTGCGTCATTCCTGCTAAATAACAGTTTTTCTTCAAGGAGCTGCTGTTGGGGWTGTTGTCACAGGGGTTATTGTATTGCTTGTTATGTTGTTGCAAACAACAACCAGTGTTAACCGGTGCGTAAAAACGCCGAACTCCAGACGGCTGAAGATTTATTTATTTATAATTTTACTTAAACACAGTCTGCTGGCTTCTTGTGTATGTGTGTGTGTGTGTGTGTGTGTGT
>NW_013952450.1:1773080-1774487 GCF_001266775.1 Austrofundulus limnaeus
GAAAACACACACAAAATAAAAAAATAAATAAATTGAAAGAATAAAAATCTATAAGGATTAAAAGTTTTGATAATTGAACGAAAAACAAACAAGACCTGCTAAAATTTATATTTTGTGTATAAAATGATGTTCAAGATTTTTTTTTTTCAGCAAAGACAAAATTWATTGAAAAGGTTAGAGAAGTTCCACCAACTAATTTGCGGATTATTGATCAGTCCTGAGTGCGGAAGAATACAATGCAATAAAAGTGGACCAACAACACACTCACTTGTTGTCAGATGAGATCCAAACTGGGAGCGCGCTCCTCGGGTGTCCTGGAAAGTGGTCGCACCTGGATCAGTCTGCTGATTTGGGGGTTCCAGGTTTGCTCTTCAAAGCCGTGGGCTTTTAGTTCCCTGCGGTGCCGAGAAAATATCAGCCTCCAGCATTTTTGTTCCCTCCTCACTTTAGTCTTTTGCTGGTGCTGCGGTTGGACGCAGGGAGGGAGACGCTGACCTTGTGAGGAGACAATTAAAACCCCGGGTTGGTTTTCAGTGATGGCGGGTCGCCCTCATGTGGCGCAATGCGCGTATTACTTAATCTGAGTGTTTAAGATGCGAGCTTCAAATAGGTACAGCTTGCTGAATTGCTTTATTCTTGATCATTAAAGAGTTTTAACATTTCYATCAAATAAAATCCTGACAAGATTATACAACACTAAAATATCTGAATTTATAGCAAAAAAAATCAAATAAATAAAAAAGACGTCCATGTTTCTCAAAAATACATATTTAATGCAAGTAACAACACAAAAATAGAGCTGAAATGAATGCAGTTACTGTTACTTTTATTTCATGTTATATTCTGAAGAGTTTGGTTTAAGAAAGTCTTTTTTTAACTTAAATAAATGATCATTATTGGTTGATTCAGTTGACAGAAGAAGGGTTAGCCCAGATGAAACTTGGCACAAAGATGATGAATTTATGCAAAAATGATACATCTTTCAGGTCCTGTGTTGTGTCTGAGTTTTTGTCCAAAAGACATTTTCAAGTGTTCTATTCTTTCAGGCCAAATACTTTTTTTAAGTCTGTAAATCACCAACAGCTAAAATATTTTGGCACTTTCAGAATCCCCTCATTGTGGTAAAAACACATCAACATTGTTATTGTGTGTTGTGACTATATTGCTGAGATGTTATTAATGGGAACCTGTGTGTCTGTGCTGTATGGTTTTAGTAAAATTATTTATTTGCTAAGTTATCTGTCATGCAGATACAAGATTCACTCCTTGGGTAGCTGTATTTGCAGCGGGTAAAATAAGTATTGAACGCGTTACCATTTATCTCAGTAAATATATTACTAGAGGTGCTAATGACATGAAATTTTCACCAGATGTCGGTAACAACCCAAGTGATCCATACATACAAAG
>NW_013952450.1:1774612-1777659 GCF_001266775.1 Austrofundulus limnaeus
CATCCATCCATCCATCCATCCATCCATCCATCCATCCATCCATCCATCCATCCATCCATCCATCCATCCATCCATGACAAATGACAAGGCAAGGCAAATTTATTTGTATAGCACTTTTTGTGTACAAGACAATTCAAAATGCTTTACATTACTAACACTTTATTTGAAGGGGTGTGCATACGACTGACGTGACACTGTCATAAAAATGACAGAACACCTGTCATGAACATGAAGTCTTCATGAATGTTTGACTGTTGTCATTAAGTGCCACTCGGTAAATTATGACACTTTTAATGCAAAGTCGTCACAACCTGACAAAAATGTCTTTATGAAAACTTGCCGTTAACCAAGAAATCATAACCTGCCATAAATATGTTCTACAAGGTATTAATTATCAAACTTTAAAAATGTATTTAGCTCGATGTGTTAACATTTCATTACCTTATCATTTGTTGTTAGTCTTAATTTTGGCTATCAAAGGGAAATATTAATGACTCTATAAACACAAACTCTTTACATTTCCATATYTTTGGTTAGGGTACTTATAAACATTTGACAGTGTAATAACACTTAATGACATCTTTWTAACTAATCCAGCGTGTTCTATTTTATTTGAGGTAAGGGAAATAATGGTCTCATGACAGTCAAATATCAAGAAAGAGTCTCAAGGTGACTAACGATGCCCTGTCTTTTATTCTGTGGGCCACAGACAATGATTTCCATTTTTACTGAGTTTACCTGTAAAAACCTGTCTTGCATCCACACTCTGAYCTGTTCGAGACAGTGATGAAATAATTATACTGGTTCATGTTCTCCTGCTGTCAGTGACACATAAATCTAAATGTCATCTGCAAAGTTGTAGTAGAATACATTATAGCTCATTATTAACTGGCCCAATGGGAGCGTGTACACGTTAAACAATACGGATCCCAAGAGTGACACTTGGGGAACTCCACAGGTCATACCTGTTCGTTCTGAGACGGTTTCCAATTTCAACATAGTACCTCCTGTCCTCAAGATTGGACTTAAACCAGTTTAAAAGAGTACCCAAGATTCCCACTCAGTCTTCTAACCTCTGCAGTAAGATCATATGATCAGTTGTGTCAAACGCAGCACTCAGGTTCAACAGAACTAAGACTGTGACTTTGCCTTCATCTGTATTCAGATGAACATCATTTGTCACCTTGATTAGTGCAGTCCTTTGGATTATAAAGAACAGGCTTTGCATTTGTTAGAGAAAAACAAAAAAATTCAGTATGGACAAAACTGCATTATTACATCTTGTTCCCCCCCACAAATGCTGCTTTAGCTCATTGGCTCAAAACACAACTTCACTTTAATTAGAGCTCTTCATACAAAGACATAAGAGCGCATTGATTTTTTCATGTGTGGCAGAACCATTTGAGGAAGAAGAACCTGGGGAAGATCATGTTGGTGATTTAAGGTCCCCCCAAAAAAAGAAAAAGTGCACCCACACACTGAGAAATCACGTCAAAGTAAACATCTTGGGCCCCTGTCAGTCAGGACATCTTGACAGTATATTTTACCCAGTCCTGCTCAGAGCTCAGCTGCTGCCTCTCTTCAAAGTCTACAGACATGAGCGGCGACATCACATTATACCAGCTTTGTGCTCTACATATCTCTGTCCTTGCTAGTGTGCTGCTCTCTGCTTGCAGCCTGAACAAAGTGAGCTATCAATAGCTCTTCTTTCGGTGTTATTGACCCATCCATCATGTTGACAAGAGACCACTAGAGGTGGTCCCAGCTCTCRCCGATGACTCAGACACACACCATTTGTAAACGAGGATACCTTGAGGCTGCAGTGAGATATCTACAGTAACTCTATCTGAACTCCTGAAGACTCAGAGGATTTGAGCTGGCCTGTGTGTGTGGGTGTGTGTGTGTATATGTGTGTGTGTGTGTGTGCTGATTTGATGTGGGCTTATTTTTGGGTGAGCCGCTTACATCTGACAGCAGCAGCTATCCAGTGCGATGGTGGGAAATTTGCCTTCCCCTTTTATGTGTGCGCAGTGCATGCGTGATTAACCCGCCGAGAGTGAAATTGCCGTCTGAAAGTCAACGTGCACGCCACGACGTACGTGCATGCATGTCTGTGCATTAAGAAGGGGCTTCAGGTGCCTCTCTGGTGGTATTTAGACCCTTCATTTGTGTGGAATCCAGCRTCATTATCGCAAAGTGTTGCCAGCTGGAAGCGCTTGGGAGTTCCCATTTGAACTTGATGTGTGTTCTGAAGATGCAGAGAAGCTCAGAGAGTCAAAACTCTAATGAAAGCTCTGGTTCTAATACCCGCTGATATTCATGAACAGCCGAATCTGGCACTGTCTTGGTGATTGACTAATAAATTACAAGGCCACAACAATGCCACCCAAAGCTACAGAGCCGCTAATCTTCCATGGTGGAAGTGTTCAAATAAAACATTAAATAACAAATTAGCTTCATCCGTTGTCCTGAGGAAAATAAAAACAGCCATGTGCCACATTTCATGGTGGCGCATGACAGAGCGCACTGAAGTTATTAGCTTGTCCATCACTCCATTTGTTGTCAATTTATCATGGACTGATTGGTTCCAAATGTGACCAAAAATGTCCCAAAATGGGACTGGAGATATAGTGAAGCAACAATTCAGAATAGCAGAGTCACTTTTGTTTAGCCTCCCTTCTTCCGTCAGCAGTGATTCTCACTCTGCAAAACATAATGTATAAAATTCTAGCTGAGATGTTTGAGAAATGTGCACTGTCTTTCATAAATGACTGCAACTTGTGCATCTGGAACAAAAGGAACAATGAGTTTCATGTGCCACTTCCAAAACAACCATTAAGCTGGCACATAAGTTTTTATTGCTCATGCAAAATTATCTGACAACATGAAGTACGTGAAGTTGGTCCTCCTGCTGTACAGATGAACTACAGCGGGTAAAATAAGTATTGAACACCCAAATGATGGCCAGGTATCACACAAGAACCATCTGATGATGGGTAAAAGTAAAGAGCTCTCTCAAGACCTTCACAACCTCATTGTTGCAAAGC
>NW_013952450.1:1778218-1779569 GCF_001266775.1 Austrofundulus limnaeus
GTCATTAGCACCTCTGGTAATATATTTACTGAGAAAAATGGTGACGTGTTCAATACTTATTTTACCCACTGTATATCACTATAAGGCACATATGGTTCATCCTCAGTTAGAATTTGTCTCAGATATGTCAAAAATAAAGAAATGGGGTGTTTAAAAAYGTACATTGTAGCCAGTGGTTTTSAAACYTTTTAGCTTWTAGCCCACAAAATAACAGCTGCAGAAACTTGTGGCTGATATAACTGGTCAATGTATGCAAAACTTTGCTAACCTCAATCATCAATGTACCACTGATGGTACATTCCCAGTTTGTGGTTACTTTCTCCCTCACTACACCAGGGACTTTTAATTTGCATAATAGGCTGTTCAAATAGTTTGATTGGTTGTCTTCTTTTGATTGACACCTCTCTTGACCAACTGGATTTATCTATAGACTTTCCAAAGCCCAAAATGTGTGGCRAACTCTAAAAGTATTTGATCAGAAATCAGTGAAGTGGCGTCATTGCCAAATTATTCAAAATACCATTTGCTGAGTTTTGATAATTTTCTTACTTTTTCTTTTGTGAAAACAAAATTTAAATGTAGTAATGGTCTTGTCCCTGAAGTAATTTGTCAGTTGTGAGAACAAGAGCTGAGGTCAGTGGGAACTGCAGAGTCAAAATGTGCAGAAGTGTCACAGTTATGGAACAGTTTACCTCAGGATYCAAAGTCACTGTCAGAAAGAACAAAACTGTGAACACTGAAATTTAATCTGGACATGTATTGTAACATAGTTTWTTTGTATAAATTGCAACTGCGCTGTACTCATTTACTTATGCCAATAACTTATTTTGTTCAGATCAAAAACCTAACCAGGGTTAAGGGATGTAAATTAGCTTATAGAAGCCTTGTGAATGCTGCATCTGTTGCCCATGGGTGATGATGTTTTATTGTACTGTCCCTGCAAAAATAAATAATAAAATAAATAAAATGAAAAATTTTAGGAACCACTTCCCTTATGTATACACAAATCGTTATACCAAAGTTCTGCACAAACAGTAAATCCAGTCCAAGTTAAAAACTCTAAATCTCTGTTCAGCTTATTTGCTGTTTATTACAGATCACTTCTAATGATTACAGAGCTTTGCAAGCATGGATTATAGAAGCTTTACTGTTTTAGTAAGCTGCACCTGGTTTGTATAGCACAATAATTTGACCACTAGATGACAGTGTTAGTCTGATTTAATGTTTTCCTCCACCTGCTTACCTGTSCATTATTTGCTAACTGAACAAAAAGGTAAACTGGTTATGAGTTCATCCAAGAACAAACTGACAAAAAAGAAAAAAAAAACCTGCCAGACAGATTGTACTTTTG
>NW_013952450.1:1779809-1781563 GCF_001266775.1 Austrofundulus limnaeus
TTATTATTATTATTATTATAGGATATTTTCAGTTGTCATATTGAAATTTTCTGAGTGTGCTTGAATATGGTCTTTAGTCAGTGTTTACCATATAAGGCTTAGGTTTTAGGTATCTATGGGGTAAAAGTATTCTTTGTCAGACCCAGTGCTCAGCTTACCATAGTCATTTCCTTTCACAGGAGGGTATTTACCTTCAGTACGGTTTGCATGGGCCAGAGGGGCTCAGGCTGGGTCAGTAATTACAAAGCAATTTAAAACCAGCCTTTTATTTATTTWTTTTTTACAAAAAAACATTTTCTTTTTCACCAGCTGGATGATATTAATTGAATACATTAATTGGTAGGAAACCAACTTTTTTCTGATGACTTTTTAATTTATGGTATAGGATATTTATAAGCAATGCTTAATTTTTGATTTAGTGATTTAAATAGTACGAGGGAACATTGCAAATTGACTTGTCAATTATCTAGCAAATTAGTAGAGGATGACGTCTTTTTCGTGTTTGTGTTTTCTTTCATTGTAACGTGAACCATCCCTAAATGAGACTAATCTCTTTCTGATTCAAACAAGTTCATAGCAGTGTTCCCATGAGGTCAGCCCTTGTGCACCATGAGCTGAAAAGCATCCCTTTGCTTCTCTCTCTCCCTTTTTTTCAAACTTTCTGAGGCTTTTGAGAAGTGCACAGAGGCAGGCATGCAAAAACACACACTCAGACTCCCAGTCGCACAAAAAGCTGCCCCTCTCGAGTACCAACCACCACCGCCATATATGTCCATTCCCTAATTGGTGGTTCTTTTATGAGCGCAGTGATTATGCGCGTATGTGTTTTTAGAGGCATCCTTTCTGTGTGAGGTGCCTCAATTCAGGACATCTCTAACGCCATAGGGGACAAAAGAGGCACCCGTTCCTCCTCTTGGGGCAAGAGGCCGTTGACACCAATAAATTCCCCCCCACCCCCCCTCCTTCTCTTCCACTTCCTCCCCGGTGTGTTGGGGTTATGTCAGGAATGTCCTGGGTTCTATTGTCCCCGGGTGCTCTGTTTTTGGTAACCCATCACCAGGCATTCCCTGCTGCTTACCCAGCCTCCTCTCCCACTTATACCCCCGTGAGCTSTGTGTCTCTTGGTCCCTAACTCTGAATAGACCACCTTGGCTGAATACGACAGACAGGCAGGCGTCAGGACATCAGGTTCAAATGCCCAAGTTGTACACTGTGGCCCAGTGGGGGTGAATGCAGCCAATTATTTTCACCTGTTTGGCTCCACTCTTTGTCTGAAGTGACGTGAGTGTTCAGCACTGCCCGTTTAATAATGTCTTCTCAGTCATATTAGGAGCATCCCCTAAATGTGAGAGAAATGTGTTACTAGAATCTGTCATTTCAGTCCTAATCAGTCTTAAACATGTAGGATCATTTGGGATTTTCATCCCATAATTCATCTACACCAAACTATGATCTTTGCTTACTTCTTAGTCATTTGCATGCTCAAGAGAAAAGTACATATATAAGAGATGTTATTGTACACATTGTCAGCTGCTGAAATTATACATTACTTTTACTTTTCTGCTTTATCTGCAGATAAAAAAGTTAAAAAAACACACATTGACAAATATGGCAAATGAGAATTCTGTACTTTAAATGGTTTAATGTTAAAAAGTGCCAGGTGAGACTGAACGAACGATTGGCTCCATCCATCCATCCATCCATCCATCCATCCATCCATCCATCCATCCATCCATCCATCCGTCCGTCCGTCC
>NW_013952450.1:1781657-1787147 GCF_001266775.1 Austrofundulus limnaeus
ATCATCCATTCGTCCGTCCATCATCCATCCATCATCCATTCGTCCGTCCATCATCCATCCATCATCCTTTCGTCCGTCCATCGTCCATCCGTCTATCATCCATCCATCAATCCATCCATCCATCATCCATTCATCCATCATCCATTCATCCATCCATCATCCATCATCCATCCGACCATCCGTCCATCAATCCATCCATCCATCATCCATTCATCCATCCATCATCTATCATCCATCCGACCATCCGTCCATCCATCCATCCGTCCATCCGTCCATCCGTCCATCATCCGTCCATCCATCCATCCATCCATCCATCCATCCATCCATCCATCCAGTGTCTTACCCATGGTCGGGCCCTGGACTCAACAGGTCCAACAGGGACTTCCCTCTCCACTGCAACACTCTTCAGCTCCTCTTTCCAACAAGCACATGTAGTACTTCCAGCAAGTTCTAGGTTGGTCTTGGGGTGTCCTCACCTGATATGAGGAAAAAGGACCACCACCAAAACAATATTTTGCTCTTTTTAAAGAAACCAAGGCACACTTTCACCTGGCAGAACATTGAGAATAAATTCTTATTCACAATGCTGGCCAGGTCAAGGACACTTGAAGGGACAAGATAAAAGTGGAAACACACAAAATAAGCAATATTAATGACAAACGTAAGAGTACTAAACACAATAGCTAAAAAGTTAATCAGAAAATCACTTCAAGTATCATCATTAGGAGGTAAAACATTTACGAGTATCATTTAAAAAAGTTTTTAAGAGACTTTTAAAAGTTTTGGCTGCTGGACTTGGTTGTAGGACAAACCATGAGATAAGAGAGGCAGGGTCTCTGTAGGTGTTCTGGTCCCTGGCATCTCTGCATTATCTTTGTTATAAAATCCACCCACATTTTTTAACGGTTAGAAACCACATCTAATATAATCTAGATTAACTACGAAAAGTGTGTTTGTGTTGATTTTCAGTCATCCAGAACAGGACAATCCTCTAACTAGAATGCAGCTGGACTTCTCTTCACCTCTTTCCATGCTTACATGTTGTTTTAACAAACGTATTTAAAGGATGTCGCTCGTTTTTAGATTATTGACTTCCTTTGCAGAACATGATACATCGAATCTTTCTCGAGCTCTCTTATCAGCCCAGTTTTTGTGCTTCGGTGGCACTTTTACATCACACTCGCCCTCTTTCTTTCAAAGAAAACCCGACACTCCTACAGGAATATTTTTAGTCGCGGCAGAACACACGCAACCATTCAAGACATTATGTATCCATTTATTGCAAGCGCTTCATGAATTCACTCACTCTCTCATAGCAAACAGTCTCGCTCGGCTTATTCTTAGCTTCAGCCCCATTCAGTCCAGGAGGTAGCATCACATTCTGACGCTGCTCCCCTCCTCGTGTCACCTGGCCGAGTTAAGTGTTGGCCACCGCTGCCAAACCACCAAATTCCACGGCTGTGATTTGTTGTTTGGCGGAGGTGATGCATGTTTTCTGCGTGTGCGGATGAATGTTTGGGAGTCAGAAGGAGGAGGTGGGTTTTGTACACATGTTGCGAAGTGAGGCGCCATTGCGGCCTAAAAAACTATTAGGCTCTGTAAATACACACTGTGGCGAAAGTAAACATTCTCAGCATGCCATCTCGGCGCACAGAGGGGTACTGGGAGACAGCAGCAACTGGGCAGACTGTGAGGGGGAGGTGAATGTGTTTGTTTGTGTGGATTTGAGATTGCAGACATGTGTGGATGTTAGGAGCACCGCAGTAATCAGTGCAGCGACAGGAGATGAATACACAAAATATAGATTCTCCATCAAGATTATCTTGGCGAGTTATTTTTGCAACCTAAATGTGTGTGACCATCAAAGATCAATTAATTATTTAACTATTTCTTGTAAAGGTGGCTACTTGGACATCACAAAGTCTAAAACAAATTTCTCAATGGGAATATTAAATCATAATGTATTATATTGTATCATGTCTTTTGTTTTTTCATCTCATGTCCYTCAGTTTATATCTCATTCTGCTCAGTCTGTAATTGGTGGACACGGCTAACCTAGCTTCACTAACATCCAATCCTGTTAACCAGGGGTTCTCAAACTTTTTGGGTCTGGGGATCCCTTACAAGGGTGAAAATTTTCCAGGGACCCCCTGATAAACGTCAAGCTGTTTTAAAAATAATTTACTGTCGTTTTAACCCCTAAATTCCATAGATGTTCCATGTTTTTTGTTTGTTTTAGTGTGTTGGTTTTACCAGTGCATTGTTCCCCATATGCATATTTTTTTAAAATTAAAAACCAAATTAACAATTTATTGAAATTTTTTGAGGACCCTGTTTGAGAACCTCTGCTGTAAACAAATTGTTATAGTTCTGCTAATGATAAAAGCTAAATTGACAAAAGAAACTGGCGGAAGCTGAATCTGAACAACTGACAACAACAGTTTGCCACAGCACTCAGATTGCGTTCAGTTCCCCTCTTTTTTTCCGGACTGTCACTGCTGCACGTGAAAGCTAAAATCATTTAATTAGAAATGTGGTGATGCATATTATAAGGTTTTTAGAAAATAATCACGATTGTTTTAGCTTGAGTCCAGTCCATTGTTAGGGTGTAAAATGAATGTTAAACCGCTCAGCATAGTTCCACTAACCCTGCCCACTACTCATCCCATGTTTCTATCCAGCAGCTCTTTATGTCGTAAATGTTATATCTCATCTACCTCACATCTTATATTTATCATTTCATATCTCATTTATTTAAATTCTCATCTCATATCTCATATACGTCATTTCTTATGTACTGTTTCATGTTTCTTTTATATCATAAGCCTTAATGTCTCTCGGATTTCATATCTTCTCATATTTTCTTTACATATGTATTTAAAAATCATCCCACATCTAATATCTCATATCATCTCATGTCCAATATTTCATAAAAGTTGTATGTCATCTCACTTGTCTTTTATAGTCTCAAATATTTTGTTTCTCATCCCAAATCATATTTCATTTCAAAGCTCTCRTTTCTTTTAATGCATTTCTCAAATGTCACCTTACATATGCCTAAACTCATATTTCATATATCTTGTATATTWTATTCCTTATCTCAGCTCTTATTTATTATATTGTAACAAATAAGTGTGAGCTGTTTTTCTGGGTACTGATGATAGTTTTAGATGGTTTGTGTGGAAAATTAAATTAAATTATGTACAAACAGACAGACAGACAACTTTCCACTGTCCTGAATTATGTTCACCTGAGAGATTGGGCGGGGGGCACAAAAAGAGGTGAAGCTATGCCATTGTTTATAGGACAAAAACACGGTCGGTGATATCTGAATGTGAGACACACGTGCTGGGAGTAGTAGAAAACATGGGTTACCATGGAAACAGGGCTCAGAATATGCACTATTTCCAGCACKGAGYGTACCACACCACACCACACCASAGTGCTATTTTTAGCTTTTACCTTGAACACACAATATCTGTTACATCTAGCAGGAGTTAGAGTGGGATACATTCCAAACAGAGATGTGACTCACACTAAGTGTTTCGTTAAAATGGAAGCAGAACATTAAACTGTTTAGGACAACTAGTATTATGTAACACGGTTGTGACTGCTGAACACTGAGTATTACTTTTTAAAAGTCGTAATTTATACTTTTAGGCAACAGATTTATTATTTTTACTTAGTAAATACAACATTGCAAAAAAAAAAAAAGAAGAAGACAGCTGGATGTTGATGTATTCATCATAATTTGTCCTTGGAAAACATGCAGTAAGTTGTTTTTCACACTTGTSTTTTTGCAATATATTGAATTTACTTGGCTTTTCCACTCATGGTAAATGCATTTGGTGGTCAAGCCCTGGGTTATCTCTTTGTGACAGGTTTGCTTAATTATCACAAGCCCTCCTTTTTGGAAAAGGACTGGAACTTGATGAGAATAAACCTTAACTTGTCTAAACTCACCTGTTGTTACCTCTCACTGTTAGTCACTGTGGTAATGGAATAGGTTCTTTTAATTTATTTATTATTTTATTTTTTGCCCTGGGCTGAGATTTCTCAGTTTGGTTTATGGGCTTTTATGAAGACGTACGGCTGATGTAGGATTAGCAACCAAGCCACATCTGGAAAATTGCTCGAAAACATGTGTGGATTTCAAACATGTGCAAATCCATTTTTGTTTAGCCGTTAAACACATTTTGTTGTGTACTTAAAGTCGTGCAGAAAAGTTGAATTTAGTTCCCCCTGGTGCTGCATAGATATCTTTTATATTCCTTTTGGGTCATAGTTTTCAACCTGTTCAGTTTTCTCATTTTCTATGAGGTTTTCTGAACTATCGCGTCAAATGATTTGCAACAGAATTGCCACCTACAGTTTGGTGGTCTTCATTCTCCTCTGGCTCTGGGTCAGACTCTGGCTCCAATACGAAGTGAGGCAGCGGGTCGGTGATTGTGTCATTTCTGATGTCTATTTTCTGGCCAAGTATAAACCGGCTGAAGATTCAGCAAGTCATAAATCATACAGCACACAGCTCATATAAATATGTAAACAACAATAATGATGGCTGGATATTATCATTTTTTTCCCTCAGTGATCAGTGTTGTGTTGGGTGAAGAGTCTGCTAAGGAAAATCCTTTTGTTTATTTTTTTATTTTTTGTTACGGTGGTGATGGAAAAAAGACATGAACATCAGCTGCATGCTCGTGTTCAATAGGATCAAACCAGCTGCTCAGGCTTCAGACAAAAGATCATTTAAAATAAATAACCTGCAGAAGGAAGATCTGATCTGAGTCATGCTCTGGTCCAGCACTGGAGGATAGCAGCGGGAGAGCAGACGGACATTATACAATTTTTTCTCACTCAGCAGGGAGAACAAGACTTGTGACTTGAAGTATAAAACAAGCTTAAGACTGGATAAAGTTTTCTGTTGTTGACATTTTTTTAATTAATTTGTAAATAAAAAGTTTCTGTGCCGCTRTATAACCACAAACTCCTCTATCAAACTAGAATGGATCAGTCTATAAGCTGGATGAGGGTGGGTTGGATTTAAACAGACAGTGTTGAAATGAGCTGCTTTGAGACACAGATCAGAAAAGGGGGTGAGAAAGGGGTTTTGTGGGGTTTCAATTCAGACCAAAGCATAGCAGTTCCACTGAATGATTTAAATGTGGAGAAGAAGGATTTAAAAGCATTTGTCTCCTTTAACAATTGAAAAAAAGCWAACTTAAATGGTAAACTGAGGCAGAAAATTGCAAACAGAGACTTCACTTTTCAAAGAATGAAACGCAGCATTACTTAATCCAACACTCTTTATGAACGCAACTTAGAAACATCTCATACTGAACAATCACACACACAGACATGCAGACACCACAAGCTGTGGGTTGGTGGTAGTGAGATGGAATGCTGGGTATCATCTACGGTGATGGTGTGTGTGTGTGTGTGTGTGTGTGTGTGTGTGTGTGTGTGTGTGTGTGTGTGTGCGTGTGCCCT
>NW_013952450.1:1789556-1793531 GCF_001266775.1 Austrofundulus limnaeus
ACTTAATCCAACACTCTTTATGAACGCAACTTAGAAACATCTCATACTGAACAATCACACACACAGACAGGCAGACACCACAAGCTGTGGGTTGGTGGTAGTGAGATGGAATGCTGGGTATCATCTACGGTGATGGTGTGTGTGTGTGTGTGTGTGCGTGCGTGTGCCCATGTTTTTGCTACTTAGTGGGGATGATTTTTCAGGAAAATGCAGATTCATGGAGACCGGATGCTCCTTGTAGGGATCAAAGCCCGGTCCCCACGACTTCGGAGGCTGTTTTTTTTATTTTTATTTTTATTTTTTGGGTGGGGGGTAGGTTTAGGACCTAGGTGTGAAATAAGTTTAGGTTAGTTCTAGGATCAGGTGTGAGGTTAATTTTAGGGTAAGTGGTCAGGGTTAGGATACAAAATCACCAAAAACTGAATGGATGTCAATGGAAAGTCCACACAAGGATAGAGAAACGTGGTATGTGTGTGTGTGTGCACGTGTGTGTGTGAAGTCTCCCTCCTCTCAGTGCTCAATCTAATACCCTGTCATCATTAATAACCTCACCAGTGCTGACTCTTTGGCTCTTACAGCTGTGAGGTTTGGGTTTTACTTACAGCCACAGACCCTCGTCTTCGTCTCTGTCTGCCTCCGTCAGCCCACCACACGGCCTAAAGTTGTGTGTCAGCACGCGCACTTGCTTGCGCTCGCCCTTTAGCAGACAGATAAGCCCATTAAGTGTGTCTTTTTTGTTTAAGTGAAAGCCACTGCAGAGCCATCCCCCATGCCCACACACAAACAATCTGACTCCACCAGAAGAACTGCAATCATCAAGAGACAGAGCCTCAACATCTTCATGTCGCCCCGCTCCTCATCAGCACCATCCTAATTGCCTCCAGCTCTTTATTAAACACCCTGCTCCAAGCCTTATCTTTCACTCACTTCACTGTGTTGATGTTTACGGAGCGTTCCAACAGTGTTTATTATTGTAGGGCTGTTTCCATGGGGATGAAACTGCAGACAGCCTGTGACAGACTGAAGCAACATTGAGCGTCTGACAGGGTAAAGGCCACCCGAGTCTTGACATCTTTATGGATGCTGCGCGGCGCTGATGTTGATGACACTGATTGGTTCCCCTGTTTTTTTTCTTTCTTTCTTCTTTTCACCCCCTCCTTTTCCACAGCATGTCAAATATGACAATCACAAGAACTGCAGATTTGCATCGGGTTAGGAAGAGGTTTTGCAACAGGCTAATAAACAGAGATGTGGATTTCACCATAAAGTTGTTTTGCATCAAATCAGGACAGCAAAGTTACTCATAAGAGGAATATTTTTTTTTCCGTTGGTGTAAGAAAGAACCCACACTGTAGTAAATCTACAGCCACTGTGGATGCCTCTGTTCCTATTTTTAGGTTTTGGCTACTTTAGCTGACGTATGGTGAACGTAAAACAGCAGATGACTTCCAATAAACAACCAGGCTGAGACGGCGTGGAGTTATAGAAT
The DNA here is from genome assembly GCF_001266775.1 of Austrofundulus limnaeus. Lineage (NCBI taxonomy): Eukaryota > Metazoa > Chordata > Actinopteri > Cyprinodontiformes > Rivulidae > Austrofundulus > Austrofundulus limnaeus. Next base: position 1,791,046 of record NW_013952450.1, read on the forward strand.
TTTAATCGCCTGCCACCATAAAGGCAGGTGATCATGTAATTAATTGCCTGTGTCTTTGTTAGTTCACCTCATGCATCAGTGGGCAGATAAAAAAATTTAAATAAAAAAATAAAATAAAACTCTCGGAAGTATATTATTAGATGTACAATTAGACTTAATAGCTTTTATAGCTGTTCATACTTATTTAGCTATTCAACTTTAGCCAACACAAATGGCTATAACTTTTACAGATATTAACTAAAAGTCATCGCTTATGGACATTCTGATCAATAAGGTCCTAAGATCAACTTAAGCATTACTGTTGGAGTCAATCCTGTTTGTCTGTTAGCRAAATGTCTCMTGAACCAGTGGACRTACTGTATTTCATTTAAACTCTTGGAAAGTAATCATTTGACCAACATAATGATTAGGTTTTACAGTCAATGTAATCCAATATGGCCACCAYAGCTAATCAAGCTTAGACACAAATTGCTGATGACTCAGTTTTGCAAATATTGAGCCCATGTGAGATCTTCTATAAAACTCAGTCATAAAAGGTGGCGGGTGATATGCATTCCTTGTGTTTTTCACAAACTTTAATTGTTTAACATTCACTCAACGCTCCTCTGAGATAACATGTTTCTGATTCGAATCTGTCAGAAGTTATTCGTGACTGGACTCAGAACATTATGAAATGTGATGATTTCCAGAGAGTTAAACACTTGGCTGACAATTTTTTTATGTTCCCCACGTTTTATAAGGACCCCCCCCCACCCCACCCCCCCACCCTTAGAGCTGTGGTGCGGGGGAGGGGAGGGGGCAGATGGAATCACCCGGAGTCACCCGGGCCGGAGCCCATCTGTGCGAGAAGGAAGCGATGAAACCGACTGGCTGGCAAAAAGGTCCGTTCCTAAAAGGTGCGCACCTAAGCGGCTGGAGCCAGGGGGCGGCGGATTGCCTTTCACACGCTTCTAAAATACTCTCGGGCAGAGCCTGAAAGGGTTACTGTTTCCCCAAAGTGCCTCATTCTGCGCAGTCGAGAGGGGGCGGCTGAGTGGCGCCGTCGAGTCAGAGACGCAGTTTCTGAAAAACCCCGAGACATCATCAAGAAAGAAGCTGACAGTAAGGGAAAGCAGCGTCCCCTCCCCTCCTCCGCCTCCTGTCTCTGCTCACCCCCCCCCCCCACCCCCCCCGCCACCCCCCTGCTCACGGAATCCACCCCGCCCTCACCACCACCACCACCTCAGCGGTTGTTGTGTCACAATAACCGGGCGGCAAGTGTCAAATCCAACTCTGCCCACAAGAAAAAAAAAATGAGTGTAAGGCTCACGAGATGCGCTCGCTGGAAACACTTCACAAAGCAGCTTCAGCTCTCAGACATGCAGTCATAGCTCTGCACAAGTCGTTGATTTGCGTTCAAAGAAGAACATAAACACCATAAAAGAAGGCAGCTCGGTTTACTTTGATTTCCGCGGGACCTCATTCGCGCGTCCACAGCGTGCGTAATTTGGCCATCTCTGGTTCGCTTTACGCGCGTCACGCAGCAGCTCTCTAATGAATAGTTCGCTAACGTGAAAAACAGTTGACCATTGTTTTCATGAGCTTTGTGTTTTTTCCCCATTCTTCCCCCTTTTTTTCTAGTTGCTATTTTCTTTTTCTTTCTTTTTCTCTGTCTCAGGGGCGGTCAGACTTGGAGAGGCGCCGGTCTGCTCCCATTCCACCTCTGTACAAATACCTCAGTGGAACTTGTGTGGAGCTTCCAGACCCCCGGACGCTTCTTCCCACCCACCCTTCATTTCATCGTTTGACAATGTTTGAATCACATTTTACACACGTCGGATTCATCTGGAGTAGAAAGTGTTTTTTTTTTTTTTTTTTTGGCTCATTTTCAGGTGTTTCCAAGGACTGTTGCAGACTAAAATGACACTGGTTGGAGAGCAGACTAACGCACACTCAGGTCTCCTCTTGCAGGATTTTCAAGCTGGTGATGTTTTTTCCTGCGCACATGCTCCCCCTGGATACAGACACCCCTTGTGAAGCAACATGGCACGTTGAAAAGACAGACTTTATTGCTAAAAACGTGTAACCATAACATGTACACTGATATGTCTTGTTTTGTTTTCAATTCATTTCTTTATTTTTTGTCATTTTTTAAGAAATATTTAAGTCTTCCATATTTTTTTGTCTGGTATATTCTGCTATTCTCTTTTCCCTTATGCTCTATTACTCACAAATCGTTAAAATAATAAATAAAACGTACAGATCTGTTCATTCCTACAATACTATCCAAAAAAAAGCTGAGTTCACGCCTTTATATATAATCTTTAACCTCAACTTTTTTCTTTTCATTATTACTGTTATTAATATAATACAAAAACTCTAGGCAGCATTGCAGTGAAATTACGAGACAGCATCAATGTTCAGTTGAAAACAACCAAAAGAGGAAAATGTTCACCTTCTGGAGAAATATAGCATATTATGAACTCCATCTTAAATGTCTCTCATAT
>NW_013952450.1:1794683-1796750 GCF_001266775.1 Austrofundulus limnaeus
ATATATATGCTCTTCCTGGTGAAGTGCTCTCCTAGCACCCCTGCCCCAAGAAACAAAACAGAACAAAAAAAGAAAACAAACAATGTTCAGGGTTGAAGATAAAATATGGTCCAAGTTCATTTAGAAGAAAAAAAATAGCTGCATTATTCGTCCTTTAAATATGTACAATGTTGGTATTTTCACTGTAAAATGTTATAGAATATAAAAAAATAGATCTGTATGGTGCCCACCTCTGTAGAGAGTTAACAGTGCAATAGAAATCCCCCCTCCCCCCCTCCTCCGGCACACCTCCGCACCTCCTTCAGCACGAGCACTTGCACTCTGAGATGACCGGGTATTGCACCTGTATCCACGTACAGTATTTCTGTCTTAGAAAGCCCTGGCAGTACCACCGCAGGAAGATCTTGGTGACCGACTTGACGGGCTTGCAGGACATCCCCTCCGGGAAGGAGCACGAGCGCTCGGAGAAACAGTTGCCCTCCTTGATGTAGCGCGGCCAGAACCTCACGCCCAGGTCCTTCCAGGTGTACACCACAGGGCAGAACGTGTAGGTCCACAGCAGCTGCAGGAATTTCCTGCGGGCCTTCTTGCCCACTTTTACCCGCTTCCCGTAGGGGGTCTCGTTGAGGTCCAGTTTTTTAATCTCGTTAGGCATGGCCCCCGGCTTCCCCAGGGCTTCTGGCGCGGAGATGTTCACCGCCGGCAGGCTGATGGACATGAAGTTGGGGTCAAAGTTGCTGCCGAGCTTTTTCCTCAGAGTCCTCTCGGCCAAGTCCTGCTCCCGGGGGTCATACTCCGGGTCGGGGTCCTCCTTCAGCTCAGGGACGGGGAGGTGGTCGCTGGGCGACGGGCGGAGGCGCAGGAAGTGCTGGGACACTCCGAGGTGGACGCACACCAGCGCGTAAACGAGCAGCGTTTGGGACAGACCCATTACTCCTCTGGTTCTGTTCTCGAGTTGTTTGGGGGGTTGGGGGGGAAGGAAATCACTTCAGTTCTTTTCAGGGTTACTGCGACGTCTGCAAGGCTTCATAAAGAGTAGAAGTTCAGCCACAAGCAAGGCGAGACTTTTAATAGACCTCTGTGGGTTTGGGTGACACTTCAACTCCTTCAGCTTTTGTAATGAAGGATGCAACTCTGCAGCTTTGAAAGAAGCGTCAGATCTGAACAAAAACAACCCTTAAAAAGAAAAAAAAAAGGAAAAGAAAACGCCAAGAATGGGGAAAACTCCAGCCTATTCAGGCACTCTGCTGCCTCACCCCGCTCATCGGATTCACTTTGGGTTTCTTTGGGTTGTCATGGTTACCCCGGAGACTCGAAGCCACGACGAAGCGTCTGCACTGGATGACAGGAGAGAGCAGCATGGAAGGAAGCAGACGGGACAGATCCGGAGGACTTCGTCGGGTTTTAAATGTCACGCGTCCGGCGACGGGAGACAGAGAGCCGCCGTGGCCAGTGTTATTTTTACGCACGGCTTTTTTACGCACGGCTTGACAAAGTCCCACTGCGCGCAGTCCATAAGCTGAAGGGGAAAAGTCTCACCTCTTTACCCCAACAGTGTCTTGAAAAGGTCCATGGGTGCAGAATCAGCTCATGAAATAAGAGCCATGTCTCTTTCCACAGGGAGATCCAACTTGTGGATCAGTTTAAATTAAAGTCTCAAGTTTCCACACAGCTCCCTTGGTTAAAGATAAAAAAATAAAATAAAAGCTTCACAAAGGTTGGCAGAGCCGGTGCATTTCAACTACAAACTGCCAAAAAAGAACAAAAACTTAAAAAAAGAACATACAGCAGAATCCTGTCAGAAAAGCCCCAAGTTGCAGAATCGCTGCATGATGATGATGAGACAGTCCAAAATCATGTGGAGCCTCTTGAGCCCGAGCTGTTCCTGAGGGGCGCCTGTTTCTGAAAACAGAAGCTGCAGCTGAGTCGCTCCTACTTCAGGAGTCTGAGAGAGTTTTGGCGCTGGAGGAGCGTCTCTTTGCTTATGGGCACACTGTGTGTGTGAGAGTGTGTGTCTGCAGCGCGAGGAGAGCGCAGTCCCAAGTTAAATATGCCCCCCTCCCTCCC
>NW_013952450.1:1796769-1807052 GCF_001266775.1 Austrofundulus limnaeus
CTTATCTTATCTTATCTTATCTTATCTTATCTTATCTTATCTTATCTTATCTTATCTCATCTTATCTTATCTCATCTATATTTTCAGTTACAGGCTGAGTCATTTCTACCTTCTCCTCTCTGTCAACGCTCTCTGGTTTCATTTAAAAGAGTCGATCATCAGATATTGTCCAAGATTAACCTTCAGGGTGGATATAGCTCGCTAACAGCCTCACACCAAGGACCTATCCATGTCATCATTTACCCAGAATGCTTTGCATGTAAGTAAAATGGCTACGTCCGTGTTAAAATATACTTTTAAAAATTTACAAAACTAAACAGCCTACAGTGTTTTTACAGTCTTTATTTTACAGTTAAAATATATATTTATCAAATAAAGTCTTTTGTTACAACTAATCAGGGATCCCTTTAAAGTGTCATAATTTACAGAATGACACTTAATGACAACGGCCACAATTATTCATGAAGCCTCATTCATGTTCATGACAGGTCAGTCATACAGTATGTACACACATTCAAATAAAGTGTTACCATTTTCTGGGCGTTTTATTAAAATCTATCCAATGGTTCATAAAAATAATTACTAATAGACAGGGTTACTCCAGCAGTACATGTTGGAGATGACTTTCAGTAACCACTACACCAAATCTTATGTTTGCGAAACTCACAGAGTTGTAGTCCTTTTTGTGTTTGCTAAAATGGATTAACTGTGGTAACCATCATGTAACGCAGTTTTTTTCAACCCTGCTCCTCAAGGCACACTGCCCTGCATGTTTTAGAGGTTTCYCTGCTTTGACACACCTGATTCAGATGATCAACAGGCTTTTGCTGAACTGCAATCAGTCACCAATTGAAATCAGTTGTGTTGAAGCGGGGAAACATCATGCAGGGCAGTGTGCCTTGAGGACCAGGGTTAAAAAACAATGGTGTAACAGATTCATCCCAAAGGTTTAACTGTTGCAGATGCATATCCAGTTTTTTTTCTGAGTGCTTTCTTAAAATCCATCCACTGGTTCATGACTTATTTTGCTAATGGACAAACATAGATGTGATCACAAATGTGTCTTTCAATTAAACTACTTAAACTTAAACTACTTTCTATCCATATTAAAGGGGACAAATCATGCTTTTAAATCCCTCTTTTTCACATTTAAGCCCCTCTTCCACCCATTTTCTGAGCTGTGTCTAAGATCAACTCTTTTTTTTATGCTTTCTCTTTAAATCCWAACGAKCCTCTACACACCACACCMCACTCCCACTTCCAGAGTGGTTCATTCTAGTTTGATAGAGGATTTTATGACTATCTAGAGGCACAAAAACTTTTATTCACAAAAGATTAAAAGATGTGTCAACAAGGGWAAGACTTGTCCATCCWGCCTTACATGTTGGAGCCAGAGTCTGACCCAGAGACAGAGGAGAATGMTGATAAGTCTAGACCTTATTTGGCAATTCTGTCACAAATTCTGTGATGTGATAGTTCAGAAAACATCACTGAAAATAAAGAAAACTGAACAGGTTGAAAAATAYGACCCAAACAGATTATAAAAATATCTACGAAGCACAGGGAAAGACTAAATCTAACTTTTCTGCACCCCTGGAGACTCAAAACTAAATATATTTAACAGTTTAAAAAGTCGGTTTTGCATGATATTTCCCCCTTAAGACCATATATCGACTTTCATTTATTTCTTTTCCTAACCTTTACAAGTATATGACAAAYAAACTGTAAGCCTAACTCATCTCACACCTTGGACTTAACCACTAACYCATGAATGATATTCCATCGTAGTGGGTCCTGACTTTGGTCCACATAAAGGCKAATGGTCCTGACAAATTAGATGATGATGATGATTGGGGCGGCTGTGGAGAAGTGGTTGGGGGAGTCATCTTGGAATTGGTAGGTTGGCGGTTCGATCCCCCATTCCATTCCAGCTGTCGTTGTGTCCTTGGACAASATAGTTCAGCCCCAATGCCTCTGATGTGTGTCCCATCAGTGTATGAATGTGATTTAAAGCTCTGATTARTCTCCATAGATGATTTRTACATGTTAGCTTTGTAGAGATCTAGTAGAGTGCTGTGTGAATGGGTAAATGAGGGCACAGATTGTAGTGTGWRGCGCTTTGTGTATCCTGGTTGGATAGAAAGGTGCYATGAAGGTGCAGTCCATTTACCCTGATTATACCAGACATGGTCCTACAATTACATTTTCCCTGGTGATGAGAGATAAAGTCTAAATGTCTTCAAATGTCATCTTTTTATGGATTATATACATTTTTATCACAATAATGTTCTAAGGTTATATTGGGTCACTTTCTTGTTTAAACCTATGCACAGTGAAAAACTTGCCTACAGAGTTTGTCWTCTGTTTGGCGACCTGTGAGTAAATTCCTGCTGACCCCTCTGACATGTAGGCACACACAGTCATAATCTGGTTAATAATTAGAGTTCCAGTGTAGACAGAACTCAGTGGGTAGCAGGGACAGTAAGGCTGAGATGGCTACTGTAGAACTGGCCCTTCCTATTGTCTTCCTCCGCAGGTCTTTGGGTGTTGTGCTGCGAAAGAAGCCCCATGCAGGGAGGAGCACTTCCCCTGCTCCTTGTCTCAAGCACTAATACTCCCAGCAGYCCAGCAATAAGTTGGCCCTCATTCCCCTGGCTAATTACTGAAGATAAAGACAAGGAGAGGAAAGAGGAGGGAGCCCAGTGGACAGAGCCGGAAAAAGTGGTGATGTGGAGCAAGTAAGCAAAAGAAGTGATGATGAGGAGAAGAGGAAGGCAGTGTGAGAAGTTGTGCCGGATAGTAGATTACTGCGGGGCAGCTAATTAACTAACTGCAATAAAAAGGTCCCGGCTCGTTTTAATGAAGCTCGTTAGCATCTGATGACCAGGATTCTGGGCTGGGGTTGGGCCACATGATGGAGGTGAAAGGTGGGACTGGTGCTGAAAATTAGGCTTGTATAACAAGGGGTCTTAGCTCTTTGGTTCTGCAGTGATTGTTCACACTCCCTTAGGCTTCAATAGGGCGCATGTGAGGGTGCACCAGGGGGGCTGGACTTCCCTTAGGCAAAGACTGAAGCCCCTTCTCCTCATTTGCYATGAATGCTACACACATGCATGCATACACCCACTCATAGGATGCACACTAACACTCCTACAGCTCCATACAAAGGCTTCTACCCCAGGTCCAGACAGGAGCTTATCCTGCACAGGGGCACAGCAAGGGGCAAGCCAGGCCAGACTGGCTGGCTGTGCCCACTGGGAACTGGTAGAATGGCACAGAGGGGTGGATGGAGCCGAACTGTTTAGAGACTAGGGAGAGGAGTAAACATGAGAGAATCAGAAATGAAGACCGGGGGTGGGGTTGGGGGTGCGGTGATCCCTGAGCAAKGCTGGATCAACAAATTCAGCAGTGTTAATGTTTTATATTGTGTCAAATCAATTGTAAGATTAAATAAGYTTTATGCTACTGTAAGTTGGAAATAGTATTGAGTGGCAAAATCAGTATTTCTCTAAGGTTACATAATTGCCTTCCTTTGAGATTATTGAAATATTTTTTAAATTTTACACTCACAGACAAAAAATGTAAGCACCCACATGCAGTGATGGAAATGCAATTCAGAAGCACGTACCAAAAGGTCACTGCAGTGATTACAGTAATAAATCAAACAGTTGAAAGAGTTGGCAGATTGGACTTCCCTTTGTCACATCATTACTAGTGACACATTTGATGCTGAACCAAAAGTCCAACTGAACTGATGCCAGTCCTAGACATATAGTACGAAATGAAATGGGGAAGAGTCCAGTACCTGTATCCAGATGGCATGTGCAGATAAGGGTTCTAAGCCTGACATAWATGACCACAACCCTTACTTGTTTTTGTCTCAGACAGCTGGAACTTTATAACACGTGGGCATCCATAGTTAGCACAAAAAGTAATAAAATTTGTGTTTGGTARATTATTTCTTTGTTGTAACAATGCTTCTTGGCAATAGATCTTGTACTTGTCATCTGATTGGCAGCATCTGGGGGTACCAGAAGCTCAAAACTAGAGTTAAACAGCAAAATAGAAAATTTCGCAATTTTTTCATGTACGCAACCCACATTGAGCTCTACTGCTCATCCCACAAATACGTTTCTTACACATGGGGCTCCATTTACAAGGTAAATTAATAGGCTTTAGAGACTTATTGCCAAGAAGCATTGTTACAACAAGTAGTCTACCAAACACAAATTTCCTTACTTTTTGTGCTAAGTTTAGCTTCGGCATCAAGCCACTGTAACATTTGCACAATCACACTATGACCACCCTGCCTCATGCAAACCAAAGATGCAGCAACCATGAAACTCCTTCGGCAGCTAATAGTGCAGCCTGGCAACACCATCATTCTACTTGTGATGATTATTTTATTTTATTTTATTTTATTTTATTTTATTTTATTTTATTTTATTTTATTTTATTTTATTTTATTTTATTTTAATTCGTACCAACTACAGCCCAACATGGAATGTTCAAAATTTCCAAAAGTAAAATTTCCAGCAACTCTACGATTGGACGCTCTGTGTATTTGTCTATATTGTAATTTCCAGCATGAGAGCCAGTTGAAATGTTTTTGTTGTAATAGCTGTAAAAACAAGACCAACCTATTGGCGAGGCAGATATCTCTTGCCTTGCATGAGAAGCCATAACGATTCAAAATAAAAGTGCTCACAATTAAAATAAATAAAGTTTTCCTACTAAGATTGCATTCACTTTTCCCTTGCTGCCTTGCCATTGTCTCAAGTCCTGTTCTCTCGCCTTCATTTTTGACTCTGTCTCTGTTCTTTAACCCAAAGCAGATGGTTTGGGAAGCATGTCAAAAATCTGTCTCCCGTTAGCACTATTTTTGAAGCCCCCACTTCTTTTCATTTTTTTCCCTCTCCTCTGAAATTCATCATAGTTATTTTTGCTTATGACCAGTAAACAGCATCAAAGTTCTATATATTTTTTCTTTTCTTCTATCAGAAGAAAAACACAAGTAGCTTGCTGTTTTTATTAAAAGACTGCTGTGCCATGCTGTTGTTCAATCTATAATGTCAATTTAGGCAGGGCCTTACATCCACTGTTTCTTTTACAGCATTCCAGCGTGATGGAGAAAATGCTGTCTGATACATGATCAAAAGCTGTGATTAATAGTGATATCACACACAGCATATTGGATTTGCAATGTGATAGTGGGGTTTTCTTTGAACTCAGAGACGGGAGAACTCGAGCAAAGCCAGAAAAGTGTGACTGTGCCACAAAGAGACTATAAATATAAAGGTTTTGTTGTAGATCTTGTATGTGTTCAGTCACACTCTGCAGTAGCTGCTCARTATCAGAGTTCACTTTCTCCAACATGCTGGTAGAAATATTGTTTGACTCACAAAACACCGTTAATTTTAGAAGATTTTATTGTAAATGTTAAGCAATAATTTCTAGAAAAACTGTGTATACAGTATGTGGGGGGTTTATCTACTTGTGTTGATGGGTTGACCTTTTTACAGACATTAATGCTTGAAGTCAATATTTTGCAATGCTATTCTAGACATATTTACGCCAATTCCAGTTTTTATAAATGCAATTAGTCTAAACCACATGTCAAACTCAAGGCTCCTGAGCCAAATGTGGCCCACCATGGCATKCTATGTGGCCCGCGAGAGCTTCAAACATGTATTAATGTCTTTAAAACAAGTRTATTCTGTTTTAAAGCTAGCATTGAGCWTTAACTACATCTCCCATAAGGCATGCTGATTATTTTATCTGCAAAATGATGGCATCCCGCCACTAGGTGGAGGTGCACAGGGTTCAAAAGCAGTCAGCTAAATTGGCTGTGAAAAAACTCCATTTAGCTGCATTTTTGCCAGCTAGTTTTGCTGCTGCCCAGTTGTACTGCGAGGAAGGAATTCCCCGCCTACAAATCAAAAATTTAAACTGGTCTGCCCCTCTTGTGGGAATTCCCTGTCGGAAAGTGGGAGAGTTCAGAATAGAAGACAGCAGCTCACCTCAACTCAGCATTGAGTAAAACTCTTTTACTTTTANTGAGTAAAACTCTTTTACTTTTAATAGTATTTCTTTATTATTTCTTTCACATTTAGTTTATTGTACCTGTAGTATTTTTCAGTGTTTAAAAGAGGATGGGTTTAACRCTGTTTCTTTGCAGGAAATACCATGTAGAGCTCAKTTATTGTTTGTCAGYTGTGCTAAGCTGTAGCAATATGATGGGGAATGTGMTGTTTCGTATTTAAAGTTAAACCTGAAATGTTGGCACTTAGAGGATTGACATGATTCTGATGTGGCCCTTGTTGAAAATKAGTTTGACACCTCTGGTCTAAACCGTGTGTGATTATTCAGCAGCATTGCGCTCTGATATTTTGCTAACACAACATAAAATATGATTTCTTATTTTACATACCTTTCTGCCTTTGCACTGTCATTTGTCTTCCTTTCTTGTTTTCTCACCAAAATGAGTGGCGATGCGGATGGAATTAAACTGATCACCACCTTCTTGAAAGCAACAGTAAAGTAAAAAAAAGTGTGTGTTTGTGTGTGTGTGTGTGTGTGTGGGGGGGGTGCATTCCCAACACCCGGAGAGGCCTTTTCCTATGGCAGTACGTCATCGTTGGCCTGTTGCCCAATTCCCACCATTCACAAAAGGGTCACTGTTGGATTCCTCAGGGCGGCACATCCTCCAAGATAAAACAGATACAGCTTACTAAAAAAAAAGAAAAGAAAAATTAAAATGTTTAAATCCAAGAGGCTAGCAAATTATACACTGAACGACAARGCTGACCACAGACAGCCCTGTTGACCAGAGTTCCTCAAGTGAGACTTAGGTTGAAAACAGCGTGTGTTTGAATAGATGCCCCAGCAGAGACGTGTGAGCCGTGATAGGGAAACACACAATATATCTCAGTCTGTTTGGACAGTTAAGTCATGTGTTTTCACTGCTCGCGACTCCTGACGTTTTAATCTGTCACTCTAATCTGCCTTTTCATCAGTGAAATCATTGTTGGCATGCCGCGTCACTCACTCTTCACATGCTTGTTGGTATTAAATAACGTACGGTGCTCCGGTTCTTTGCAAAAATAAAAAAGGGAGATGGAAAAGTATCTATAATGGAATAAAGACTTCAGACAAAAACAATTTGGTTACTTCCAACTCCTCTGTTCCACTTGAAATGACCAATTTTGAAACACAACTGTGTCAAGACAATGTCAGTAGTCTCTTTTTATCACTAACTAATTTGATGTAAAATGTGACCACATGTTTTTCAGAAGCTTTGTCCAACTTAGGTAAACCCTGACCACAAGTAACTGGCATGGTGCTCGTTCTCCCAACCACTAAAGCCATTGTGTTGCCACAGGCCGTCTTGTCAAAATGCCCACAGCCTCTGACCACAGCAGATGTTCCTTTGCCCAATGCTCTCCTCAACATGTGTGTTCTGTTGAGTCTACAGCCAAGATACTTTCACAGACTGGCACTGTGAAAGAAAAACAAAGGGAGGGAATTTCTACGATAGTCTTTTTCATCAGTCTGTGACAGGATTCAGAGAAAGGGGGTGGCCCTGTTTAAACCTGGCAGCTTGCTTTAAGACATAAAAAACTGAACTGCCACAAACGGAATGCAATCAAATCACTGGCGCAGGTTGCATTGACATGATGGACTGTGTCGATGTCACGGCCTAAACGAGCACCCCCCCTTCCCAATCAAGCATGTCGACAAATGTCAGAGCTTGCCCCTGGTGCCCTCAGGCCCTCTGACATGTTTGTGGAACATGCAGGAGGGTAAGAGGGTGACGGCCTGCCGAGATGCCAGGAGGACTGGGAAGGCTTTGAGAAATGTCTCGCCAACATGTGAGCGCGCACTGCCGCCCAGGGGGTGCCTGCCTGCTTGGGAACCGGACGAAGAGGGACATAGTTTGGCAACGACCTAAGTGCAGGCTGGGAGAGATAGTTTGTCCAAGGGATGTACCAGATGTTGACTCACGCTGGTTTGCTAATCAAGAGCTGCAAGCCCCTGGAGCCATGTGCAAACAGGAGCGTCTGCCTTTTAGTGCATCCCCAGGAAAACCGATGTGGACTGGACAGGGCTGGCTCAGATAAAAACAATTCAAGTTTCAGTTTAGACTTGTTAGTTTCAATTACTGGAAGCCAACAAAGTTAGCAAATTCTCAGTCAGACTGATAAAGTTATTATTATTTTTGTTAACAAACACTTTTCGGGAATTTTACTGACAACTTTAACTACCATGAAAAGCAGTGAGTAGAAAGCAGATAGCACTCCCTGTTCGAGGAGCAGCAGACAGAGGCTGTTAAATGGATTTACACTCCAATAACTTTCACAAGTCAAAGGGACCAGAGAGGCAGGAAAGGAGGAGAATGACGGCAAACTGCCTGGTCAAGTGGATCAACAAGGAGCTATTGATACAGGAGACCTGTGCTGATGTGAGTCTAACAGGATCACAATAGTGTTCTGTGTCTGTAGCCTCTCTGATATTTTTAAGCATTGGATTTAGCTGTTTTTGGAGTTGAAGCAAAAAAATGTTTATTATTTGTTTGGAAATCAGTGTTTATATGAAGGTTCTGAATCTTGGTAGACATACAACCCAGTGGAAGGTTTATACACTTTTCCATGTCTTTTTTTTTTTACTTTCTGCACAATTGCTCAGAATGAAAAAAAAACACTTTGTGTAGTTGTTGACTTTCTTTTCGAACTGAAAGGAAAACAATTGATGAAACATTTTTAATAAAGTCCCATTTTTATTTCCACTCTTTACCGTTTCAAAATACAAAGTAAAAAGTCCAAACCAAAAGTTGGCGCCAATTATGCCTAATAGCATTTGAAACCCATTTGGCAAGTCCTCCCACTTGTAAACAGTCTGTGTAGCAGCTAACAATCTTTCACTTCTTGTGTAGAAGATTTTTCATCAGCTTCTCCTGCAAAAAGTGCTGTGAGGATGGATGGATTTAGCTGAACAGAAGAGAGGTTGTCTTCTATTTGGTGCTGCCAAAGTGTCCTTGGGCAGGATCTTTATCACTGTGTAAGATAACATACTGTTTTAAGGATTAAGTACTGTATATAAACAGTGTAAATATACATAAAATAACCAGTGTGTGAAAGTAAAACCTGTTGTAAAATGCTTTGCAGAACCCAAATGACACAAGAAAGGTGTTTATTTACTATACGTGTGGACCAGTTACCATTTAGGTGCTCTGTTCTATTAAGCTCTATTAATAGATTGTCAGTGTTATTTATATTGAAGTATTTGATTACCGTAAGAACATTTGACTGATGTCTTAAAAATTGTTGGAGTAGATTTTTGTTTGTCTAATTTCCCCCCCTCAATTTTTGTTAAACTTTAAGTCTTAGTACAGTAATGAACTAAGAAAATGTTTACATGGTTTATTCCCTATGTGCAGTTTATAGATATCAGATTTTTTAATTATTTGTGTTCTGCCAGCTGTTTTAATTGGTTATAGAGTTTAAACAAGGTTTGAAGAATCTGAGCACTGGAGAGGGCAAAAGCCTTACGTTTTATTAGCAAATAAAGTGCTGTTAGTGTGACAGCTTCACTGCAAAGGACACAGAACAGTGTTAACAATTCAGCCACAGTCGAAGGAGTGTAATAGAGCTTGTCATTACAAACAGTAAACCTATAACCATACAGAGAGAAAGTGAACAAAATCCAGAGTTGCGCAGAGTCCCTTTAACTGTCTGCCCGTTAACTGTGTGTGTGTATTGATTTGTGTGTGTGTTTGGCCTTGTTTTTCCTACATTGTGGGGCCCAGTTTTAAATGGTAAACGGACTGTACTTATATAGCGCCTTTCTATCCATCCAGGACACTCAAAGTGCTTCGCACTTACAGACATTCACCCATGCACACACACATTGACACACTGATGATGGCAAACTACAATTGTAGAAGCGAGGCTGCCATACACAGGCGCCACCGGACCCTCTGACCACCATCAAGGCGGGTGAAGTGTCTTGCCCAAGGACACTACAGCATGTGGGCATGGCGGGGAGTCGAACCTGTGACTTGTGGGTCCCAAAGCCGGCTGCTCTGCCACTGCACCACAGCCACCCGTAAATCCACCGGAGGCAAAGCCCCCAGGAAGCAGTTGGCCACCAAGGCTGCCCACAAGAGCGCCCCGGCCACCGGCGGTGTGAAGAAGCCTCACCGTTACTGTCAGGATCTGTGTTTATTTTCTTAGTTTTTTAGTGTTTTCAGTGTTCCCCAGTGTGTCACAGCTCAGCTGCTCCCT
>NW_013952450.1:1809204-1810467 GCF_001266775.1 Austrofundulus limnaeus
GTGTGTGTGTGTGTGTGTGTGTGTGTGTGTGTGTGTGTGTGTGTGTGTGTGTGTGTGTAATTACAGCCAGGCCTCCGGCACAGAGCCCAGTAGAAGGATCGTCAGTCTGTCTGTGGCATGTGGTGGTGGTGCTGACCTTCACTCTTCTCCTTTTCTATCCTCTCGTCTTCTGTCCCAAGATCTGGTGGTTTTCTGATGGAGCAACTTCCGACCCATGTATTGGGATTTGCTTGCATGCTGGTGGTTTTTTTAGTTTATTACTCATAATCAAGAACCAAAGGAAGCAGGGTTTTTTTTTTTTCGTCTTTTCATTTGTGAAATCTTGTCAGTGAATTTGTTAGCTTCAGACACCGTTTACCTGCTTCCTGATTGTCTAATGGCTGGTCTGTTGATCCAACTGGTTCATATTTTTGTCTTATTGATTTTCCATTCATTTCTGTAGCCTAACCCTTATTCTGAGATCAGCTCTAGCCTAAACGCGTGTCATACTTTACTACTTATCCTAAACCTAAAATTGGTATTTCCACCGTAGAACTAAGCTTTGGTGCCCATAATGACTATCAATTTGAAAAGGTCCAAAAAGGTTACAAAAACCAAATAAATGCTCAAATAGGACATAGGAACGACAGTAGCGACAGGAGGTAGGGGCACGACCTGTTACCAGTGGGTTGCCAGTTCGAACCCCCTTTCTGTCCATTTCAGTTGTTGCCCTTAAGCAAGACACTTCATCCATCTTGCCTGCCGGTGGTGGTCAGAGGGACTGGTGGCACCAGGGTAAGGCAGCCTCACCGCTATCAGTCTGCCCCAGGGCATCTGTGGCTACAATGTAGCTCACCACCATCAGTGTGTGTGAGTGGGTAAATAACTGCAGTGTGAAGCACTTTTAAGTCCTTGGATTTGACAAAGCACTAGGCCATTTACCATTACTGTTACCAATTACTTTTAAAATTATTATTACAATTTCATTACTATTATTTCTGCTCACTATTACCATTTACCATTTACCATTAGACTTCCACTCATTACTGTAGCTTAACCCAAATCTTAACATAATTTTTTGCCAGTGCATGCATAATCCTAACTCTAATCTGAATTCAATTCACACCTTTATACTTAACCACACAATTAACCCACAATTAATGGTCTGCTAAATTAAGACCAGAGTTTGATTCCCAAAAGAATCAACAGTCCTGAAAATGCCCTGGAAAAGTAAACACACACACGCACACACACACACACACACACACACACACACACACACAC
>NW_013952450.1:1811933-1813136 GCF_001266775.1 Austrofundulus limnaeus
ACACACACACACACACACACACACACACACACACACACACACACACACATATAGCAGGATTGAGTTTGGGTCTACATTGATTAGGCTAAAATGTGCACAGCATAGCCCCATAGTACACGTGCTTGAGCTGTTCACTTGGGTGCATGCAGCTCAAATTGTGCACCAAACACAGTCTTTACAATTTTGTGTGCATTTGTTTGTGTGCAGTCATTGTGTTTAAGAGCATATAATCAGCAAGTCTGGAATTTCTCAAAACATTACAAATCCTAATGATCAACATTGTGGGTCCTGTGTTACATGTGCCCTGGGCGTAATAAGTCAGTCAGTTAGAGTGCTTTTGTTGTGGCGAGACTTTCATGTAAGGCATTGTTGGAAAGAAAAATATATATAGATAAAAGTATTTGAGAATGAAACGGCTTCAGTACTAGTGGTGATCTCTCATGGAAAGTCCTTTGAAGAATAATATTTAAACATGTGCCATGGCTGACTACATTACAAACATTTGAAACATCTGAAAAGGATCTGAAAATGTTTTGCCGTTAGGGTGACGTTAGCAACTCTATAAAAGTGTGAATGCATGATAGTTCAGGTAAACAACTGCATGTGCCTGTAACCCCCTGCACACACTCTCTCTCTCATTGCTTCCAGGGGGATTTATTTGACCCCTTATTGCCATCAGTGAGCCTGTGGTGGAGATGAAAGCATGCCTTCCCAGTGTGGCCCCAGTTTCTATAGCTATGGACACAGACTCACACTGGTCCGACACAATGGAGGGGGGCCCTGCCACTCGCCCCTGCCAGAGCCCTCTCTTCTCCCCATCCCATCCGTCACCGCAATCATATTTTCAAAACAATAACACAGCCAGTGGGGGTAAGCATGATTGAAGTCTGTGCATGTTTGATCCGTTGGAATGGGAGTGTGTACATCCTTTATGTGTGTGTCATTATTTTTAGGCACACGTTTTGTTTCAGCCGAGTGTGAACATGCTCGTTTGACATGCGTGTAGCTTGGAAGCAACTGCTCACATGGAAGCAGTGTGTGTGTGTGTGTGTGTGTGTGTGTGTGTGTGTGGGTGTGTGTGTGTGTGTGTGTGTGTGTGGGGGGGGTGATTCCCAACACCCGGAGAGGCCTTTTCCTATGGCAGTACGTCATCGTTGGCCTGTTGCCCAATTCCCACCATTCACAAAAGGGTCACTGTTGGAT
>NW_013952450.1:1813399-1814642 GCF_001266775.1 Austrofundulus limnaeus
GTGTGAACATGCTCGTTTGACATGCGTGTAGCTTGGAAGCAACTGCTCACATGGAAGCAGTGTGTGTGTGTGTGTGTGTGTGTGTGTGTGTGTCTTCCAGCACTGGGCCTCTGTGACATTTAAATTATCCACATACTGAACAATTGCACTGTGCAACCACATAGCTTCATGTAACCCTGCAATTAATGCTGTCTAATACAACCCCAATTCCAGTTAAGTCGGGACGTTGTGTAAAACATAAATAAACACAGAACATGATGATTTGCAAATCTTATATTCACTACAAAGACAAGATATTTAATATTCAAACAGATAAACAGATTTTTTTTTGCAAATATTTACTCATTTTGAATTTGATGCCTGCAACACGTTCTAGAAAAGTTAAGACGGGCAACAAAAGACTGGGAATGTTGCTCAAAAAACACCTGTTTGGAGAATTCCATGGGTGAACAGGTTAATTGAAAACAGGTGAATGCCATAGTTGGGTATATAGGGAGCATTCCCAAAAGGCTGTGGCGAGGTTCACCACTTTGAAACAACTGAATGAGCAAATAGTYCAACAGTTTAAGAACAACATTTCTCAACATGCAATTGCAAGGAATTTAGGGATTTCATCATCTACAGTCCATAATATCAAACGATCCAGAGAACGTGGACAAATTTCTGAAAGTAAGCCGCAAGACCGAAAACCAACATTAAATCCCCATGACCTTTGATCCATCAGGTCATGGGCATTAAAATGCATGCATTAAAAACCAACAGCATTCTGTAACAAATATTACCACATGGTCTCAGGAACACTTCAGAAAACCATTGTCAGTGAACACAGTTTGCCTCTACATCTACAAGTKTAAGATAAAACTCTACCATACAAAGCCAAAGCTATAGATCAACAACACCCAGAAACAAYGCCAGCTTCTCTGGACCTGAGGTCATCTGAGATGGACTGACCCAAAGTGGAAAAGTGTTCTGTGGTCTGCAGAGCCGACAACTGAAATTGTTYGGAAATCATGGATTGAAGGAAAAGGACTGTCCATATTGTTCTCAGCACAGTTCAAAAAATTAAAGGCAGACTCTCTGATGGTATAAAGGTGTGTTGGTGTCGATGGCATGGGTAAAATCTGTGAAGGAACCACTAATGCTGAAAGGTACACAGAGGTTTTGGAGCAACATACAGCGGGTAAAATAAGTATTGAACACGTCACCATTTTTCTCAGTAAATATATTACTAGAGGTGCTAATG
>NW_013952450.1:1815112-1821553 GCF_001266775.1 Austrofundulus limnaeus
CATTAGCACCTCTAGTAATATATTTACTGAGAAAAATGTTGACGTGTTCAATACTTATTTTACCCGCTGTATGCTGCCATCCAAGCCACATCTTATTCAGGGACGTCCTGCTTATTTCAGCAAGACAATACCAAGTCCCATTCTGCTTGTGTTACAACAGTGTGGCTTCCACAGTAAAAGAGTGCGGGTGCTAGACTGACCTGCCTGCAGTCTAGACCTGTCTCCCTTAAAAAATGTGTGGTGCATTTCGGACTGTTGAGCAACCAAAATTGTTCATCAAGCAGGAACGGAGGAAAAAAATCCACCTACAAAGCTTCAAAAATTTGTGTCCTCAGTTCCTAAATGCTCATTGGATTTTGTTAAAAGGAAAGGTAAGGAAAGGTAAACTTGAACCTGTCTCAGCTGTTTTGGAACATATTGAAGACATCAAATTCCAAAAAAACAAACAAAAAAACAAACAAAATTTATCCGTTTGAACATTACATAACTTGTTTTTGTAGTGTACTCAAATGAATATAAGTTGAAAAGGATTTGCAAACTATTCTGTTTTTATTTATGTTTTACACAACGTTCCAATTTCTTTGTATTTGGGGTTGTACGCAGTCTGTATTTGCTGACTTTCACTTACTGTTTCAACTGACTGAACACCAGCAACTGCCTGATATACCTGATAACATTACCACACCCCTTCTGATGTCAACACTTATGCACTCTGTAGCCTTTTTTTATTTTTAWTTTTTGGTATACTTTACTTATACATTGCTGGTTTGCAAACTACACCCAATCAGGGTTGTGTTGTTTCAGCTAATTATGCACATCCAGATTTTTGTAATTTGTTGCATGCTGCGCAAGTGCAAGTGCAGGGTCTTGCAAGCAGATTTGTTTCCTCAGGCATCTATTGAACAAACGTAAAAAAAAAGTTGCAGTCATTGCAAATGTTACATGAACTGATGTATTTTTCCTCAAGTTTTTAACTCTCTTAGGAGTTGCCATTAACATAAATGGCAATTCCCCTATGCTGACATTACAGCTAATTTGCACCAGAACCAACGCTCAGTCTATTATCATGACTTTAGTTTTGAGAAGCAAACTTGGTTGTAGGGGAAACACAACCAGACAAATAGTTGCAACAAACATAACAGATGTTATGTAATTATGTTTGCTTTACCTAGTTTAAAAAATCCCTAATTAGAAGCTGTATAAAGGCACGATTACTGACTTGTAACTGCTACTCCCAACACACACTTACACACACTCTCCCTCTCACACACAGACACACACCTCAGAGTTAACAAGCACTTAGGTCAAGACACACCAATATTCACATACGTAAACTATTCTCTCCTTTGCTTTCACACTCTCTTTGCACATATATATGTTTGTAGCTCAGAGGTGAGGGCTCGTCGCCCTCGCCTGTTTAATGGGCTGTCCGTTTGCCAACTGTTCCTTTGAGGGGGCCAGCACGTCGGGCGTCAGAGCTGGGATTTGGGAGGGAGGGCCGGTGCCGCTGGATCAGACAGATGGAGGGGGGTCCGGCTCCATTCATTTAGCTCTATGAGAACAACAGAGCCCCACTTCAAACAACAAGAACGCAATCTGCTGGCTCCAGCGTCTGCGCACAAATATGCCGGCACGCACAAGTTGCAACACATGTGCTTTTATTAGACCTTTCTATTTTTTGATCCGGTGGGTCTTTATTGTAAACTCGACCAAAAGGATGGAAACTCAACACCTGAAGATAAAGATGTCACCGCCACTGTTAAAACTGAATTTGCAGCTCATCTGCCAATCGGACACACATGCACCACACGTTGCACACATACGCACACTGCGGCATACAAAAAACACAGGCTCCAGAGTGCCCACCCTATTCCTACCCCTTCTCTCTGTGGGACTACCTCCTTTGCTACCACCCAGCACCCCCCCACCACCACCTCCACACCCTCTGTTCTGAATTCACTGGCACTTCCAGAAAGCTCTGAGGCGCCAGCGGAGTGGGGCTCATCTCTTGGGAACAATAAAGCCAGATCTTCATAAAAACTTCAAAAAGGCCTCGGCAAGTGTTTTATAGGTGCTTTAAAGGTTTACRGGCCCTGGGGAAGGAGAATGAGAGACAGAAATGACTGATGCAGTAGTGGTAGGCTTTATTTTTCCCACCCACTGTACACACATATATACAAAAAACACACAAAGGCTGTAGAGGCCCAAAAGCATGCTGCCGCTAATCCRCCAGTAGGTGCGAAGCTGAAATCGGCTAGTGGTAGGCATGGTGGGGCACAGGTGGTGTTGGGTGGATGCAAAGGGATGGGGCAAAAAGTCAGTCGAGTTAAGGTGAAGCAGGTGAGACGTTGGTCTATTAATGAAACAAAAAAAGATGGCTGCAACTGTGGAAAGACATCACAGGTTATATTTTAGCCCATTTTAAAGGAGCAATATTATGTGTTTCTCGGGCATACATTTAAATACTATACCATAATAAAATATCTATGTCACATTTAGTTGTTATTAAAATGTTATTTTTATGTTTAAATAGAAAATAAACTTATCTTCTTGAAGAAATTTTGTAAGTGATTAATTGAATTTTAGATTCAGTTTTGTATTTTATACTTTCTGATCATTTCAGTCTGTAAGGTTGAAGCTGACAAAGAGTCGGTGTSTTATCATGTGTTCTTTTTCTTAGCCTAAACAAAACTGAGTGACGTTCTGAYGTCTGACGTAAAAGGTAACACCTCCAAGAGTGTAACCAGGAAGAGATGTACATTGTAAGCTGAATTCATTATTATAGTAGAAAGAAAGTTGTCAGGGTGTTAGAGTCTCTGCTTCTGAGCAGAGTTGCGCTGATGTGTTTGGGTTTTCCTGAYATCAGCCCAAGGTCTGACTGAGGCCTGTGTGCTGAGTGCTGTATGAACCTGGTTGGAGTCAGAGGACTGAAAATAAAGTTTTTAACATTCTCATCACTTCCTCTTCTAAACGCCTTGAAATTGGCCTCTGTCTCTTTGAGAACCTCCTTCCGCKTCTGTCGCGCGTGCGCTATGATGCAGTTTACTTTGCATCTGAAAATACATTTTCTTAAATGTATTTTGAATCTGTAAAGAGCTTCACAGAGTGAGCAGTAGTGTTAAGAGCAGCAGATRGTTTAAGTTTCACTTTCACTTTGCTCTGTTACTGCCAAGAGCCTGCAGGAGTCATGGGCGGGGAGTGGGGGGGTGTGCTCCGTGATGAAAAAGTTTGGCTTATGGACACGTCCCAGAGGCGTTTCTGGTCCCAAAAGGTGTTTCTGGTCCCCACCTGTCGTTTTGCTCCTCAGCATGGCTTCCGAAAAATGCTGCAGGATTTCTCAAACGTGCATGAATGAGTCAAAGCAAGGCTTTGGGCATGTTTTTTTATGAGAGTATAAAATTATAACATGATATAAAATGCAAAAATGTTGATTTTACATGACATTGCCCCTTTAAGTTTTGAGATATTTGGGTAAAACGGATGGCTTCATTAATCTAMGTCAGCCTTCTGGAGTGGGTACAGTGTTTTAACAGTGTATCACCACCACCATGTTAATAAAAGGAACATGAAAATGCATGTCAAATGATGTTTTCAGGGGTCGAGAGAAGCAGCCAGTTGAGGTAGTTGAGCTGCCAAACAGATGAACACATGAGCATTCACTCACTTAAATATTTTAATGTTTAATGTTGCAAATCCTTAAACTCATTCAGGTTCAAGTACATTCTTTGCACATGTGAACGTGGGACAGAGGGCAATAAGACTTGATATAACATAAAGGAACATTCAAACATGCAAAGAACATTTTTTTTAATCTCTTGCTTGTATGTAAGGAGATGGTTGAAGCACTTTTATAAGACGTCTTACAATCCGGCCCCCTGTCACTTATTGCTTAGCGAGCTGTGTTAGCATTAGAAAAGGGTAGCTGCATCGTGTTTTAATCATCACCGTGAACATTTAAAATCGGTCACATTTTAATGCATCTTATTGATGAGATCACCCCACCAGGTTAAAGTGTCAAATTGATCATGTAAAGTGAGACAGAAAGTTATGTAGGTGTTTGTGTTGGAAAGCTATTTGGGTAAGGTGAAGACAAACCCTTTGACCCTCAGGGCTCAGCAACCTCTGAAAGGGTCAAGAGGTAGAGCCCAGATAAGGGCCTGAAATCTACTCAATTTCAAAGTGGACTGGCTGCTGTTTTTCTAAGAAGGCTTGAACCCTGCATGCGATTTAACAGCCTCTGACTCTCCCTCTCRTGCCAGTGGAAGTACTCAAAAAAAGCACTCATCAAATGATTCTCCCAGACACCTCAGCCACTCGCCGTTCACATGCAGGTATTTCGACGAGTCGTGCTGCATCCAAGCCGAGCACCTTTTGCTTTGAATCTCTTCAGTGAGCATGAATATCCACTATTCAAGGCGTTTTTGGAATGTTTTCTTTGTATGTGTTCAGATATACTCCAAGGGTTATATTTAGACCAGGTCCTCCTGGAGTCAGAAGGTTTAAAATTAGGAGGTGTCAGAATTCCAGTACAATTCTTAAGTTACTGTCAATAAACGCTGAAGGGCTGCTCTTAAAGTTGCAGTGCACCGGCAAGTAATATTGCATGATTTGTGTGTGATGAGATGCTCGGGAAACGTGAGTGGATTTCTCCTGATATAGATTGAAAGTGTAAATCTTCTAAATGGTGCACATGTGCATTTGCACATCTATATATCAAGATTCTTGAGTGCGTGCTGTGTGCCAGTTTGCGTTTATGTGTGTGCGTTTGTGTGTGACTCTCCACATTAGTGTTTGTAGGATCTGTTGACAGGCAAGCATGCAGCATTTTATTTGCTCAAGGGCTGAAAAAACACATGGCGCTAGCAAGGGAGCACTGTGATATGAGCCTGCTGAAAGCAAGCTGGCCAGCCAGAATTAAAGCCTGGGATCATGAGTCAACTAAACATATAAACACACCGTGCACAAGCAGGGCTGTGCAACATAAAAATTTATTATTGCATGCAAAAATAAGTAAATAAATAAAAAACTAAAACAAACAAATAAACAAACAAATGTTTTCTGCTGAAAACAGGCTTTTCAAATGTAAGAACATGTACATTCCTGACTAAAAATTATTTGACTTTTTACATTTTTATTGTACTAGACTTTAGCAAACATTTTCCACATGCAAACTAAATTCTTACTTCTTAAGTCTGACTTGACATTTTGCATAATATCGTAGATTGGTCCACAGATGATACAATCACACATCCCCTGGACACATTTTTATCCAATTCATTGAAAAGAATGGCATGGCAGGACTCTGCTCACTGATCTCTTATCATCTTACAATAAAAATTATCCACAACTTTATAGTTAGTATTTATTTGTTTGGATTGAAAATTTCACTCTGTAACCAGACTTCCCATGAAAAAGGCAGTAGCAGTAAGTTATTAAACTACATCAAACTGATCACAGTTCCCCAAGGATGCAAACTTAGTCCTTTGCTTTTTACTCTGCTGACACACAACTCTTTTGCTAACTTCAACACAAACCGACTCATTAGGTTTACTAATAATACAACAGTTGTAGGACTCCAACAATAGTGAAATCTAACTAAAAAGCTGATTGTTTTAGACAAAAACTGAACATCCCTCCCTTTACATTTAGTGTTTTCAGTGAAGAGAGAGTGAGTGAGTTGTGTTTTTACATGACTGAGGATTCTCCTCTGAAATGCAACATCACACTTTTGATCAAAAACGCTTAACGGAGAATGCAGTTACTTAGGAGGCACAGATTACTGGATACTTACTGCAACTACAGTGTGACTGAGAATACCACGGTAACAAATTCTGAGTTGTTCATGACTGGGGGATTCAAGGGCGCCTCCAGAGCCAATCAACTTTAACAAACTTTTAAACTTCAGTCAGTTTTGTAGATACTGAACTAAGATGTAGTGTGATGGTTGCTGAGAGTCAGCCCCAACACATCCTGCATGTGCAAACTGATGGAGTGAGATTTATTTCAAATGCTGTCATTAAAATTTGGAGTCAACTCTGTTAGCAAAGTATCTCTTGAACCACCAGATAAAACACAGGGATATTGTTTATTGGATGTACACGCACAACTGATTTGAGCTTTGGAATCAACCTGATTTTAGATAGGCACCGCAGCTAATTAACTTTACCAAGCACAAAACTAGCTAAAACTCAATCAATTCGACAGATGTTGAGCTAACATTTGTGTGAGCATGGATGGCTTTCATTTAAAACATACTCTGAATGCTAATAAATCATGACATTTATGTTTAAAACGGGAGTGTTATCTATTTTCCAGGTCATATACTTCAATTCTATCCCACAATCAAGTCACTATGTTATCTTCATTTGTGAAAATGCTGCGTACTGCTCTAAATAAATAAATAAATAAATAAATAAATAAAGGGAACACTTAAACAACACA
>NW_013952450.1:1821813-1823524 GCF_001266775.1 Austrofundulus limnaeus
TATATATATATATAAGAATGACCTACCATTTCAACATTCCCACCTCAGCACGTCATCACAGACTGAGAAGTAGTAGCTCCCCTAAACTAGCAACAAAACTGATGGTAAAATGTCCAAAAGGTTACATCATTGTTCATCCTAAAGTCAGCAGGCCTCATGGTTGTCAGTAGTGTGAAATTCAGTGTGCAGCTGCTCACCCTCCAGCTTTCAACTGGGAGGCAAACAGTGATGAGGTCATTACAATCTAAGATCTGCAGGAGCAAAAGCTCTCTGTCATTTTCTTTATTGTCCGATGAATGAATATCTTTTTTTAAAGTGTCCAAACTAAAACTTTAATGCGTAGAGATTATCTAATCAGAACACACTGAAATGTAACGAGTTGGATTTTCAGCTTTCAAACAACTATTGCAAAGCAGACAACTTTTAAAAGTAGACAAATTACAAGGCAACAAAGGGGAAAAAGGTGTTACTGGGACAACATACACCCCAGAAAATTCCTCCACTTGTCCGCAGCAACAGAGAAGGAACCCACAAAAACAAAGCAAAGCTTTCATTTTATAATATTCATTTATTGTTCAATAAAAATAAATTTAAAAAACTGACGTGATGTCTCCTTCATGACTTTGTTTAATGGATTTGCCAAAAGTTCCTTGTAAACATGGGTCTTTTATTCAAAAATAAAAAGCAGAGAATTCAACCCTCCCTTTTTAAAATTAGGTGCAATCTCAAAATCCAGAGAATGTACAGATGTTTGACCCTTGTAAGGCTGACAGCCCCCTTTTCACCTGCTTTCACATTTAGGCCAGATATAATACATTCACTCCCTGGTTGTCTTTATGTACATGGTTCACTTTGTGGCTGAGGGATTTGTTTTTGCAGATGGCCCTCATAAAAACTGCTTTAAAACAATGGGAATAAAGAGGACATCTAGGCGCTAACACAAAAGTTTAAGCCATCAGTAAAACCATTTACAACGTATTAGAACATCTTAATACAACTTTATACAGTAGTTGCATGTAAAACACATCTGCTAACGGGTTAGAGATGTCCGTAAACAATGAGACCCAACTCCTAGCTTCCCTTGTGACACGTTCAGCGTTCTGCAAGCCTGGAATGCTACAGTAACTGAGGCAGAAAGTTCTCTGACTTCACCCATCAGGCTTCTGTTGGACCGCACTGGTGCTACATTTAGATATGTGATTTACAGCAGTAAATGTTGCAGAGATGGGTTAATATAACTGGGTGGGAAAAATAATAGTTATGGTGAGAAATAGAAAACTAATTAAGTTGAACACTTTGCTAAGCAAGAGGTGCAGAATGTTGTTTTTAACTGTATTTTTTTATTGKGGGGGTTGTTTTGGTTGTTAAGAGGCTTCATTTTGTGTGCATTTGTTTTAGTTGYAGTTGCAGTCAATAAATATTCTGTATTTGAGAATTAAGCAAGCAAATCTCAGAAGATCTCTATGAGATCTGCATCAGTGTAATTAAAGAGAAAAAAAAACACAAAAAACAAATATGAAGCAAAAAATGTAAAACTCAGAGAATCAAACTTATTGAACCAAATGAGGAGAACAAATTTCCATTTGCTAATTTGCAAATGCAAAAAAAATATTGCTCTTTTATATAAATAACACATTCTTTCATTTACATCTCCATCTTCTTCCTGCATTTCCAGCTCAGGGAATAAACAAATAAAACGACGGGGTTACAC
>NW_013952450.1:1823631-1837804 GCF_001266775.1 Austrofundulus limnaeus
ATTTTATCTGTGTATTATTGGATATTTTTGYTAAGTTGGTGAAGTGCATTTTTTCAGTCTGGAACTGTTACAGTTTATTTAAAATTAAAAACAATTAAAAACAATGAAACTATTTCTATATATWAAAAAAACATAGCTGTGGAAAGTTAACAGTTATCTGATCCAGGGCTTTAGTAGATGTTTTCAAAATGTAATTAACCAGAAAATGTACCTGTATGTGAAAAGGGTTAAAAAAAAGTCATAATTTAAAGAACAACTATATAAACACTCTTTTAATTTGAAATTCAGCTGCGAGCACAATTTTAAAWCTTCCACGCCGACGTCTTTGATTTTGTTCGCAGGTCGTGATTTGTATTTGTGGCAATATAAAGAGAGAGAAAAAAGAGAAAYTATGAATTCAGGCCTTAGTCATGTGTAAAAAGTTGGTGTTGCTTATTAGTTCTTTAGTAAAATATTTCAGTGTAAACATGGAGCTTTGAACAGAAGACCTCTTAACAACTGTGTTCTTTTCACACWYAAATCTCATTTTAAAACCCTGTGCTTGCCTGAAGAGCTCAATTTTCAGATGCATACAGGTAATATCACTGAACAAATCACAACAAAAACACTGAACTGGTTAACTTTTAGAACAGCATGACCACAGAACTGCMGATGTACCCAGCACAATATGGAAAGTTTACATGCTTTTTTTCCCACCAATTTTTTTAAACAAAAAAAAGTAGAAAGTATTGCTTTTTTCTTTTCCTTTRTTTCGTAACCAGCAGATTAGCTGGYTTTATTTTGCTTCTTCACAAAATGATGTGATCATATTTGTCAGCTACACAATGACTTGAGTCTAATATAAACAGGACTTGTTGCCACAAAAGAGCATCTAAGTGCCAGTGCTCTCCATTCTGTGCTTGGCTGCTAGACACCAGACAGTGTGGTGGCCAAGAGCAGCTGATTTATGGGCCAAAGCATCAGGTCAGTTGCATCCTCAAATRGGACCACCACCCATCTATTTACTACTCCCCTCCATCCAGCCATCTGGGCACAGTCCAAACCCCACATCCTTAGAACATGGGGCCTGATGGCTGCTCTTTGGGAAAGCTCTTTGGGAATGAGAACATGTGACAGCCCGTAGGAAAAGCCCTTTCTGTGTGTGTGGCTGGACTGGATAATGGTGGCGACTCATATCATTCTTAAAGGAGCAATATTATGTGTTTCTCAGGCATATATTTAAATACTATACCATAATAAAGTATCTATGTCACCTTTAGCTGTTATTAAAATGCTGTTTTTATGTTTAAATAGAAAATAAACTTATCTTCTCATCACTTCCTCTTCTAAACGCCTTGAAATTGGCCTCTGTCTCTTTAAGAAGCACCTTCCGCTTTTTTTTTTTTTGCGCTATGATGCAGTTTACTCGGCATCTGAAAATACATTTCCTCAAAGRTATTTTKAATCTGAAAAGAGCTTCACTGAGTGAGAAGTAGTGTTAAGAGCAGCAGACAGTTTAAGTTTCACTTTCACTTTGCTCTGTTACTGCCGAGAGCCTGCAGGAGTCATGGGCGGGGTGTATGGAGGTGTGCTCCATGATGAGGAAGTTCAGCTTAACGACAAGTCCCAGGGGCGTTCCTGGTCCCAAAAGGTGTTTCTGGTCCCCACCTGTCGTTTTGCTCCTCAGCATGGCTGCCTAAAAACGCTGCAGGATTTCTCAAACATGCATGAATGAGTCAAAGCAAGGCTTTGGGCATGTTTTTATGAGAGTATAACATAACATGATATGAAACTCAAAAAAGTTGATTTTACATGATATTGCCCCTTTAAAAAGCAAAAATTGCTGGCGTCAATCATGACGAGCTGCATTGCCCTTGCTCAGCAACCGAATCTTTTGCCCAGTGATTTCTGACAGCACAAAGAAACCCACGGTCCTCTCTTTGTTCCACATTTCAAGTGTTCATTTGGTGTCCATATGAGGAGCTGATGTGCATAAAATAGACTCTTATGTTTGGGAGAACATATTTCATAGAAACAGATTCTCAGAATGGTGTTTCAGATGGAAAAATAAATAAATAAAACTCAGCAGAAAATATGACAACAAGTTAGAGCTGCAGCTGAGGAAAGAATCATCACGTCCATCAATAAAACTTCCAAAAAAAAAGGTCCAGAGTTAGAAAAGTTCCTTTTTTTACGGATCACACTGTGGTGGCCCGGCTGTGTTTGAGTGCCAGCGGGGAGTACTCCTTAATGCGAACGCACAGTTTGCCCCTCAGCCAGGGGTTCTGAAGCTCCAGAGGACAGAAGTCGTCTTGAAGCCACTTTTCTCTGTTGTCCACAACCAACACTAGACCAAAGTGCTTCAGCTGTTCAGGGCTATAGTAAACACATTGTTCCTGTTCATTGCTGCCTCCGCTGCTGCCCAGCAGGCGCCGAGAGACAACGTTCATCTCCTGGACTACCAGCTGAACCATCTCCCGCGCTGTTGTGCCTGGAGTTACACAAAGCTGGAAAATTGGAAGAGGTGCAGGTATTTAGCTTAGCTAAACAGAAGAAAAAAAACATGTCATGAGAAAAAGCAAGAACACCCCTCTTTCATTTCCAGGGTTTTATGGATCAGGATGAATAAAAATCTTATCCCAGTTTTAATATTAGTCAAATCTACCCTCAGGTGTGATAATGGACAATGCCATGGTTGGCAGAAGTACAGGAAAGGTGTTTGTGGAGAGGTGATGATTTGCATTTGTTTGCAGCCGCAGTACCTGGGCTCCTAGCAGATACTAAGTCGACCACAGACTCCTTTGTGGAACAAAGTATTCTAGTCAAATGTGAAGCYATCTGTCTGACAGGTCAAAAAGTTGTCTGAACAAATTATCAAGATGTTTCAAGGGCCAAGTCAAAACCTAGGTTAAAATGTTGAGATAGAACATTAAGAGAGCTGCTCTTCAATGATTGYCTGTAAACTAGTGGTTATTTCAGCCACTGGTTTACAGTTAGTTAAACTAGTAGCTAAACCAAAGCTAGTTAGCCTACATTATGCCCACTTTTGCTTATATTAGCTATGTTTCTTTGCCTGTAAATAGAAAGGTGATTTGTACTGCAACTATGATAGACCCACCTCATGAATAGTGAATTGAAACAGTGGAACAGCGAAACCCTTTATTCACTCAAAAAACAGATGTGTTAGATTTACTTAAACAAATTATGTCAACAGGTTCCATTCAACCGAGTTTAGTAAATGTAAAGCAATTTTACTTTCTAAGAGAATGTGAAGTAAATGTTACATTTACTCAATTCTCATTTACTCAATTACTCAGTGTCTGCTTTTTTGAGTGCATTTACTTTTCTTCAGCTGGACATTTCTCCTTTTTTTTAAAAAAAAAGAACAGTTTATAGCCACGTTCAGATAAAAAAAAAGTAATGCAAATTTTAAGTATGACTTTCAAATTAAGTTCAGGTTAAAGACTAGTTTTCAGTGTTCTACCTTCATAATACACCAGTTTTAGGTTGTTTTATTAATTCTATGAATGTAGTAAAACACTCTTTAAATGACTGGAAAATGCACAGTTTTGAGTTGATTTTAAGAAGATGCTCCCCCGAAACCACCTAGAACAGCTTCACTCTCATTTAGAATAGCAGATGTTGGCAGGTGTGAGATGGACGTCTGAGATTCTGTCTCAAATTCAGTAGCCTACATAGTTTTTGACCTTTTCAAACGGACAAAACCATTTGATTTTATATGTGAATGTATGTAAGTGAGTTTTGAAAAACTGCACCAATGAAAATCTCTGAACTGTCATTAATGTCTCAGTAAATCAAAACAAGCATGTCAAACTCAAGGCCTGCAGACCAATTGTGGCCTGACAATGCATTTTATGAGGCCTGCAAAAGCTACAAAGATCTGTTAATGTCTTAAAATAAGTTATTTTAAAAGTAGCATTGACCATAAACTACATCTCCCATAATGTATGTTGAATATTTTACCCACAAATGAYAGCATTCCAACACTTGGTGGAGCTGCACAGGGTTAAAAAGTGCAAGGCCAGCTACTTTTGCTGCAGCCCAGCTTTACGGGGAAGTGGGAATTTCCCAYTTACAGATGATTAATTTAAACTGGAACAGTGGGAGAGTTCAGAATTCAAGATGGAAGATACTCACCACAATGCAACCGTGAGTAAAACACTCTTTACTTTTACTTTCAATAGTATTTTTGTACTATTTGTTTCACATTAATCTGTGGTACATGTAGTATTTTTCAGAGTTTCAAAGAGGATGTGGTAAAACATTGTTTCTATGCAGGAAATACCACGTAGAGCTCAGTTATTGTTCGTTAGGGGTGCTCAGCTGCAGCAATGGGATGAGGAATGGGACGTTTCCTGTTCGTCAATGTTAAACACAAATTGGTTAGATTAATCACAACTACGACGCTCATGTGTCCCTCAGTGAAAATGCGTTTGACACCTCTGCATTAAACCCTAGAGCTGAAAGTGGGTGGACATGCCTGTAGTTGTGTAAGAGTACCTTAACACTGGTCTCCTTTGGCAGGCCTGTGTGATACTGTGGATACACTCGGAGTGCAGCGTGGCAACTTTTCCTGAACACAGCAGGTGATGGCGTGTTGAGTCTCTGCGTGCCGCTGTCCTCCGATAACGTCCGAGCTGGTGGACGCTGTGGTAAGCAGCGCTCGGCGGGACAACATYGGTCCACTGACGACGGCCTGTGCCATCTTTTCTGTGGTGAGGTGGAGGGAGAGAAGTACGTGGTGTGGTAGGAGTAGGGCTGATGGTGGGGGGATGTGGAGGAGGGGAACTCCAGGCTGCTGGTTCGAACACAGAAGGCCTGTCTCTTCTCTGTGATGTGCAGCAGCTCGATTTGCCTGCTGGGCAGGATGAAGTCACTGTCGAACAGCTCCGGAGGGCCCAAGCGCCTTCCCCCTCCGCACCRAACTCCCCCGCTTCGCTCACTCTCTCTGCCCGGCGGTGGCTCGGAGGCCTGAAGGACGTCCGGCGTGGAGTCTCTTAGAGATCCTCCTCCACGCCCACCGCCGCTCGGGCACGCGCCTCCTCCTGAGCCGCTCCCATCACTACGCAGGAAGTCACGAGGCTCGAGGGGGGCAGAGGAGGACAGAGGAGACGGGGGTAACAGGTCTAACTCGCGGGGGCTTTGAGCACGACTCGAGTCATAGTCGCTGTCTGTGGTGAGGAAGACTTCAGAGGAGCCCTCTTCATCTGATAGGCCAGGAAAGTCTAATGGAAGTGATGAAAGAGGTAGTTACGGCAAAATACTACATTTCAGCACAGACAACTSTAACTTTATGTGTTTCTGACCTGAATGCTTGCGGCAGGGTTCAGGTGAAGGCAGCGGAGAGGGCATGAAGTCTAACTGAGAGGAGGTGGATGGGGGCTTTTCCGGGATCACCTCCTTAGAGAAATCAATTATCCAGCTAACAGAGATGCCTCCTGATGGCTGCTTGTAGCGAGCATACTGCAGGGCATCCATAATCCACCTTGTATCCCGCCACACCTCCTCCATTTGCTGTTGCAAAGTCATAAAAAATTAATCTCACTTGTGATTAAAAGGTAAAACTGACATCCCAGCATTGTTACTCCATACATATTGACAGACCCACTTGGTACTCGTACCTGCATGTGCTCCTGGACCTGCTGGTGCTTCTTCTTAGCAGCTAGGAGCTCAGCTTCAGAGAAGGCCTCTCGTAGCGCCTGCTGCGACATGAGGGACTCCAGCTCTAGCAAAGCAGAAACTCTACAGTACTGGCCGATGAAACTGGGGCAGTATGCATTGAAGTGGACTGGAAAAGAAAAAGGAATCCAGTAAGGTAAAAGAACCCCAGAGTGCTCTGCCAGTAAATACAGAAACTTATACAGTAACAGCCACCAGTCTTGAGGTCATAAAGAGCGTGTGGCATGAAAGTGTGTAAAATCTGATACACTGACCCAGTTCAAAGATCTGCAGGGGCAGGGTGAGGAAGCCGGAGCGAGGTGAGTACGGATTATTCTGACCAGGAGCTGTGCACACTTCATCTGAAGGTGGCAGGAGCAGCAGGAAGGACACTTTATCCCCAAACTCCAACACTTCCTGGCTGTAGATTCGGAAATCCTGCGCCTAGATGCATAGATAAATAACTCTAAGATTTAGTCTTTAGAGAAAAGAGCTTAGTGAATGTGCAGGTGACAGCATTTTCTGCAGTTTTATGTTTGAATTTCTGACTCAGTCTTTATAAAGTGCAAATATTTTACTGAGTTGTTGTCAGGTTAATCAGTTTTCAAATACTTTGGTGAAATCGAATTTTAAACGAGCTACAGGATTTTTCAACATAAAATCGAAGGTTTAAGTTTTAGCAACTAATACGTTTGAACTGTTTTCAATTCCATATGCTGATAGACATAAGAATGTTTCTTTGTTAAAAAGAAGGAACCATGATGAGTACTGGGCTATTTTAAGGGGACACATTATAAAAGGTTCCTTTGCTGGTGGCATGGTTTTAGTTTGACGCTCTCACCTGATTGGCCGGAACGTTGATGTGGGCCATCAGGTCCTTGATGGCGCTGCGAAGGTCTTGTAAGAAGCGATGGGAAGCGCTCTGCACATCATGATCCATTTCCATCGACTCCTCCAGGGAGGTGAGAGCCTGCAGCCACTGCCACTCCTCTCTGACACAAAAATCATAGGTGTTGTTGATTTTCAGCTGATTAATTATTTACACAGGCAAAAAGCCATTTTGAGTAATGGGTGAGTCCCACCTGGACACGTTGCTATTGTCCCGGATTTTGGTGTGACAAAGAACGTTGGGGAGTTTCTGGGGTACCAGCACCCTTATCTGCTCCACTGATGTGCATAACTTGAGGTAGCCCAGGTATAGGCCTGGAGGCAAAAGCTTCCTGCTCCGCCTGTGATAGGCCAGCTTCTCCTGGAAACAAATAAGACAAGGTGTGTTGACTAAAGATGGATGTCTAATAATTCTAGTTTTAACTAAAACAAAAAAGCATCTTTGCTCTCCTTTAAATTGTATCTTTATATTTTACTGGTAGGTTTGTCCATAAAGCCCTTCAGTTTAAAGTTGCTCCTATATACTAAAAGTGAAATTCAGCAGTGAAATTTTCAAAAAAATTTGAGAACTTGTTTAACAAGCAGCTGGAATCATTGCTGGGAAGGTATAAATTGATTAGTGAACGCCAATACAGATTCAGGTACCACTGATCAACAGCATTAGCCATAATGGAATCTATAGAAGAAATTACATTTGCAATTGATAATAATCTGCTTGTTGCAGGAGTGTTTCTATATATAAAAATGCATTTGATATAATAAATCATGATTTATTAATAAATAAACTGGAAAGATGTGGGATTAGAGGGACTGTAATAAAGTGGGTAAAAAATAACTTGGAAAAATAGAAAACGACATGTACAGATGGAAAATGTTATCTCTGAATGTTTGCACATTGCTTGTGGGGTTCCTCAGGGTTCAATATTAGGGCCTAAATTATTCATAATTTACTTAAATTATCTATGTTACATAACAAAACATATTAAATTTGTTTTATTTGCAGATGACAAAAACGTCTTTTTTATTGAAGATGATATGGAGCAGTTGCTTGATGATGTAGCTAAAACTATGAACAAACTGAAATTATGGTTTAATGAGAATAAGTTGTCCTAATCTGACCAAAACAAAATTAATGCTATTTGGGAATAGTGGGTCAAATAAAGACAGCAAAATAAAGATATATGGTAGAAACATTGAAAGAGTGCATGATTCTAAATTTCTTGGGATCATTATTGATGATAAAATAACATGKAAACCTCAAATTAGATTTATACAAAGTAAACTGTCAAAAATTTATTCAAAATAAAGTCAAACATGTTCTGGAGGAAACTGCTCTCCACATTCTTTWCTGTTCCCTRGTCTTATCTCATTTGAGTYATTGTGCAGAGTTTTGGGGCAACAACTGCARAACTTCACTACAGTCATTAATAACATTGCAAAAATGAGCAATAAGAGTAATMAATACGGTCAGTTATTTYGATCATACAAACGCACTATTCWTAAAATCTAAACTTTTTAAATTTGTTGACATAGTGGAATTACAAACAGCTAATACCTTGTTTAAAGTCAAAAATAAATTCTTACATGCAAAAGCTTTTCTTAAACAAAGGAAGGACATTATAATTTAAGGGCAAATGTGAATTAAAAAATTAAAATACAGAAACACAAGAAAAAGCTTTTGTATACCAATATGTGTGGTGAAGCTGTGGAATGTTTTAAGTCTGGAAATCAAGCAATGTCCAAACATAAAACAATTTAAAATGCCTTTTAAGAAGATGGTCATCACTGCATGTCAATATGAGAAATGTGATAATAAATATATTGCTTGTTTGTTATTGACCAAATACTTATTTTCCACCATWATTTGCAAACAAATTCTTTAAAAATCAGACAATGTGATTTTCTAGATTTGTTTTCTCATTTTGTCTCACATAATTGAGGTCAATTGATGTCAATTACAGGCCTCTCTCATCTTTATTAGTGGGAGAACTTGAACAATTGGTGGCTGACTAAATACATTTTCCCCCCACTGTGTAATCATAATATTCACAATACGCAAATTCAGTTATTTAAACCTCTACTGAATAAACAGTTTTACAAGTAAAGTGCCCTTTAGATGGTTAAAATTCATGTGCTCATGGGGATTCAGTGTCTGACCAGAATATTTGCATTTCTATAGACGTTTTATTAAAAATCTGTTCAGTAGCTGTCCTCACAAAGAAGGTAAAGATTGGAGAAGGAAAGTCATGATTCGTGYCTGTCTGAATAAAGAACGCTGGTACAAGACACATTTGTAATTGAAAGCACATTTGAAGTCATGTTCGATTTTCTGTGAATGAATGTTTTCAAAGCATGGCAGCAATTTCAGTGAATACATGTTGAGGCACTTTTTGTTTTGTATCAATGCAACCTCTCGTGMAAAATTTTAGTGTATCAAGAAAAAAAATAGTAAAGAATGAGTGTATCTGAAGCAAAAACACAGTGACAACCCTCGAAATATTCCTTGCTGCTGAGGAGGCACTCTCAGCTACAGAAGCAAAAAAACTGTGACACTGTGATCAGTGTCTAAGATTTTCTGTAGGACTCACGTGCAGTGTGATAAGGAGCATGTCCAAGGCCGTAGGCTCCTCGGGGGATGAAATAGACTTGCGTTGAAGTTGGAGTTTACAAAGCTGCATCCAGCGTACCCCATCCAGGTTAGGACAGGAGCTCATGTCCTTCAGGAGAACCAGCAGGRCGTTGCCATGCTTGTCTTTGATAGGTTCAAAATACACCTGGCCAAGATCATGGGTTCCCAGCATTCCCTGATTTAAAACGCCATCAGAAAACAAGCACAAAAGGAAAGACTTCCTTTTAGCCTAAGTTCATGAGGTGATAGCCATGATCCTTTCATGCTAAAGCCATTATACAACCTGTAGCTGGGAGACAGCCTGCAGCATCTTGATGCGAGTCTGCAGAGTACAGGAGCAAGATGACTGGGACGGACTGAGACACTGCTGAAGCCAGGAAATCTCATCCCATAGGTAGGAAACCTGTTACAAAAACAGTTATTCATCAAAACACAACCAGAATAAAATAAATGACGATGCTTTCTCTCAAGCTCTCTAGAGGCGTGAGCTCTAAATGTAAATCGAAAACTTTGTAGGACTAAAAAGGGGTAACTTCACATGTTTCTCTGACACATAAGCTTGTCTGCCTACTTTAGTGAACCAGAGGAAGTCCTGCATCAGTGTGCTGGAGTATGAATCTTCAACCTCGACGATAGGAATCTGATCTTCTGGAGTCACCAACACGCTGTCGTCTCTGTAGAATATGGATGTCAGATAGAGACCTCTGGAGGACAAAAAAACAGAAAAAAATGTTACGACAGACAAGTTGCTAATCTGGCTAATTAGCAAAGTGAATACACACGATTAGAAACTTGATAACTGGAAAAAAATGACCAACTCACAACATTAATTTGATGTAAATATTTACTCTAAACACAAACCCCACATTTTGCGTGTTCACGCTGAGGGGTAGGGTGTTCCAATTCATTTCATGACGTAATGCTAGGGCTATGTGGCCCGTCAAACAGAGATTTTTTTCATGGTTGCAGTTGAAATGTAGTATTATGAACTGCACTAACAAAGAAACTCCCAAATGTATTATCTTCATCAAAACTGTTCATCAAAACCTCCATTGTATTTGGATAAACTTTGACAGTTTGGGTATTACTGCCAGTCTTCTTTAAGCTCAAAAATAGTGTTGTGTGCCATCGTCTATTGTAGGCGTGTTGAATAGTTACAATGCAAATTCAGAACAACAGGGAATGAATGATTGTGCTTCAGATTCTTGATCAGTTGTCTCATTTGTTTCAAAGTTGAACATTTTTACCATAAACCTTTATGACTTCAGAGTAAAGGCAAAGGGGACACTTTAAATCTACAAGCAGGGTGACAGACTTGAGAAGACTTTAAATCTCAAAGTGTCTAATGCACCTTACCCGTAAATATTTACCTACCTTTTCAAGCTTTTGACAGATTTGCTGGTAGGTTGGAAGAGATGGCGAAGGCTTTTGGACACTGAATGCTTCCTGCCTTGTGTGGGCGCTTTGCACTGTTCTGTGCGACAAGAATAAAAACAGTTTTGTTCCAACGCACAAATTTCCGGCTCTTCATTAACGCTCTTAATGCTAACATTTCGAGTTCTTAGGACCCTCATGCAATTACTCTGATTGTCCAAATTTGTTGCTAAGCCTTTTTTTTCAGAACAGAACTGCCTATAGAAACAGCTCCAGTGACAGCTTGTTACTGAACTGACAACAAACCTGACAGGTCCAACAACACGACTGAAAATTTCTGACATTTCATGCTTTCCAGTGGGGCCGCTTAATTTGACAGTCGTGCTGGCTGCCAACAGCAGACTATTGGCCCAGAGGGAACCACTAGCTCACGAGTCCTGGGGGATCGTGAACTCTGTGTACATGTATGTGAGTGTGTGTTTACCRGCACACACTATAGCTGCTGGGGCATGGTAGTCCTTGAACTGCAGCCTTATGTGCGGAGCCAAGAAACTTCAGTAATTCATGTGTGCTTGTCTGTATGTGTCTTAACCCTTTGCCACTCACTGACAGGTAGGTCAGTTAGGTCTGTGGGGACATGTTTATTTTTAGAGGGCCATGTGTGTGTGTCTGTGAGTGTGAGTGTGTGGGGTTCTTTCTGGTGAGATAACGCACCTCCCAAGTCATTAGTAACACTGAGTCCCAAATCCCTTCAGACTCCMTCTCGTCCCAGGTGATCTCTCACCAGCCCCAGGCCACTTAAAGTAAATACAACCCTTCATTCAGTTCCAGAAAAACCTCCCCAAATGTCCACTCAGTCCTCCTGTCCTCATTCCCCTGTATGACACTGAGTAAGACAGACAAGTAGGGCCGGCTGCTGGGGAGCCTGTGTTAGTCAAGGCCTCTTTCACAGTTTAATTAATAGTGTTTGGACAAGAGGGAGAAGGTGGTGTGGGCCATAAGCTGGGCTGTGATTTGGGGGGGCTGCATACATGAACACAGAGTAGAGTTAGAGTTGTAAAAGAAAGCATGTGATTGAACATTTCTGTCTGTTCGTGTACATCTGTACATTTGTAGGTGTATATGCGGGGACAGTAGACAGGACGACTGGCTYGCTGCGGGGGGTGGGTGGGTGGTGTTGAAGAGGGAGGCAGCAGTAGTCAGTGTTAATTTATGCTCCTCTCAGACTCCAGCCCAGGACCTGTCTGCTACAGGAATAACAAACATGACCCCGGGACACGCCACCTTGGCTACCGTGCCTGAACCCTCAAGCTCAATCAGTCGCCGTCTGACAAACCAAGAGCCACTCAATACTGACTATTATATTGCATCTCGCCCTGTCGCAAACATGGTCTGGTCACAGTGGACAATAGTAAAGTGGGCGAGTGTGTTTGGGCATGTGGGTGTGAGAGAAAAACGAGAGGCTCAATGCTAAATGCAGTTCGCCAGCCTATGAAGGAGTCAGTGTGGACAGGTTTTGACACTTATGGGACCAGCTTACAGCCGGCAGTGTTCGAGGGGTATAAACAGCCCGAGTGTGAGGGATGTTGACCTGCATTTTCTCACAGAGAAAGAGGTGTTCAGCAAGAAGGCCTGAGTCATGGAAAGACTCAYAAGGGAGTGAGGGGTTGCTGAGACAACAGGGGGTGGTGGGGGTGGGGGGGCTGGCATGTCATAGTATGTATGGCCACTGAAGTACTTGTCATGCCTCAGATTGCAAAGTGTCTGTCAAGGTGCAATTAGTGAAACTCGTTGCACCTGTGAATTGCAGCATTTAGATACTCCATGATCTTTTTTTCTTCTTCACCAATCTACTCTAAAGCACAACTAAGACGTGGGGGGGGGGGGAATGCAGTTTTGTTTGACAGGTGCATTTCAGCTGAATGTACGGTCAACAGAACAGCACAATCACCACCAGGTTTAAAATTTGCTGGGGATCAGTTTGGTTTATAATTAAAGTTCTTCTTCATTTCCTGGTCTTTTACACCAAAACTGCCATCAAATCGCCAGAAATGTTTTTATACCATGGCAGACACAGTGGCGGTGAGCTTCTTTCATCTGTCCGAGGAGCTGGTCGAGTGTCTCTTTCTGGCCTTTCTGACGCGGAACGTGGCCATCAACGTCTCTCCAGCCTGCAGAAACAAAGAATTTAAAAGTAATGATGGCAAAACAAAAATAGAAGAAAACAAAATCCCCACCCCCACAATAGAAGTTGGGAAATGA
Organism: Austrofundulus limnaeus; assembly: GCF_001266775.1. NCBI lineage: Eukaryota > Metazoa > Chordata > Actinopteri > Cyprinodontiformes > Rivulidae > Austrofundulus > Austrofundulus limnaeus. Next base: position 1,836,443 of record NW_013952450.1, read on the forward strand.
AAAACAGCCCTAAAAACGTAAGAACAAATAGAGTTTTCCACTACATATACTTACTACCTTTTATTTGCCATGTCGCTTTATTTTTTATGTAATGACTTCAGATWTATATATGTATATATATGACAGCAAAACTGTGGCAAAACTCGAAATTGTGAAATCGGACTGACGTTAGGTCCGAGTTGAAAATGTTCCAGTTTTCAGGTCAGAACATTGGGGAAAAAAAGATTTTCTATTTTTTGCTTTRACAAAACAAGGTAATAATAACACAACAAGCGTGCTTTTGTGTGTACAAACAGTAAAACATATCGCCTAATAATTGCTTTTACTAGAAGTACAACTGACTTAATGTAAAGTAAACAACACAGAACTGCTAGAAACTGTAAACGTAAGTGGTTCACTCTGTATCGATGCGACGAACAGCCATGTTGAAATGATGATGTCATGTGTGGTCAAGTGTAGTCATGTTGAACCAATCTACCGACTCAACATTAGGTGGCACTCTGGCGGGTATTTCTGACTTGGAAGTCTAAAATTCCGACCTCAGAGTACAGTAATGCTGCATTAGCACTGCACTGTCAGGCTCTTATAGATTGGTTGAAGTATTGCTGACTCGTCATTGATTAAATTCATCCATACTTCAAATTTAACTATGAAACTGAAGCTCCATTCTTTACTCTTTAAGATAAAAAGTTAAGCCTCTATAAAAACTTTCAAAGTAATCACATGATTGCTGTCACATGTGGTGTCACCTACAATTATTTAACGATTGACAAATGAATAAAGTAGCACGTGCCTAACTTTTCCAATTATATTCATGTGTCTTTGTCACTATGTGACTATACTCCTTAAATAAAATGTACAAGCATACTAAAACAATTGTAAAACCATACATACAAGCATAAACAACTTTAAAACTATCTCTATTTTACAAAGACACAAACTATTCCTTCTTTTAAATAACTGGCTCCTCAGAGAAAGAAAGAAAAAAAAAGTCACTCTTCAGCACTTTTTGCCTTGTGTGTAAGTACAGGAGGATGAGTCAGCGAAGACCCAACCCCCACCCAATCATCACACCCCCACCCTTCTTACTGGAGCCCCCCGGAGGGTGCATGGGGCTGAAACACGGTGAGCTCTATTCCCGGAAAGGTGCCTGTCCCGACAAGACAAGCGGGCCCTTTAATGGGCGTCCACAGCTCGGTATAAGGCCCCCACTGTTGGGGCCACGTCGCGCACTACAGCACACACATGCAAATATTTCCAGTGGTAGGCCCAAATGGAAAACACAAACACGCAACATCTAAATTAGCTCTGAGAGGGGGAGGAGGGGAGGGAGGTAGTACAGCAAAAAAAAAAAAAAAAAAA
>NW_013952450.1:1837869-1844088 GCF_001266775.1 Austrofundulus limnaeus
TATATATACTGTATATATAATTTCATTGTAATATAAAGGAAAAAAAAAACAAAGCAAGTAAGACAGAAAAAGGGGGTCAGAGCCATGGTGTGGAGTGGTCAACAACTCAGCTGTTGCACATGAATTCATCCTCAATTTCTTGGCTGAACCTAAGGCCATGTAACCATAGCCTCAGGATGGTGCATGGAAAAGTGCCAGCCTGGTGTCCACACCATCCTGGTATCTGAAAATGTAACCTGAAAGCCCGCTCTGCTTGAAGACAGTCCAGGTGAACCCTTTATTGACACATTTCCTAGTTCATTACAGTGACTTTAACCATTTCAGTTAGGTCTCCATCACTTGTTCTGACAACATGTGATCTCTTTATGAAATAAAAACACCAAAAAACTTGCACTCACATCAAAAACCCTGAAGGTGCGGGTCAGGTCTGTGGTCCTCCACAGTCACTCTGAAACATTTCATTGGAGAGATCTTGTATATACATGCATGCTCACAACCGCACTCAAACAGGTGTTTACATCCTGGGCTCTCCATTCAGACACTGACAGAATGGTATGTGCATATGGGTATGTATAAACATACATATACATATATGTGTGTACTGTATGTGTATATGTATAGAGCCAAGATGTCGGGTGTGCTGTCTTGTGTTTTCTCGATATATATTTCACATATCTTCTAATCTCTCTTTCACTCTTCCTTATTACATTCACTTTTTTCTTTCTCTTTCGTTTTCTCCTTAAAAAAAGCCACTGATGATGAAGAAGCTAAGATACTAATATTCAGATATTCAGTTCTGCTTTCTACTGAAGTGGCAAAAAAAAAAAAAAAAAAACCCTKAARGKGCATGTGCCTTTGTAAACTTAGCTCTTTGTTTTGGGTTACATTGAACCAGATTCAAACACAATGCAGACAAAAAAAAAAAAAAAAAAACCCTGAAGGTGCATGTGCCTTTGTAAACTTAGCTCTTTGTTTTGGGTTACATTGAACCAGATTCAAACACAATGCAGACTCACTGGAAGGTGCAGCGCARGCCGGGGTGGAAACTTTTGGAGGCCCCCAGCCCTTCATGTTGTATGCTTGCACTTGTACATAGTAATAAGTTCCCTGGAACAACAGGAAATAAGACAGTTAAGACATTATTTTGTGGTGATTGCAGTTACTGTATCACAGTTCACATGTATACAAACCTAATGTTTATTTAAAGGCACAGCCATAGCCAGTATTATGAATGGGGTGTTGTGCCCAACAAGCAGACCCTACCTGTCACTGTGCTTAGTTTGTACACAGCAATACTCTGAATTAATCAAATCAGCCACCAACATTTATTGAGCTTGCCTTGACCTTTGTCTTGTGACAGGAAAAGGCTTTAAGGGCTTTCCATATTTCAACAAGAGGTGATGTAATTTGAGACTGTCTTTTTCGCATGGACAATGTATTTGCTAAAGAGAGTGAGCAAGCAGTCCTGTTAAGCCCTCCTACTGTTCTTTCACTGCGACACTGGCCACGTGCAAACACAGTCAACCCAGACAGCACGTTTGGCTAAGGGGATTGTTATTTCAGTTGATGATGGAGGAGCTGAAGGAGGAAGATGGGATATTTATTTTATTAAATGAGGAGAAGTGCTATTYTGTTAATTTGTATTAAAGAATGCCACTATTTCTGATAGACAGTAAAGGAACATATCCCTAAACTGTCCAGCTGTCCAGTACCTCTTGGTCTGCACCGCCACGGCTGCCTGGGGAACAGGCACTCTCTCTCAGTTCGCACAGCCATGGAGCCATGGAGAGTTGGGCTGTCTCCTCCATGCACAAAAACGGTTCCATCTCTTTTCACATGGTCTTTATCTTTACCAGTTTTATTTGACTATCTTTATCATTTTCGTTGGAACGGCTGTAATGGTGGCTGTATTTCCCAACAGCCTTAGCCAGCAGATCCTCAGCAGATGCTCATCACAAAGATCAGTGCACTGCAACCACTTTTCATAAGCAAAAACGCCCAAGGAGAAAAGTTTTCACCACGCAGTGCATTAATGAGGCATACTTTCTGCGTCTAAATTAAGGGGCTGCATCCTTCGAAGGCCAAATTCGAAAACCGATTATGTCACAGCGAAAGCATCTTCAATTGTGGCCCACAAATGCATCCTCCTTTTCCCCCAATTTGAGGGACGTATCCTTCAGAGCCCACACTATCCCAAAATACATTGCGGGTCGACCAGAAAAATTCTTTGCTTGTAATGGCAGACAAAGCAAACAGGAGACAGGAATACAGCTTTTTTTAAAAAAATCTGAAAAATTTTAAAGTTTCATGCAGTTGTGTTGTTGGGCTTTCGTCATTTGCATACACATTTTTTTTATTATTCTTATTCTTGTCAGAACTCATAGTGAGCTGGTGGGTCCATCAGTTCTTCGTGAATTGACTCTAAGCTAATTTAGTAAATTTATGGTAATAATAACGTTAATATGTTAATATTTTGATCATTTCAATCTATGTATGATCTTCATAGCTTCTGTTTAGTACTGTCACAGTTGCCAGGGGACTGGACATACGCCGGGGCAAAGGTGGAAATAAAGCTTAATACTACATCGTCCAAATTCACAGCCACTTTATTCCAGTCACCACAGTTGACAAAGGACCGGGACCATGTAGACCAGGGTGGCCGAGTCCTTCAAAGGATGCAGCTCTTGAATTTTGACACAGCCCTTGTCTAATACCTCATGGGATATAAATAGGCTTTAGGCAGTCATATAGGAGGGGAAGGGTTTCTCTCAAACACTAAAAAACTACAAATGGAATATCCGTTTGTCACATGTTCACTTAGCAATCCCAAACATATAACAGATGACAGGCTACCAAGCTGCTTTATTTTTTAAAACAATTATTAATCATTCTTAATTAATCAACAACAACAAAAATTGTCACATCAAGAATTTTGGACTGACTGTTACTAAAACCTGTATGTACTGCTTTTTTAATGTAAAAAATACATCATACGGGAAATGCCTATTAAATGTTACCCAAATGATTCAAACTTGTTTGTATAGTCACTGAGGGCCCTTAGTTGGAAGAAGAGCTCCTAAATGTTTTACTGGCTTGCAACAACAGCTGGAGAACCCACAGATTAGCTACTTTCTGTAAATTTTCTTAGCTATAAACTGCCATATAAAGACTTATTGCATCTATTTCATCTTGTAGGGGGGGGGTGGTGCACAACTTGACCAGGTTCATGTGGAAATGGTTTGGTCTGTCAAAGTTTGTTGTCCAGACATGTAGAGGAGACTAAATGTACATTGATGCAAGTGCTTACTCAAATAAAAAAAGAGCTTTTAACAGTGAAGAAACCTTCTTTGTGAGGGTTGTTACGATGTAATTCATACCAGAAATCTGAACAAAAAAAAGTTAAGGTCAGCAGTTTAAAATATCAATAACGCGTCGGAGAAGGAGAACTTACAGATGCCAGTCCAGTTATGTTGCACTGTAGAAGCGTGGTGTCATCCACTACAATTTCACCCAGCAGAGGACTGAACAAAGGTACACTGCTCCAACTCACTTCAAATACATGCAAACATTTGGATTCATGAGGTGAAAACACACAAATTGCTGAGATATTCAAGAAACAGAAAGACACTTTCACATTTAAATTCTAAATAACATTTTTTTGCCATCATACAGTACACTAATTAAAAATATTATTATAGTAACTTGTTTGATGTAAACAAGGTAATGGCTGACCTTTATACTTGGTAACCACAGCAGAGTTGACACAGAGTGGTTCGTGGAAGTCAACCTGTAAACTTTTGCTGCTGCTGACAGAGAGGCGGACTACGGTGGGAGCGTCTGGGGGGTCTTGAGACACAAGAAAACAGAAGTAAATAAGCAAAAAGATAAAAAGCTCAAGACACAATATGTTAAAACTATTACAGCAAAGTGACAACATAGCCTTACTAGCATGTTCAAAGCCCGTCTGCATGCGTCTGAAGAGCCGTAGCCTCCACTCCCAAGCTTTCAGCTGCCTCTCCTGGTCAGAACCTTCCCGTTCGCTGGGACCCTCATTGCGCAACTGGGCCTGAAGCTCTGAAACCCGCTGCTCAGCCTCTTGCACCAAGGTAGCCAAATGGACAGCTCGGCCTTCCAAACTCACAACTATGAGCAACATGGAGGCGAATGAGAAAGTTAGCATCATTGTGTTTACTAAAGCATATTCTAAGATTTAGCAAAATATATTTTAACTCAGTGAACTATGATGTCTTGAACATGACTGCTTTAATGTGTGTTTATTCCACTGTGCAAATTGTTTGCATCATTAACTTCTTTACAACCTCAGTTTGTTTAAATTTTAGCAAGCGCTTCAAAAACAATGGCAAGAAAAGCCATTGCATGCAATGCTAATAACTTTTGCAAGCCGCTCTTTTTAATTTCTTTGTTTACTGAAGTGCTGCAGCAGATTCCTCAATAAACTTTGTTTAATGTGACTAACCAATCTCTCGAAATGAATGACATCACCCAGAAAATGACAGAAAATAGAGCAATGAAAGTAAGAAGGGTGAGAAAGGGAGGAGTATTACTCACTGCGGTTCTGAGGGAACACAAAGTGGTGGGAAAATGCATAGAGGGCATTAGATGTCCACTGTAAAACTCTTTTTTTTTTCCTGTTAAACTTATGGAAATTTTTGTTTAACTGATCTATTTATATTCCGTACCACAGTCTATTAGAGCCATTAGGTGGATGTCTTTTTTTTTCAAAGGGGTTAGGGTGTTGCTACAACACTGGGAACAATAATGTGTGAAACGCATCGCTACAGTTGGTGAGATTTAACACCCCATGAAACTATTCAAACCATGGCTGCACAGTTAGCGATAGTGACCACGATGGGATAACAATAAGATCAGAGAGGTTTTCATGCTCCAGTTGCAAAAGCATACAGATTATTCAAAATGCAAGTATAGAACATGTAATTTAAAGCTGGTAAGCTAGAAAAGACAGTAGCGTACTGTACTCCTTTGGTGGCTGGTCATTTCTTACAGTGTTTGGGACTAGTGTGTGTCTGTGTTTAGTCTGCGTGGTCTGTGTTTGTTCATTGTAGATTCCACTGTTGAGCGTTAGATTCCACTGTTGACAGTAAGTTTAAAGCTCCATGTCAAAATGTCCATCTGGGTGTTTAGTTCTGCGGTGCTCTCTGTGTCTCCTCAGTGGCAGCAAGGCTCTCTTTGAATCTGAGTGTCTCTTTTGGGTGTCACTTTGGTTGTTCTCCTGGGCCACTTGTGTAAAAAAGTGTTTTACTCCTAAAAAAAACGAAGGGCTGTGAAAGTTGAGCTGTAAGGCCAGGGTAAAAACATTACAAATATATTTTTAAGGAGCTGTCCAGCCATTTTGAAATGGGTTTCAGTGGAAAAGTTAGGAAAAATTCATACGTTAGAAATTGTAGTTTGCTTCTTGAACAGCCTATAGTTTTGAAAAATTGAGTTCACTCCCATCAGCACTGACAAGATAATGGCTGGTCTAAAAGCAACAAATATGTGTGGTGTCTTACAACAACTTGAGTCTCAAACATTTCTTAGCAGTTCATGACTCTTTCCTACCTGTTTTACAGGTTTTTCTGCTCCAACACATCTAATTTAAATTACTGGGTGATTAAAGTGCCTGTGACATCAAATCTTTGCAACAGGTATGAATGCACTTCTGGAAAGATAACAATGATAACACGTTGCAAGACAAATTTCATGCTGCTGAGATGAACAGCTGTTGAGATATTTGCATGTGAAGTAACAGGAAGTGATGTCAAATTGGAACGTCTGCATGTGAACTGAGAATTGCTAGAATGGACGACAACACAGCCTATACAGAAGAATCTGATGCTTCTTTAGATTATTTTAAGTCAGAGAGATGAAGAAGAGTCAGACTTCAAATCATACTGCTTTAATAAACAAAGACCAGGGTGTTCCCTTTCTTAAAGAGTTCCCTTTGATGCCACTTCCTGTTTCACTTTGGCTGAACCAAATTCAAAGAAAATATGCCAGTTATGTGACAAACTGGGTAAAACCCATGTTTCTTAAATATATAGATATTTTCTTTGTGTATTTGAAAGATATGCATGTCACGGGCACTTTCACAGGCTTCTGCAGAACTTGAAGAGGTAATTCAATCTGAATCAGGTGTGTTGGAGCAATATTGTGTGTGTGTGTGTGTATATGGTGTAAATATGGTGTGTGTGTGTGTGT
>NW_013952450.1:1845803-1848366 GCF_001266775.1 Austrofundulus limnaeus
CAGTACTTTAGTCTCACGGGTCGAAAAAACAGAAATTTCCATGCCCCTTTTTACTTGTAATTTATTTAAATTAATTATGAACATTTGTTTAATCTCAAAAGTACAGTTTTTAAATTAAATGTTGCTGAAACACCAAGTTTCTCAGTGGATCTGCGCTCAAAAATGCAGCCTAGGTGGAGTAGTCGAACACAGATCCACTGATCCTTYAACACAGAGCATCTTCAGAAGACAAGTTGATAAAGTAAATTGTAAAAATCTGTACTGTTCGATACAAGTGTGTATTGAACCTAAAGCACTGTTCGATGTGGTTCGATACRGGTACATGTWTTGTTGCACCAGAGACAGGACTAGTGATAAAGTAGTTATTAAACTTAGGATGTTTKGTTGATGTTCAGAGTCTAGATGGCCCTTTCTTGGGGAAAAACGGGTTTTGAGTCTGTTGAGCCTGCAGCTYTTTATGCTCCTGTACCTTCTGCCGGAGGGCAGCTGACTGAGTAGGTGGTGAYCAGGATGAAGGTGGTCTTTGCACTGGAGAGACAGTGGCTCCTGGCAATATTGTTGTGGGAGGGGAGTGGACAACCAGTTATTTTCKCAGCAGTTCTGATCATCCCCCGCAGCCTCTTCTTGTCAGCAGTRGTGGAGCCAGCATACCACACAGTGATGGCGTTTTCCAGCACACTCTCTGTGGTGAAGCAATAGAAGGTTACCAACAACTTAGTCTCCAAATTTTCTGTCTGAGTACTCCCAGGAAGTGGAGTCACCGATAGGTCTTCTTAATCACTGTTGTGGTGTTGAACGATCAGGAGGGGTTCGCTGAGATGTAGGTCCCCAAGAATTTRMAGTGGGAGACTCTCCACACTGTTGCCATTGATGTAGAGTGATGCAGGGGCAGCCTTGCTCTTCCTGTAGTCTATGACCATCTCCTTGGTTTTTAGGGTGCTGAGTGACAGGTTGTTCCTGGAGTACCACACTGCCAACCGCTRCACCTCTTCCCMGTATGCCGACTCTTTGAGTCGYATAAGTCCACCGGAGAAGCGTCATCKGCATATTTTATGATGGTGTTAGTAGAGTGAGAGGGGTTGAGGTCATGTGTGTAGATGTCAAATAGTAGTGGGCTCAGCACACAGCCCTGGGAGGAAAACTAGTGCCGAGTGTCAGGGTGGAGGAGCTGTGTGCACCAATTCTTACAGACTGTGGATGAGTTGTAAGGAAGTCTTTAATCCAGGCAGACACGATGGGAGGGAAGTCTAGGGCAGCCAGTTTGTCCAACAGGATGAAAAGTATTCAAGGCCAAGCTAAAGTCAACAAAGAGCCTCCTGATGAGGGACTCATGGAGTTCTAAGTGGGTCAGAGTGGTGTTGAGGGCAGTGGAGATGGCATCAGCAGAGGATCAGTTTGCTCTGTGTGCAAATTGATGAGGATCAAAGGAAGGTTGGAGGCAGTCCTTGATGTGCCACCACTCTCAAAACATTTGGCTTTTTTATTATTTTTTGTTTTTATTACTTTTTATTTTTACAGGTTTACAACACTGCCATTTTTGCATTAGCTAAAGTTTTGTGAAATTTCTACCCAATTCGACCCCAGACTACACCCGAAATATACACTTTACTGTTGCTTTTTGAAGTTGTAAATAACCACAGAACTTCAGGAAGTGACTATGTATCGCAAAACTGAGAGCAGCCAATTTAAGATAGCATGAATTGACTTATGTCTTGGGTGCATTCAGACTAACCTTTCAGCTCATCAGTATTGTTTTTCTAAACTGCAACCATTAAAATAGCTTTCTACGTCTGGTAAGATATTAATTCTTTACAACCTTCCTACAAAAATCCCACTTCAAAATGGCTGGAATATCTCTTTAAGCTTGAACAGTTGGAAACATGGAAATATTAATAATGCTTGTTTATTTTGATTTACACACTCTGGCCTTTTAAAGTCTAGAAACATTCCAGATGCTGTTAACCGCGCGCGTGTGTTTTGACATGTCCTTATTTCACATCAAGGCTGGATTCTTAGCAGCTCATTAAAGTGGCTTTGTCTTATTGTGAGCAATAGCAGGATTTACAATGAGTATAAGAAGTTGCTTTAGATGATTTGTTTGATTGTCTTTGTCTTGCATTGTCTCTCTGGTAGCTGCACACTGTGAAGCATGGCGGTCTCGCAGCAGAATCAATTCTTTGAAAATTTAAATACACACACATACTGTATATGTATGTATGTATGTATATGTATTTATGTATATGGCGTCTGTGATGTCGATCCTTCTAAGATGAAATTCGATTAATACAAACTTTAGCAACAAACAGAAAGCTTTGAATTTCTTCATGCCATTGTTCACATATCTTTTTTTGTGTGGGTCTTTCATAATGTGAATGTTTTTGGAGATCCTGGATATAAAAGCAAAATCAAAGAGCAAACTTCAGTAAACACTACTTTCCATTCAAGTGTTTTCAATTTAATGATACCTTTATAAGACGTCTGGTTCAGCTCTTGAAAATGTGTTCATGTCCGTGTGTGTGTGTGTGTGTGTGTGTGTGTGTGTGTGTGTGTGTGTGTGTGTGTG
>NW_013952450.1:1849731-1852034 GCF_001266775.1 Austrofundulus limnaeus
GTGTGTGTGTGTGTGTGTGTGTGTGTGTGTGTGTGTGTGTGCGTGCGTGTGCATGTGTATTACAAGTACAAACACAAACAGCCTAGGAGCCTTACTGGCGAGTTCTAATCATTAACAGAGGAAGTCGACGCAGGCTCACAGATCATAGAAAATAAAAAGTGCTTACAAAGAATATTGCATCATGATTACCACCCCTTCAGCGCCTTTAATATGTTTTCACTGCAAGCGGCAAAAGAGAGACACGGGTGTCTCTTAGTGTAGTGTGTAAAAACAGATGAATGTAGCAAAAGACAGGTGGGTGTGCTGCTGTGTTTGCTCAAGTGGTAGCTAGAACTTTAAATTTGAAAATAAATATGATTTGATCTTCCTAAGGCTTTTGGCATGCGTTCATCTGGCATATATCTAGGACAGGGACAGGCAACTGGTGGCTCACAGATGACTTTGTCCGACCCACCAATGGGCCCCACCACCCCATTTTTTTAGCTTAAAAAATTAAATTACAAATGTCGTATTTTTTTTKGGGGGGGATGCATACTGTTCACATAATTTCAAGGCAAACCTATGCATTTAGTCTGCTTAGTGACGCGGCCTGCCATTAAGTATCTTCATATAAGTCACCACTACAACACGTTGCACAAAGCTAAATATAGAAGTTCACTGAAGTTGAACGTACATAAACATTAGGGACTTTTTACCAGAACCACAACCATAAAGGAGTGTTCACATTTGGTGTCTTATGGCGTTGCACTTCAGCTTGCTAAAGTGTTCTTTATGGTTTGCGTCAAACATTTTGTATTCACATTATTAAACAAGAGTACAATTGTTATACATACACTTGAACATGAAAATGTTAAGTTACTACACTGCATGCAGGTTCAATAAACTAATAATAACTAACTAATAACTAAACCAATAATAAATCAGTTCAATAAACTAATAATAACTAACTAATAACTAAACCAATAATAAATCACGCAAACATTTTTAAAATTACCATTTTACTATATGTGTGTGCAGTGCTGTGTTGCTCATCCCTGATCTATGAGTATGTAGGAATAGACTTGCCCTTCCTTTAACTGCAGTTTATCACTTTTCTTCAAAAGCTATTAAACAGCTACAACTGCACAGCAGGCCTACAAATATAGAGTCATGCACTCAGTGGTTTTTGTTTTTCACCGTTACACAAAGTTTCAGAACTTATGTACTCACAGTGGGGACTTTCCTTGGCACCAGCTCGCAGTAGAAGCTTAGCCATGGGTACATTGTTGGTCATGATGGCAATATCAAGAGGCAGAAGGCCTTCACTGTTTGGAGTGTTGAGGTCCAGCTCCTCAAGGCTGTATTGGGACAGAAGCAACTGGACCAAGTCCAATTCTTGGTGCTCCACTGCCTCAAACAAAGCTTCATTACTCTGGAACTGACACACAAAGAAATCTTAATAGTTTGAGATATTTCAGTCAAAAAAATAAAATCAAGTTGATCTATTCATCTCTGCAACATTTGCTTCTGCATTCCTTTGTTTAGGTTGTAGTGTGCTGTTACCACCAGTCTGCTCTATGTGCCCTTCCTGACCATTTATAGACCACAAGTTTTCTGTGCTTATCCCCCCCCCCCCCCCCTTCTCATACTCTTTTTGACTTACTATGGTGGTTTTTCGCAGCCTCTCCTTGTCTCCTCCTCGTCCGGACACCACACTGTCCTCTAGACTGGGGGGATTGGTGCCCACGCGGAACTTTCCAGACAAATTGCGGTACAGCCTGCGAGCGGCACTTGGCGAAGACAGGCTAGCTGACTTGCGGGCTGAAGCCGGCTGATGGACCTGGTCCCCTCTCATGGGCTGCGTCATCTTGGCAGAGTCGGCCCTGGAAGAAACAAGGGTGAGTGAGAAACTTGAGCGATGGATGAAAGGACTGGAATCTGTCCTAAGACGTTGTGGCATAAACGGGAGGAGAGGGGGAAAAAAGAAAGTTGGAAGGTCCATTTGAGGTCTATTTTAGGACTTTACATTTTTAGAGAAGATTATTATAGAGAGCCTTACTGCTTCAGTTAACAAAGCCCCTGACACCCACAGACTCCCAAACACAAAGTCAACAAAGCAACTCTGCTTGGAAACCTACCTAATTATGTTTTATAAACCATAACTTTGTGGATTCAATAAAAAAATGAAAAAGATTTATCTTTAATRCACGTCTGCAAGCATCTCTAACACATTAGTGGTAAAGAGACAAGAATAACAGAAATTAAGCACAAAAAACATGTGTGTGTAAATACTGTATATATATATATATATACTGTATATACAG
>NW_013952450.1:1853032-1861222 GCF_001266775.1 Austrofundulus limnaeus
AACATAGCCTGATGTGCAGGAAACTGCTTGTGCACGAGCAGCTGGATAGAACAGGTGGAATTTACGCAGCTCATTTACACACTTTTCCTGAAGATAGAAGAGTTTGTTGAATCTGATGTGACATGTTCGTACGAACCCTTTGTACGAACAAAAGTAAGAGAAATTTAGGAGAAGAATACGAACATGTTCTTGCATGAGGCCCATTGGTAGTTTATTTCCTTTGTTGTAACAATGCTTCTTGGAAATAAATCTTATACCGGGCACCTGATTGGCAGCACCTGGAGTTACCAGAACCTCAAACAAATGTCAATAACAACAGCCAAATAAGCTGGCCTACATTGAAGACTTTAAAGCAGATCCAAGCCACGACAAAGAGAAGATGGGCAGAGAAGATTTGGCAAAATTTTCATTGCGCAACCCACATACTCAGCTCTGCTGCTCATCCCAGTTATGCAAGTTCCTTATAAATGTGGCATAATTTAAAAGGGAAATTTACAAACTTTCCAACACTGAAAATTTTATTACCAAGAAGCTTAGTTACAATAAAGAAATTATCAACCCAATATAAATTTTCATACTTTTTGTGCTACGTTTATATGTCTATTAGAAGATATTGTTCTAAGACATTTGAGCATTAAGTTTTCATTTCTCACACATGGTAACACATTCAATACTTTTTATTGTGACATTCCTTCTGTATAAGTGTGTTTTTCTGCAATTGAATAATGTAGTGACTGAAGACTCCTGAGGTTCAAGTATAATTTAAATGACAACTCCACTGTCTGAATATCAGTTTAATCACTCATGAGGCGAACGTCATTATAACTGCAGCTTTACACCGATCTGCCAATTGGACCCCAACTTCATATTTTAGTCCCTTGTACCATACAAGCTACCCTGATTTACTAATAACAGCCTTGCCAATACTTCACCAGTATTCATCAGCATGATCATCACTTTAACTTAAAAGATCATCACTTTTTGCCACTGGTTTCTTGGCAACACTTGTATGCTGAATCTCTCCATTCTGCTATGAGAACTATGTAGAGGACATGTGTTTCTAGGGTAAGTCTGGTACGTGGTCCTCACACACACTTGAGCGCTGAAGGAAATGTCATCAGCTTCCTACAGGCGATGGTGATGAATTTCGTGTTGGGTCTCACCAAAGAGAACCAAGGAGATAAATGAATTCCTTACCTAGGCGTTTTCAACAGCTCTCGCTCCCATTTGTCCCACCTCCTCTGATGTCTTTTGAACTTGCTTTTCCTCTGACCATGCCCTGCAGTCTACTAGCAAAAAAATTTGCGTACCACTTTTATTTGAGTTGGATTACAATCAGTCAAAGCACGGAGCAAGTTAGCCTTTACTTGAACCAAAAAGAGCCATTTGATTTTGAAGTATTAATCTTTTATTTGAACATGAAAAAACAGAAGCCAAATTAATAAATAACCATGTACTTTGGGCCGTCATGCCACAGGCCAAAAGCAGATTTGTCAAGGGGAGAACATCTGTAGGAAAAATGTTATTTATACTCCCGCTTAGCAATAGATGTATGAGACCACATAAGCATGCATCTGCGCCCAAAGCCTCCCCCATCACATGTAGTTTGAGCAACAGCTGACATTGGCCTACATTGAAGACTTTAAAGCAGATCCAAGCCACGGCAACAAGGCCTTTTCACAGGGCTGATACACCTAAAATACCACCCGATCCTCGTCCCTTCCCGCTCTGTTCCATCTCCACTCCATCCCGTAATAGAGGCCTTATTTTAGACATCCTCGTGTTCCCGGCTGGGTCTAACCTATTCCAGGGTTCCAGATAAAGCGCGCCAGGTATTTGGAATAATTTTTCCATGGGTCTGGCCCGGAAGATAAAACAAGAGATATATTTGTAATGCGTGCACTGGTATCCCATTTCAAAGAGAAAGCCCATTGGAATGCAGCCCTAGGCTTATTGTTATTTGCCTGAGATGGAACAGATGACTTTTTTTTCTGTCAGCAGGACGGTGCCCCATCACTCTCTGATAACATTAGGCTGGGTGTAACGTGGAGTGTGTGTATCTGCRTTCAAAGACATGCTGTATTCTATACAAGAGGGTAGGGTGTTATTGGTCAATGACATGACCCTTATTACTGAAAAAATAAAAGATAAAAATACAAGTCTAACCTACATTTAATAAAGCCTACAAAAAATCTAGCTTCCGCTATTTAGCATCTCAGATGGAATGTGATTTATCAAAACCAGAACTGTAAACTGGCACGACTGGTTTCAGCAATGGCTCAAGTAAAATGACATATATCCAAACTTTACAGAGGACATAAAAGTCAAATATKGTGAAACAATGGGACACAGCTATGAACACATAAGGGATCAAATTGATACAAACATGTAAACAACTTGAGCTCACTTGAACTCGCATACAGCATTTGCTGCACACACGTTTATACGGGTTTTAGTGTTGGGAAACAGGAAATAGTTTTCTCTGGGAAACCAAGGGACTTTTAAGAGCCAGACCCCATCATAGCCCCTTGATCAGTCCCACATCAAATGCACCCGCAAACAATCAACACCCCTAAGCTGCAAACACACACAGAAAGCATTTGCTTTATTAGTTTTATCATCTCTTTTATATTTTTTTGCTAAACCCAGTTTAAGCTTTAAGCCGGTGAGTCACATGTAAACAAAAACACGCAGACGGAGTCTAGACACTTAGTAACAGTTTGACTAAAAGTCAAGATGGGAAAGACCTATTACTGAAGCATATTTTAAATAACTGCTGGTTCTAGCTTTGCTCAAATTACACATTTGTGGGATTCTCTGAGCAAGCTAAAATGCAGCCACAAGCACTCATGACAACAGCTAAAAACAGTGCAATGGAAAAGAACATGTCAGAGAGACTTCAGRACGGATGAAACAGGCAGCAGAGTGGAAAATATTGTTTGGGCTAACAAACACCCAGTTTATTCTTAAATCTTTTAAATCGTTATGGGTTTTTAAGCCACACCAAAGTGACATAACCACACAAGAATACAAATTGTTCACTAAAATATCATTAAAATATTCCTACATTCACTCCTGTTCAATTCCAGTGGTTTGGTTTGGTCTGGTTGATGGCTAATCCATGACTGATGTTAAATACCAAAAGAAAAAAGAAAAAGAAAAAACGTCAGTGGTTTGTGTTTGTCTGAAGATGAATAATGCTACACTGATCTGAACAGTGCAAAATGTCTTTAATAAATAGACTCATGAATCTAAAGCTTGTGYAAATGCTTCTGGTCTGCATATGTGCATGAGCATTTAGGTGCCAAAAAAAAAAAAACGTTATAGGGATGGTAGCTCTTATTACTTAGAGTAGCACAAGAAATGTACAGTATTTTTGAAATGGAGAGTCATAAAACTCAGAATAATGTGAATTTAGGGTAACACAGCATTAATATGGTTTTGTTATAAAACTAAGACATAAAAAGCATTGGACAGGATGAATAAAAAAATGCAATGCCTTTTATTGCCGTAGAAAAGCTTTTCATCTAGCGCTTATGGGAAACAGCACACAAGATCCACCGTTTCAAATGCTTCCCTTTTTTTTCCTAAACGCACTTCCTATCACCTTTCAAACTACGCTGCTGCTTCGTCATGTCTCTGCTACAACACCATCACATGCCCTCCTATCTGAGTGTTTGACAACCTCCACCCCTCCCCTCACTCTGACCAGCCTACCACCTCAGGAACACATAAATCTCAGCTTGTATGTAAATGTGTGACTAATTATGTTCATTGCACGGTGGGTCGTTAATATTAGCTGACATGTTCTGCATCTGCCGGGTGCACAAATGAGGTTTTAACCAGATAAACAAAGAAGTGGCGAATGAAGCGGTGGGGCGGGGGACGCTACTCGCATGACGACAGAGCGGTGATAGCGGGAGAGGTGAGAGCAGAGAGTCGCACAAACTCACTCTCTCCAACAGACACACACACACACACATATACAAAGTACGCTAGCTGCTCTAAATGTGGCTTGTAGAAGGAAATTCTGAAATCTGAGTCTTGGCACCAGACAGGCTGGAAGCAGCCGGACTGCTAGATGCAGAGAGGGGAGAGGCTGACAGAGAAAAGGGGGCTGATGGCTGGGGAGAAAGAGGGGAGGGAGGGGGGTATTGCTAGATTTGCCTTGCTTGCCTCTTATCAGCTTTTAGGCAACTTGAGGCCATGGCAACACGTTGACCCGCAGTTTCTCATGCATGCAACAGATGAAGTCGTATACACACACATGTTCACGTATTCAAAACCTTCTGTCTATGTGTGGCCTGTTGAGTTCACATGAATTGTTAGCCAGCGGTAATAGCTCTTTTGCATTATAGTTGATGGATGAGAAATTCCTAAAGGGTGTGTTTGGTGTGAACATCACTGCTGTTTTGGTCATTTTCACACCCTTTGACATTATTTCCTAAAAACACTGAAAGAAGACAGTTTGACAAATTTGAAATATAAAAAAAAAACAATATTTGAATATGAGCGGTAATTAGTGCTCCGCATGAAGTTGGGCAACTGAAACTGTCAAAAAGGCAAGAAACTAATATTTTTTGTTTAGTCTATAATMACTTTTGCAACTTTTTACAACAAGATATAGTGTTAAGCTTTCTTCTAATCTTATCTTGTAAAAAATGTATCCACATTGACATGAAAAAAAATCAAAATTACCACAATCTGTTTTATTTTGCAACTATATATCAGGAATGAATCATGCAAAAGTGGAAGCCTATCAGCTATTGTCTACACAGAGCATTTTGTGGGGAACAGCCAATGTGTTTTAGCTTTTGGTGCATAATGCAGATATTCACGCCAATGCTTGTTATATTGGCTGGACAGTGTACAAGGTCACATTTTAGAAAGTCATTTGAAAAAAAAAAANTTTGGTGCATAATGCAGATATTCACGCCAATGCTTGTTATATTGGCTGGACAGTGTACAAGGTCACATTTTAGAAAGTCATTTGAAAAAAAAAAAGCCATTCAGTTAAAATTCAGTCTTTTTTTTTTGGGGGGGGGGGGGGGGGGGGTTAAAGTAGCACTGTAGTTTTAAAAAGGGCACTGTGGTAGCTTGGTGGTCAGTGCTGCGGTCTTGTATTCCTGACGCTGCAGGTTCAAACCCAGGGTGAGTCAGGAAGGGCGTCTGGGGTTAAAACAATTGCAAATGTTTCATGTGAGTTAGCTCGCTGTGGTGACTTTTGCCAAAAGGAACAATGGTAAAAAACAAACTGTAGTTAAAAAAGCAACAACAAAAAGGTGATTCTAAGATCAAATTACACACAATACAGTATGTGCCATGTCTGAGCTGCTTATGTTCACAGTAGAAGTTATAGAACTGCTGCAAAAATGTTGCATCTTGCCAACTTATTCTGTACGTTCATGAATTACAACTTTTTTATTTACACTTTTGTGGTAATATTTCTCAGTTGTAGCCACAACATACTGGGTTCTAATAATGTTTGCACAAAGCAAAAAGATGAAAAAAAATATGCAGGTTTTTAATTAATTTGTTGGGATATCAATAAAAAGACTGCAATTATGTAAAAGCACTGCAGTCCTTTCAAATAATTAGTARTAATTCAGACAGACTCACTAATGAGCTTGTAAATCCTGAGTCAACACCATCTTTATTTTAATTGTTTAACAGGAAGCAGACTGAAAATTACACCATTCAGGGGGGGAAATGGTGTATGGTGGACAGCATTTTCAGTTTTTTATTTGTCCAGCTTTGGCAGCCTTAATCTTCTCTACTTGATAATTTTACTGTGGCATGTGGTGCAGCTATGGATGAGTGGTTAAGGGAGTTGTCCTCCAATGTGAGAGTTGGCAGTTCAAATCTCCCGCTATTCAATCACATGTTGAAGTGTCCCTGGGCATGACACTAGACCCCCACTGCCTCTGATATGTGTCCCATTAGTGTATGGATGTGATTTAAAGCACTGACTAGCAGTGTTGGGCAGTGCTAATCCAAAAAGTAGCTCCACAATTTCTAAAGCGCTTATGAAAATATTTAGGTCTGCAACTTCAAAAATGCTTATGCCATAGAAAAACTAGCGGAAGCTAATTTTAAAGCGCAAGTTCAATTTGACACTCAATAACTGGCAATAGTTCATGTGCAATATATGCACAACACTGCCAACTAGCGGTGTAGGAACCCTTGTACAGCTTAATCCTACAAGCACCGACTGCTGGGGATGTGATTTCCTGAAACAGAACTTTGGCTCCTGGTGTAAAAATTAAAAAGTTGTTGAGGATTGCTAGCTCAGCTGCTTCTTTGTCTTTTTCTTTTGTTTGTTGTAGATTTTTCATTAAAGAAGCATCAATAAAGCAATTTTAAAGCTGTTTGTTGGAAAACTGAAGCGATGCATTATGGGTACATGACAGATTTGATTTGTGACGGGAAACGAAAGTTTTCCATGTAGTTGCTCCAGTTGACCACTAGATGTCTGTCTAACCCTGTTGGCGGATTGCTGCGACCAATTACGTCAAGTATTGAGCTCCAGCATTTAAACTTTTTTTTTTTAAAAAAAGGGCGCTCTGATTGTAAAGTAAAATAAAATCAATACATACAAAATTTTAGTATGGATTACAAACATTTACTGTTTTTGTTGGTAAAGGGAGTACTAAACATTGCCTTCCTGCTACGTAAGCAGACACAAAGCATTATGGGAAATGAGAACCATGACCAAGAGCAACAGTCAGCAAGGATGTATACGT
The DNA here is from genome assembly GCF_001266775.1 of Austrofundulus limnaeus. Lineage (NCBI taxonomy): Eukaryota > Metazoa > Chordata > Actinopteri > Cyprinodontiformes > Rivulidae > Austrofundulus > Austrofundulus limnaeus. The sequence continues at coordinate 1,859,776 of NW_013952450.1, forward strand.
TTCCAATAAGTGTGTTTATCTGGGAGGGGTRCTGTTGGGTAGATCAAGTGTGCTGGGATTAATTGACAGCCATACCTTCTGCTGTTCAAGATAATGATGACTGGTAGATAATTAGTTATTAGCGGTACTGCATTTTAATTTTAGAAAGCACAAATCTGCTTATGAATTATAAAAATTAGTAAGATCGCTAAAGCGCAAACTAAATATTTAGGTCCGCAATTAGCAGATTTGCGCTTTAGTGGACTGGTGCCCACCACTGCTGACTAGTCTCTCTAGAATGATTTATGTAGAGGGATTTAGAAGAGGGCTTTGTGGATGGGTAAATGAAGCCACATATTGTAAAGAGTTGTGCGTATCCTGGGTGGATAGAATGGTGCTAAGTAAGTACAGTCCATTTACCATATTTAGTTGTCATTGTAGGATTTTAGTTGATCAAACTGATTACTTGTGATTTGAAAGGTGCGCGTTACAAATGCAATTTCACAAAGTCTTGGTTAACTCATTTCAGCTCAGGTGTGTGCAGAGCTACTGCTGTAAATTATTGACTCTGTTTGCTAGTTTGAGAACTAAACATTTATACACTTGTTTTGGACAGCATTGTGATTTTGAAGTCTGTACTTGATGGTCCCTGATAAATGTGCTTGCACAGCACAACATAGTTTCTTTCTGTTTTATCTTGTCCGCTTATTTTCACTTTCTCTTGCTCTCCCTTGGGAGGATGGCAGAGAAAGAGTGTATGTTTAACATGTAAGAGTGAGCTTAAGGTGAATTAAGCTTTTCCCACATCTCTCATTCACAAGGTTATGAAGAAACTTTTACCAAGGTATTTCTCATTACTTGTTAATATCTTGACTGTGCGAAGTGAAAAGTGACACAATAAGTGAACGTTCAGACGAGTTCAAGTTGATTCATAAAAGACTATGCAATCATTTATTTACACAAATCGAACAGATCATAAGTTACACTTGATTGTGGTTATTCCTATAACAAGCGTCAGAGTTAAATGAGATAAAACCCSCGTCCGAATTTTAATTCACCTTAAGCTCACTCTTACAAACCTTTGAAGCTGGCCTGCTGTGCTGAGCAAGGCCTGCCACCTGTTGGCTCTGTGTGCGCGCATGTGTTGTGTGTGTGCACCAAGAGGTAAATCTCTCTAATTTTGATGAGCAGAAACAACAGTGGAGTCACCATGGGGATGAGATGGTGAGCAGTGGTCGACGTTCTCAGAAAGGGTGGCGGGGGGGACACGTCCAAGGTGGGATCACCCATACACAAACAAATTCACAACCCCTCCTCTGTCAGAGGCTTGGTGACACTGTGTCTCCCATGATGATCGTGGGTCCAGCCTGGGTGGCTCCAGACCTCTCAGTATATGTGTGTGTGTGTGTGTGTGTGTGTGTGTGTGTGTGTGTGTGTGTGTGTGTGTGTGTGTGTGTGTGTGTGTGTG
>NW_013952450.1:1861510-1878152 GCF_001266775.1 Austrofundulus limnaeus
ATCCATCCATCCATCCATCCATCCATCCATCCATCCATCCATCCATCCATCCATCCATCCGCTTTATCCAAAGTCAGGTCGTGGGTGCAGCAGCTTGAGCAGGGAAGACCAGACCTCTCTTTCCCCAGTCACCTCTTCCAACCCTTTTGGGAGGACTACAAGGCGTTCCCAGGCCAGCTGAGAGACATAGCCTCTGTCCTGGGTCTTCCACGGGGTCTCCTCCCAGTTGGCCATGCCTCAAACACCTCCCTAGGGATGTGTTCAGGAGGCATCCTTACCAGATGCCCGAACTACCTCAACTGTGGATCGGTTGATGTGGAGGAGCAGCGGCTCTACTCTGGGCCTCTCCTAGATAACTGAACTTCTTACCCTATCCCTAAGGGAGAGCCCAGACACCCTGCAGAGAAAACTAAATTTGTATCCGCTATCTTGTTCTTTTGGTCACTACCCAAACCTTGTGACCATAGGTGAGGTTAGGAACATAGACTGATCGGTAAACGGAGAGCTTTGCCCTACAACTCGGCTCCCTCTTCATCACAATAGACCGGTACCGAGTCTGCAAAATTGTGGAAGCAGCCATCTGTCATTCTCATGCTCCATTCTTCCCTAACTCGTGAACAAGACCCCAAGATACTTGAATCCTCCACTTGAGGCAGAACTTCACCCCCAAACCAGAGAGATCAATCCACCCTTTTCCAACTGAGGACCATGGACTCAGATTTGGAGGTGTTGATCCTCATCCAAGCCGCTTCACACTCAGCTGCAAACTGCTCCAGTGAGAGCTAAAGATCATGGCTCGATGACGCCAACAGAACCACATCATCTGCGAACAGCAGAGATGGAATCCTTGGGCTACCGAACCGGACTCCCTCCGACCCCTGGCTGCATCAAGACACTCTGTCCATGTAAGTTATGAACAGAATCGGTGAAAACAGGCAAGCCTGGCTGAGTCCAACTCCCACTCTGAAGGGTCCTACTTACTATGGGTAAGTCAGACCCCTTTTGTCATATGTATTTTATATTTGGATCTGCCAGATCCTCTTTGGACAACAGTGTGCAGCTCATACTTTTTGAAATACTTTGAGAGGAGATTCTTTTAATCCACAGTAGGATAATTTGTCACTCAAGGACCACAAAAACAAAAAAAAGATTGTGTTCAATTCGAGATGTGAATTCATTCATAGTCCAGTGCCACCTATAAGGCTGAACTGTAAAATGTTAGACCCCCTGAGTCAAATTATGTGGTGCAGTTGATCCAAATATAGTATAAATATGAATGTGTGTATAGGCAAAGGCCCAAAAGTTTGTGTGCAGCAGCATAGGGAAGTAGGCTTTAGAGTGCCTATATCTTTTGGTAGAATGAAAAATTGGTCAGTGTTGAATCACATACCTTATAAATGAAAAAAAAAAATAGGACCAGATAAATGTGTCTCACAAAGGACACACACACACACACACACACACACACACACACACACATATATTATTTTGAAACATTTATAACATTTTATTTTGTTATTTTAATTTTAAAAAAATTTTGTGTACCAAAAATAGTGGTGGGGTAGCGCCCTAGCGCCCTCTATTGACCAGCCGCCAATATAGATATGAGTTGTATCAGTGTGTAAGCAGCGACACACACACACACACACACACACACNTATATATATAACATTAATGAGGTGATTAGAGGCTGTGGAAAACTCTCATGAGGTTAAATGATTCAAACAAAATGCTATTTAACAGCTAAGTCAAAGTTTGGAAAAGAAAAAAAACAATCCATTTATATTTAGTTGCACAGAACATACAGCTTTTCTCTTGTGCACAGTTTCTAGGCCCCCTGTAATCACTGCTTCATTATATCTTGAGTTTCAAAATGAATCAGTCATTTTTAAGACAAACATGTCTTGCTTCCCCTAAGCAGCTGAAGTGTTGCAACTGGTCAAATATGTAGGCGGATGGGGGCGGGGGGGTTTGTAATATCTGTTGCACATTTTCCCAWCTCACCTACCAGCTGGTTGTTTTCACACTCAACTGTCCAAACAGGAAACAATACATACTGTATGTGCAGCATGCCAACAGGACTTCCCCCACCCCCTTCTGTTTTCTTTGTTACACACCTTTCGCCACTTCACTCCAGTTTTCATGAGTCTTCATCACTTTACTGCTGACTTTTAAAAATTATCCTTCCATCTACCTCAATCTCAGTCCCCTGCTGTTGTCTTCTCCCTGTTCTCTTCTTACCCATTTCAGTCTTATCTAACATCTCCCGTCACCCCGCTGAACACCCCAACTTCTCACTTTCAGTGTGCCTCTCTCCCTCCTTCCACGCTATCATCTCTTGGTGTCTGTGTGCCGAGTTGAGGTTTGGTTAGGAAACCAGAGAATCGAGTCAGAGACACTCAGGACAAGAGGGAGCCTGCCTCATAAAGTTCATTTATAGCAGCCCAGACCATTGGAAATCATGAACACAGTTTAACTTTTGAATACTGGATTGAGTGTATTTGTGTGTGTTGGTAATAAATGGTTTCAGGAGAAGTAGAAACTGGTATACAAACTTGCAACAGCAACAATAAATTATTTTGTTTTAAGGAAAATAATTTCACATAACACTAAAGGTACCATCACAACCACTATMTGTACGCGCCCATTTATACTGAACTGTTACAGTACAAATGTTTCACATGTGGTTCTTTTTTTACCTGCATTTTGCTGACAGTCACAGCAGAGAAGAAGAAAAAGAGACAATTCAAAGCATTCTACATCAAATAAAAAAAAATAATGGTTGCTTCAGAATAACTTGCAGAATCTTAGCCTGTTTTGTTCAAATCAGATGTGTGGAGAAGTTCCCAGACCAGATCTAGAGCAGCAGTAGAGAGTGATATGACATGCATTTATGGCAAGCAGAGTAACACCATATTATTAACACTTTGAAGTCAACTAAGGCATTATTTATTTAATATTCTCGATATTAAGACTCCTTTTGCCACACTAGCCATTACTTACTGAAAAGCTCAGAGTATGTCAGTGGAACAGCTTAAACAGTTCTGTTTTGATTTAACTTTTGTACCACGTCTGGCTTTAAAATATTAGAAAAAAAATACTCATTTGTTTTTTTCTTTTGTAAAACAGTATATTTCTTACCTAACAGAGTATGATACTGAACATGTTTATAATGCAAAGTGATTGTTTTTCTTGTATTATAGAATAGAGAACATACCAAGTGAGAAATTCTGCCTTTTGGTATAACTATGGGAAAAATGAAACACATTGCTTTTACACAAAACATTAGCATTTTGTTAACAAGTACATACTGAGAAGGAGCTGAGTTGTCTGGGTTTGTAAAAAAAAAAAAAAAAACAACAATAATGGAAAACAGTGGTGCCTTAATGAGGATGTCTATTTGCTTTGATGTAGCGCAACAGGTTTGTAAAAATAACTAAACTCACAAGCAGTTCCAGCATTGAAAACCACACATAAATCCAGGGCCACTGTTGTGAAGTTTCAGCCTTACAAAATTATTCATAGAAATCTTTTTTTTAAATTTGTATTTTTTATGTTAAGGCCACTTTTACTTTGATTTTAATGGCAAAAACCCTCTTCTTAATAACTCCATAATTTCTGGTAGTCGTAAAACTAAGAAAAGTAACATTTATTTTGTCTTTGTAAACCTACTTCAATAGGTTCTCATCAAAATGCTAAATTTAGGCAATGACATATTCAAATACATGCCTTTAGACAAACAGCTGAAGATAATGAATATCTGATGGTATGGTGACAAAAAAGATCATTCACTCTCGTTCACACACACAAGTGAATAGAGATGGTTGTAAAGACTTCAAAATGACTGGAGAAAGCAGAAATACTGACTCACTCATCTGTAATGTCTGTAACACCAACAAAAACTTTCTTTTAAACACTAGACTTAGGTAAATTTGTACTTCATTTAGGATTTGTATATTTAATCTTAATAATTTTATTAGATTTTAATGCAACCACAAAGCAAAAATAAAGTAACTTTCATTCCAAATGAGCCAGAATTTGTCTCGTTCTGCAGTAATTTTGAACTCTTAGTATGTGATGATTAGAAATTCTACAGGCAAAAAAAAAAGATTGGCATTTATACCCTCCTCATTTGTCCTTTCTGTTTAAACTGAAAGCCCGCTGCCACATAGATGAAAAGAAAAAAAAATCAAAGGAGAGAAAAAAGTGAGTAATATTGAATTAAATGAAAACCAAATGAGGCAAGTGGCAGACTGTCCAAAACCACTTTACGTCCAGGCCCTCGGAGCGTTGCCCCTCATTTTCCAGTAAGAAATTAGCGATTTCTCTGTTCTTTTTATACTCCTTTGTGCGCAGTTCATAAGAATTAGCACTGCACACACACAGCCTAACACACTCCTAAGTATTACAATGTGTGTTTGCTCATGCATATGTGTGAGCATGAATATTAAGGACAGAAATCAGACATGCAGGCATGGGTTTTTGCCACTCTGTCAGTGTGTGCTTGTATTAATGGAACAACTGAGGGAAAAGCAGGCGAGCTGCTTTTCCTGACATCAAAGTTCAGACCCCATCCTTCGGAGTGCTGTCAGCGTGCTCTTATCCTGGAAGACAGCATGGCATCAAGCAGAGCGGAGGACCTTCAGGGGACGGAGAGCGGTTTGGCCCTTCACAGCATTCTGTGTAACCTTACAATGAAACACTTACTGGTATCAAACCGACTGCTCTTTTCCTTTTTGACTATTATTTAAGTAAACATGAGTGCTGATGGGTTAAAAAGTTTCCATCCCCAGGAGTACTTTAAAGAATCTCTTTTGGCAATTAAAAACTACTTGACTAAATTTAATGTCTGCATCTCTGCATAGAGTTGTAGAAAAGACCTCCTGTCATGTCCTTTTATAGACCCATTATTAAACATCAAAAATTTTCCCATGTATAAATCCTAAAACTAAGAATGCTCTAAGTCACGTGTCAAAATCAAGGCCTGAGGGCCAAATCTGACCTGCCAAAGCCTTTTATGTGACCTGCAAGAGCTTCAAAAATGTATTCATATCTTAAAGTAAGCTGCTTTAAAGCCAGCATTGACCATAAACTGTGTCTCCCATAATGAATGTCTGTTTTTACCCACAAAATGGTTCCACCACTAGGTGGAGGTGCACAGGGTTTAAAAGTAACCAGTAGCCAACAGCTGAAGGCCAGTGAAATTTGCCGTTTAAAATCTCCATTCACTACATTTTCACAGGATATTCTTGATGCAGTCCAGTTGTACTAATAATGGGAATTTCCTACTTATACGTAGTAAATTAAAACTGGAAGGCCACTCCAATGGGAATTCCCTGTCTGAAAGTGGGAGAGTTCAAGATTGAAATCTAGTCAGTTGTACATGCAGTACTTTTCAGTGTTTATAAGAGAACATGTTAAAACACTGCTTCTATGCAAGTAATACTACATAGAGCTCAGTTATTGACTGTTACTGGTGCTCAGCTGTACCAGTGAGACAAGGAATGTGATTTCTCATGTAGGGCCAAAATAATGCTAATATGATCCTCAATGAAAATGAGTTTCACACCCCTGCTCTGAGTAAACTTACACGTCCACAAAAAGTTCAAATACAATAAATGTAAACATTTGCTCATAACTATCAAAAAAGAATTGATGAAAATATGCAAAAAGATTCCAGATTTTGCAGTAAAAGTCTAGAGTAAAAAAATGTTAATGTTTAATTGATTGTCTAATTAAAGCAGGTGAAAACTCTTTTCCTCAAATGCTAGATYCTGTTGGCCAGCTCATTCTCCTGACTGTAACAAAAATGTCGATACCACAGCTCCGAGGGAGTAAAAYATTGGAGTTAACTGACATACACTCAGTGGATTTTGGAAATGAGCATAATAACCAACATTAGCCATTAAAATGATCAGTTTRCACAAGTACATTTACAGTCTTTCATTTGAGACAAAAACAACTAACAAACTGCTGAAACTGGCAACCAACTGACTKTTTCCTTCCTCTGCCTTTAAACCACAAACATCTGGTGATCATCACCGCCAGTTGATACCCGATGATCAGTAAAAGTTACAGTGAGTGCATGGTTTAATAAACTGTGTATCWCTTCTATAGTATATAACTGTTCAGAGCTTAAAAGTGACAATGTCATTTTACATCAAAAGTATACATTTGTTGTGTCAAATTACCACCGCAGATTAGACTGGTAATCACCAGCTTCTTTCATTGGTAATAACACAATTTATTTTTCCTTGAATATTTTTGAATAAAATTATATTTATTGAATGTATTTTTGTTACAAATACGAAAAGTTTTTCTTCCTGTACTTCTTTATGATTGGAGTGAATTGGTGAAACAAATATACTGTTGTTCATATTTTCATGCAATTTTATCTGCAGTTTTTTTGTAAATTCCTCRTTTTTCTGCAATGAAACAATAGCTACGTATTTTTTCTTAAACCCTAACTTTACCTTTTTTGCACTCTTTTCTCCAACCATACCCCAAGAGACTCTTAGCTATGATTAGCTATAACAATAAATGCCATTATCTTTATTATCACATTTTCCTGACCTCTGTCAACCCTGACAGATTTTGAGAAAAAAAGAAATAAATTGGCTTCAGTTTTGCACTTGTACATGAACTGCATTGCCACACAATTTCCCTAATGGTCGCAGCTTGTTTGTTTATCTGACTTCAATCTATATAAATGGCAATGGTCCACTAAATGGAAAGCGGAGTGTTAAACCAATAGAAGGTAAAGTGTTAAGTAAACTGCTTTTCTGTGGAAGGCTGCTGRGAGTGTTCCAGCTTGGTATTTTGTGTGATTTTTGTCTAACGTTACGCGCTTTATATTCAATTTAAAGGGCAAAATGAGGGTGCAGCACAAAAATACACATTATTAGACCTTACTTTGAGAACATGTATCGGTGGATGAAAAGCTCACTTTTTCACGTTTAATTTCACTGGAATTTGACTTTAAGGTTAGCACAATCCAGTGTTTTTTTAACAGCTTCAGAGCATTTGGATCATGACTCTAAAAGATTTATCACTCAGGTAAAACTTTAAATTAAACAAAAAGGAAAATAAAATAAACACAATAATCCGAGAGCCACATTTTATGTTGAAATTATATATTTTCAAAATATGAAGTTCTAAGTTTGGGGTCTGCTTGAAAAATAGTCTCACTTAGAGGAGCTATAGTAACATTGAACAACAGGTAATTTTTTTATTCACATTGTTTTAACTTAATTATACCAGTGATAATAACCTTTTTAAAAGCTAACATTATTTGAAGACGTAATTTTGCACAGCCATTTTCCTGCAAAGAAACTAAAATTCTCCTATTTTTTTAAAAAAGACAGAATTTGGGGTATTGTGATCAAACCTTGAAATTAACATTGTGCAATATTGCGTGACACTGCAAGATGTGTTAATGCTCCGAGTGCACTGTATGTCGCGAATGAGTCGGCTGCAACGAAGGCTGCACAATATTGGAACAAACTAGAGCTAGGTTCAGACCGAACACATTTTGAATGTCAGGAGCATCAGGTTTACATGCAAAGTCTATGATGGACGTTAGTCTAGGGACGTTGAGAAGCCTCGCGGCGTGTAGCATGTTTAGCACGGCGTGTTTCGATGCGGTAGGTGCAGTTTGAAAGTTTGATGTGCGTGCAGCGCATCCAAAGCAGCTGACGCTGGAGTTGGAAAATCGGAACTTTTGCTGCTCGACGCAGAGCATCAACCAATCAGAGAGATTCTGCTATGTGACAGTGCATTTTCTGATGGGACGGTCTCTTGAATGATGCCTGCTAACTTGAGACAGTTGGACAGGAGCTCTATAGCTCTTTAGAGCGCCTGTAATCGGTGTCCTGACAGGAGATGTAGGCACCGATGTGGGTCAGCGGCTCGTCAAACTGGGCTCAGGACAAAAATAGATCTGAAAGTGAGCCTCGTCAGCTCGCAGCTCCTGGAGTGGTGAAAATCACCAAACTCAGAACGTCTCTGAATTATATGGTAAATGAATTATGAATTGAACACTACATGCTCTTGCTCTCATGCTACGTTCACACCAATCACATTTTGAGCATCCAAAATGCACCCAACGCCTCAAGTTGGACGCACTATGTTCAGACCAGGACAGAYACGTGTCTGAATGGCGTCTTGGKTTTTTTCTGGTCTGTCTTTAATGGCGGATGAAATAAAGATTAAATAAAGAAAAGGGCTTTGCTTTATTAACTTTAGAGCAAGCAAACGTTGTGCTCAGATAATTAATTCACCAAATAATTTAGAGATGGTCTGTTCGGTTTCAGTTTCACCACTCCAGGAGCTGCAAGCTGACGAACCATTTTTTTGTCCCAAGCCCGCAGTTCGTTTAATGAGCCACTGACCCGCATCAGTGCTGATATCTTCAGCCAGAACACCAACTGCAGATGGTCGATTTCAGATAAAGAGCTCCTGTCCATCAGTTTCACGTTAGTGGGCAACATTCAAGAAAACTGTCACACGGAAAAATGAGTCTCTCTGATTGGTTGACGCGGCGAGTCGAGCAGCAAAAGTTCAGATTTTTTAACTCAAGTGTCGGCTGCTTTGGATGCGCCGCATGTACGGAAAGCACTCTACCGCAACTTCTGCGTCCTTGTACGCCACGCTAAACGGCCTAGATGAGCCGCGAGACCCCTAGACACGCGTCTGCCATAGATTTTGCATGTAAACCGGCTGCTCTTGCTGCTCAAAACGCGTTTGGTGTGAACATAGCATCAGTAAATAAAGCAAAGCCACTTAATTTTATCTGCCATTGTACTGAGACCAGCCGAGGAAAACAACCAGAGACACTTCCCGACGTGCGTGACACTCATCTAGAGCAAATAACRAGCATCTGACCTCAAAGTGCACAAGCATCGAACTTGAAGCACTGGACACATTTTTCACACTGAAAAAGTGTTCAATGTGAATGTAGCACATTGCGAGTTTTTTTTTTAACTCTGCAATGTATATTGCAATATGAAAAAATAAAAACCTGCACTCATCTCACATTTTTTATGAGTATRTTTTTGTCTGTATTTGAAAGTTATTCGTTTTGTTCATCGCGTTGAAACCTGGGTATGTTTCCTTCTATCGTGTGCAAATGTGAATTGCGTTTTATCACAAAACGTGTTGCTTCTGTGTCTATTTCAGTTTTGGTTTCCGTCACACATTATTAGCATTCGTATTAACTCTATTCTATCACTTTTCATCCTGTTCTTTGCGAATTTGCACATTTTTCTCATTTTCATCGAGAACCTCATCGTCTTTCTCCATAGCCCGAGAATTCACAGGCAACACATCTCCAAATAATCTTGTCATTATTGTCCCAGAGTTTTCCCAAAAAAAAAAAAAAGAAAATTTGTTTTTCAAACCCAAAACTGCCCATGTCTGCCTATGGAAGCAACCCATCAATAGAAAAGCTGTAACACACGACTGATTAGTGACGTCATCGTTTAGTGGTTTAGTCCTTAGATCAGGGGTTCTCAAACTTTTTGGGTCTGGGGACCCCTTACAAGTGTGAAATATTTCCAGGGACCCCCTCATAAAACCCRTGCTGTTTTAGAAAGAGTTTACTGTCATTGTAACCCCTAAATACTATGAGAATATTATTTTTTGTTTGGTTTAGTATGTTTGTTTTACTAGTGCATTGTTCTCCATATTCATTAAAAAATCTAATTAACTATTTATTCATATATTTTGAGTTTGAGAACTTCTGCCTTAGATAACACATTGATTCCATGGTGACCTGCAGTATGGCTATTGCTCACACCTATATTGAAATGAAGATGCTCAAACAATATGTCATGCAGCTCTAACTACAACTACATCAAATGTCTGTAAAAACTGCCATTTTTGTTGAGGTCTTTTCTTAGCTTTGGTAGGCATATTTTACAGAGTTCACTCCAAAAATCACTGGTTGATGTATATCCAGTGATGAAGTTGTGCAAGTTTAATTAAAATCTTTCTAGTGTTTACTTAAAATCATTCTAGTGTTTGATGAGACATTTTGCTAACAGACAAACATGTGGTTCCCAGAATTAATGCAGTTTTAAGGAACAATTTTATGGAATTAGTAGCTCTTAAAGTAGGTATTGTAAATGGTTCTWAGCTACCACCACACCAAACTTGAGCATGGTATCTAGAGATACTGTGGTGGTTCATGAGATATTTTGTGGATCAGTCTCAGCTACTACCACATTAAACTATGGTTCTGTTTCTGTTGAACTGACTGAGTTATATCTATTTTGGAATTTGAGTTTAAGAAAATGTTTAATAACTGTAGGCTAAGCAAATTAAATTGCACAGACAGACTACAGGAAGTCTGATAAACATTGAAGAATTTCAAATATCTGACTGAATATTTCCAATAGATGCYACTACAAGCACGCGTGCTTCCTCCCTGACCACACTGATGACTGAGCATTCCAGAGGAGCTACTCAGGTCTTCTTAAGGTTTGGACCAACCTTGTTCCGCCTCCCAGAAGCACAACTTAACCCTAAACCTCGACYCTCTCCACCCAAAGTCTTTTATCTGACATGTCACAAAAGGCGAGTTGCGCTTATGTAACAGTGGCACGGCACCGACAAAGTCCAAATCCAGCTGTAGCTGTTTGCCCCTTCATCCCTCTTGTAAATGAGCGTGTTCATTTTACCCACTGTGCTCCATTAAAACCAGACCACATCAGTCGAGGTCTGAACTTTAAAGGCCAGGTCCCCTCTCCTGTAACACGGGAGGAAAAAAAAACACGGAGCTGTTAAAGGACCTCACACTGCACAAACACCTCGGCTCGTACACTTAACACCAAATCTCTGCTGGTGGACCACACGTCTCACMGTCAGTTTGCGACCACACAGTTCGTCTCTTAAGGCCAACAAAAGATCTTGTAAGACCTCACAGCAGACTCTTGGATGACTTCATAGGACCTCAGAGAAACCCACCTGTGACTCCACAAACCACAAAATAACCCCATGGAATAACTACTACAGTCTGAGCAAAGTAATTATAAACCTCGGGACTGATTGGAAATGAAGCTGTGCTATTTTATTAGAAAAATCAAGTGCAAAGGAGGCGTAATATTCTTTGAAACTGAGATCTTTGTTCCCAATAATGAGAAAAGAACACAGGAAACGCAAAGAACACATAGCAGGAAGCTCAAGGAGGATGCCAGATGCATGAACTGCAGGATCAATGGGTAGATAAATGGGTTGAGGCCAAGTAAAAAAAAGAAAAGAAAAGGAGAAAAAAAGAGAGAGTGAGAAGGATTCCCATGGGTGGGGCCGGGAAGGCAGCCTTGTGATGGAAAGCTTTCAAGCTCCTTTCATCGGCTGCCTGAAGACTGGAACTTTACAAGAGCAAGATGAGCTGGCGCCACTAAAGCTACTTGGCGCTCCTCAATGAAACCAAGATGCTGAGGCAGAAAAGGACCCTATCATCACCCTGCCCACTCCCTGCCACTGACCCAAAACACCAGCCCCCCAAATCCCCATCAGCCAGAGCTTTGATTTTGTAAACAGACATCACAACATTTTTGAAGTTCAGTTTAGAATTGAACAGGCAAAGCATTCCACTATTACAAGTCCAAGATACCTGCAATCTTTACACCTTTACAAGCTGAGAATCTAGGCTGGCCAAAATGTCTTCGGTACAGATTTGAGAATAAATACAGAAATTTACACACCGAAATCAGGCAAACTTTAGCTCACTGTGTGTACACCTGATTCTGTTATTACCATTTTTGTGCCATCCATGATGTTGGTTAAACAGCAATGGAACTCTCAGAAATCTGCAGTTTTCCTATAACGTTGGTTCTTTTCTAGACCATTAGCATAGCTGCAATACACTGGCAACCTAAAGTTTGAACGAGAGCTGTGAGGGGGGATGGGCTTGAGCAGCATGTACACAAGCGTGATTGACACTGGTCCTCCTGGCTCTGATTGGCCGTTTCTGACCCCTAATGGGAGTTTTCTGCAAATAGCAGTACTGCCAGAGGAGTTTTATTTTTTCACAGATTACCTGTCTCATATCCTACTGTCAGAACATAGTGAAAGTTTTACCAAATACATAAAAAATTACATTTTTAGAAAAGTTACCTACTCAAGCTTAAGTTGATCAGTTGTACTTACACGTGACTTATTTAAAATCCATCCAGTCACTCTTGAGATAAATTGATAAGAGCAAAAACTCAAGAAAAATGTTTGCTCTGTCCACATTGTGCTTTTTGAAATGATAATGAAATGTCTTACCAGTCCACACTAAGAGACCGTCTTCTGTAAGATGTTGGTCTGTCTGAAGAAGTCTTTTCCGCTTTCGTTGGTCGTTCTTTCAAAGAGAGACGATGAGTAAACTTGGAGATTCCTGACTCAGACCTGATAGACAGAAAAATGTTATCAATTATTAAACTGCTTTAAACTTTGATATTAAAATCTTGTTTAAGGTGAAAAAGTACTTCTCTTGCAAAGTTTTTACTCACAAACATCTATTTAACATCCATTAGATGTGCACTGTTAGTGTCTCAAAGGTTATAATATGACTGATTGGAGGGAAACCACAAATTATATCATCAGTGTTACTTTTGATTTTGCTGCCAGAAAGTTAAAAGTGCTTAGCCACATTTCATTAAGATGAGTGTCTTACTGTCAGAGCATGAAATTACACACAATGTTGCAGAAATCACTAACGTTCAAAGTAAATGTAGTTCATTAAGTTTATAGTATAACAGTAAATCATTCCCTGGAGAAAACATAAGATTTTAGGGAAAGTCACCCACTTCCTGGGCTAATTTTCAGTAAATCATCTTCATAAAAAAATAGGCCACACATATTTTAATCTCCTCTACCGTGCTGAGGCTGTCCCTKTTCAACTTTTTGCTCAAAACTAAAAACAGGAAACGTAATAATTTGCCTATTAAAGCCTGGAACACAATTTGATGAGGCTCACAGTGCAATATTGCTGTGGTCACACTGGAGACTAATCAAAATGCAATCATTGTTTCTATCAACTAGTCAGGCTTATTGAGGGGAATACTGAACAGCACCACAAGTGATGTCAGAACTCACTTTACAACCTGAGAGCTTTATGCAAATGCAACCAAACTTAACAATAATTCTTAATAATAATAATAATAATAATAATAATAATAATAATAATAATAATAATAATAATAATAATAATAATAATAATAATAATAATAATAATAATAATAATAACTCAAAGCATGCTGAACAAGACCAAAACTGAAGTGAATTTTTTTTTCTGACAATTGCCAAACAATGTGCAGGGTTCACTTTTTTCCCTTCATGTTATGTTTCCATTCCATTTCTGTGACTTTTACATAGTCAACATATACTGCAGCTCTTCTCTCAGTCTGAGCCAAAAAGCCTTTTAATCTTCCTGCTGAGCTTTGCTGGAGACCAAAGAAAAAGTTGGATTGAGGTTCATTAAGACTGCTTTCTCTACAACACAGCCTTTGCCTTATTGTTCTTGGTTTATGTGAGGAGCGGCAGAAATAACAGTACACATAAGGCTTTAATAAAATTGGATCTATAAAACTGTTCATGCTAGCTAACACTGTCGCTTTGATAACTAAATGGTGCCATGAATGAATGGCAGTTTGGAGATTCACCCAGTTCCCATTAATAAAAAATAAAATTGGCGTAACGTCATTGAGAACATTTTGGCATCCAGATGTAGGAGACTATTAGGACCTAGAAAAAGTAATTTCTACGCTTTTTTCCAGACAACTGGACACATTTGACATGTCCTGTTGAGTCTCATGCTACTGTCATGAACTGATTTGAGAGAGTCCATATATTTTATAAAAAAGTCAATGAATCAAATCTATGGCGTCACTATAAGTGTTTCCAGTGGAAAGAGACAAACTGTCCTGACCTTGAGTATTAAAGTAAACAGTGTAACACTGCATGCCAACAAGAATTTCTGCAACCTTCTTTAGAAAGCTGTCTTCTCTGTTTAAACTTGACATGATAATGATGATAATTTATGCCAAAAAGTTATTACTCTTCCTCAAGTGGCTCTTTACGGCAYGTATCTCACTTGGCTGTAACTGTTGACTATTTCAAAGACCCAAAATTTTGCAAATTTTCACATGAATCCACATTCAATTGATACTTATGAAAAATAAGTTTAGAGCAAATTTTAGGCTTTGTATGCATATTGCACAAATGTAATATATGTTTTTGGTAATTTAGTCACAAAGTATCTTAACTACGTTTCAATGTGTTTGCAATTTATTCTGAGCTTATTCACAATTTTGTCCCATTCTCAGGGAATCAGGAAGGTCAGGATCCCCTTTAAGTCTTATATTTCTTGCATTTTCTGACTAAGAAAAGCTAAACTTAAGATTCCAGATGTATTCCAGGTATCCACAACAACTGTATGATTATTTTGAGACATTTTGCAAACTTTATAAACTCGTACAAGGAATTGAGAACCCTTACGTTTCAAGACATTTAAGAAACTCCCTCGCCAATGTTTAGAGATTGTTGCCAACCTGGTAAGAGGCCTTTAGGAAGCACCAATATTGTAATATGTATTTTACAAATACAAACTAGTACAGTACATTTTTGTTTTTAGAACAGTGGTGACTAAACACAGTGCAAAATGATTCCCTTCATGCAAAGAATCATTGGAACAATAGAMAACATTTGATAGTGAAAGAAAATCCAWATGTAGASAAACTGTTTTATTATAAATCCATCCGATATCTATACCCACTTCTGCCCATGTCCAAAAGTCACTCTACAAGCAGTGGTGTACACCCTGGACAGGTCACAAGTCCATCACATGGCCACATAGAGACCAACAACCATTCACTCTCACTCACATCTTGGGAAAATTTAGAGTTACCAATTGGCAGTYAGGTTTTTGGTCTGTGGGAGGAAACTGAAGTGCCCAAAGAAAACCCACGCATGCACAGAGAGAACATGAAAACTCTACTCAGAAAGGTCCTTGGCTGGATATCTATCCTTCAACCTTTATATTTGAGAGGCAACAGCTCTACCAACTGAGCCACTGTCTTTGTAGAAGCATGACCTTAAACAAAAATGCTAAAGTTTGCTTTAAAAAAATGCCCTCTAAGATCATAATTTGTGACCCCCACAGCCGCWCTGCTCACCATTTCACTTCAACACCCTCAACTGTTTCCTGCCCTGGTGTTAACACCTCCAAAGAGTTGGTTCTTCTAAAAGAAAGGCATGCTTTTCTGTGTGGGATTTTAGACAGATAGCAGACAGAGGAGTCCTTAACTGATGGCATTAAGTTTGACAGAGTTTCATCTTCTTCTTGAATGACTTTTAATTCAATTAGCAGCACTTCTAAGTGCAGGCAAACAACTGGAACTGATWCCCATTTTAAATCAACAGTAGCTCTCAGTGATCTGGATAAAGGTGATTAATACATCAGCTTCTAGAGTGATCGCCTGGATCATCCTCTGTTAAAGATTGCTTTCATTTATTCACAAATACGCTTCGCCTGTGACCCCAATACCTACAACAAGAGTTTGTTGTAAAGCTTCATACAAATCTGTGGATCGAACACATCACAACATGACCACAGGACGATTGGATAAGATGTCTAATACTTAAAAACACATTGGATCACAACTTCAAAGAACATGAGGGCGAGGGGGGGCAGTTGACACAGAAAAGGACTAAAGAGAATTTCTTTGAGGGGCTTAGATGAAAAGTGCACATGTGAAGCAGGTGGATCTACTGCCAACTGGCTGGCTCTATAGGCTCCCTGAGAGTCTCCACYCCACACAGCTGTCTCTGATAACATCAACACAGCAGCCACGCCGCAATGAGGCAATCCCCTCAGAAGAGCGTTTAGGATGTCCCGGTTGATTTCCATTTCTGAACAGCATTTTTAAAATTACAATTTTAAAGGGAGTGGGGTATATGTGTGCGTGTGTGTGTGTGTGTGTGTGTGTGTGTGTGGGGGGGGGGGGGGGGGTAATGTATATTCCAGGCACATAGTTCAATTCTATACTACAACCAAGTAACTGTGTCATCCTCAGTTGTTATGAAAAGCTGTATATGTCAAGAATAAATTTGACTTTACATCATTTGAAAATGGCCTCTGCTCTTTAAAAAAAACCTTTTACTGTTTCTGACACTCCCACTTCTTCACCAGGTAGGAGCTTTTTACAAAAAGGTGGTGCTTTGTACCAGCAAGTGTTTAGGCAGCTCCCCATGGCTACCACAGGAGACTCRAGGATTTCTCAAACATGCATGACTGAGTCAAAGCAACACACTGGGTCAGTTTGTGATGAGGGATTGACATTATAACATGACATAAGTGCTCAAAAAAGTTGATTTTTAAGCWTTTGTATTGCTTTAAATTTATATAAAAGGTTTTCATTTTTTTTGACATGATCATTGAAACAGAACGGTCATCTTGACCACCTTCAAACGGTTTCAGCAGGAAGTCAAACAGATTTAATTTGTGTCCTTTTATAGAGAATGTCCACCAACAGGAGAGCTTCATCCATTAGCAGGATTATACAACATGAGTGAAGAATACGAAAACAACAAATGACTTGATGTTAAGAACATACTATCAGGTACTTTGGCACCTACTCCAGCTTTAAAAATGCTC
>NW_013952450.1:1878184-1879940 GCF_001266775.1 Austrofundulus limnaeus
CTATATAGGAGTGTAAATCACCATCTTTATCTTAATTATATTTATTTATCTTTTTTATAATGTGACATTATATTGATTTGTTTGGATGGCGAATCTGTCAGGATATGATTTCAATTCAATTAACAACTCTGTGAATGATAAGATGCTATATGAGGCCCATCTAACACAATGATTGTGTTAGGTGGACATATGCCATTGATCCACATTGGGCATATGACGATATGGATGATATGATGTTTTTGTCACTGTTGCCAACTCTTCAGTAAGAAAATTCACTACTCGTTGTCCTAAAGGCTGTTAAAAGTCGCTAAATGACGTTATCTCCTAATTAGCATATTTAGACTTTTGCCAATAATTGTGATCTAGGCTCTAGGGGAGAGTGTTGTAGGGGAAACAGTGAGCAAATGAAATACTTTTAGGACTAATAATTTGCTTAGAGCCATATTACATACATCACTTTTATGAGAAGAYCAAACTGAACAAAAAGATACAGCGACACACAGGATGAGGTGAAGAGGTGACTGAGGCGGTGAGTCGAACATAGCCGGGTCCAGGGATTTATTTTAGTGTGACAGTGTCAGAGAAACAAACTTACAGAAAACATGACATCCCACTGGATAAGTCGGCTTTGTGCATGCGAGGTACATTTGCAGCAGCCTCCTCTGGGTTGGTTGCAGCCAGGGGTGCTGTGCGGGGCTGCAGTGAGTTGGATGGATTGTCAAGCCTTTGGAAAGGGGGAGGRGCTCATTGCACCCCTCATTGCTCACTGGGGAAAGTGCTGTCACCATAGTTTCCAATAACACCATTAAAAGTCGCTCGATTTGTTGTTAGTCTCTTTTTTGGAAAAAAAAAAAGTAGAAAACTCGCAAAATCTAGCGAAAAAGTCACTAAGTTGGCAACAATTTTCGTTTTGCCTCAATAGAACTGAAGCAATAATCGTTTAATCGATATACCAATGTGGTTTGATGTATAGTTACACCCGTAGTCCTAAAATATTTAAACCATAAATAAAGCTGTACATTATTACAGTCCCTTTGCCAGGTGACTTAGATCATGATCTTGCCAGAACAGCACTGACTGGTTCGTGCGATGATGATGATGATGATGATGATGATGATGATGATGATGATGATGATAATGATGATACAGAAAAGCATGCTGGCCTACACTCACATACAGGACACGCTGAAGCCCTCACATAAACACTGTGTCACAGAGACAGATTGCTTTTCGCAGAAAACTCACTTYTTGTCACGTTCCCTCTGTGTTTCATTGCCATGGCAGGATTTTAACCGTTTGGAGGTATTCATGTGCAGGAGCGCCGCTAACGCGTTGTGTGTTCTTACTCATAGTGTAAAACACAATACAGCTACTGATGAAGAGGAAGGTGAAATTTGTTTTGTGTTATTTAGTTATTTTAGATTCTTTCTGTCAAGTTCATCCATCTTGTGCGATTATCACACAATAATTAACCCTCAGATTATATATGCATTGTGTATTATTTGGYTCTTATGTATTGTAGCAGCCAGTTCTCCATAATGACACGTCTTAAAGGGATCCCCGATTAGTTGTAACATTAGCCTTTATTTAATAAACATATATTTTAACTGTAAAATAAAGACTGTAAAAATACTGTGGGATGTTTAGTTTTGTAAATGTTTACAAATATATTTTAACACGGACGGAGCCAATTTATTTACATGCAAAGCATTCTGGGTAAATGATGACGTGGACAGGTCGTCAGTGTGAGCGAGCT
>NW_013952450.1:1880225-1885998 GCF_001266775.1 Austrofundulus limnaeus
AGCTCGCTCACACTGACGACCTGTCCACGTCATCATTTACCCAGAATGCTTTGCATGTAAATAAATTGGCTCCGTCCGTGTTAAAATATATTTGTAAACATTTACAAAACTAAACATCCCACAGTATTTTTACAGTCTTTATTTTACAGTTAAAATATATGTTTATCAAAAAAAGTCTAATGTTACAACTAATTGGGGATCACTTTAATAAAACGCTTTAAAATGTAGCCACACAAGTCAAAATKTAGGATTCAAACAGTTCATATAAAGGAGTCTCAAAACACTTCTGCTGCTTGATTCTGCGTTTTAAGTTTGTACTCTTTATGTACATCCAAGTAGAAAAGGTATTTCTAAAAAAAATCACCTAAGACAATACACATTTTGTGTGCATGTAAAAGTTTCACATTGCTGTATTTGCATGCTTAATCAGTTGCATTTAGGAGAATACTCATAAATCCTTTCTCACGTTGTGCGCGGGGTTTAAAGACAGATATGTTTATAAAAGGATCACATTTAAACTGTGAATTATGCACAGTTCGTGTGGTATGTCTGAGGTTAGGCAGCCCTCAACCACAAGTCTCATTTCAGATTATTAGGGAACAGACAATGCAGTAAATTCGGAGCAGGACAGACAAACACTCAGACCCTGTTTCGGCAATTATGGGCTATGGCTACGGACCTAAAACAACATTTTTTTAAAGGAAGGAAAACAAAGCGCTAGGGTTTCTTTCATCTCTTCTATCCGAGCCAATGGAACAGAAATACACCAGGAAGACTGAAGACACCCACTGATATATGGCACACGCACGCAAAAAAAAAAAAAAATCTGCGTAAGCACAAATACCTGCGAGAAGACAAACAGAGGCACAGTTTAACCCATGAATGCACCCCTTAATGTGTTTCATTAGTCCAACAAAAAAAGGCTTTCAGTGCTGCAATCATAAAAGAACACAGCCATAGCTATGAACATTGCTAATTAAAATCTGCTCAAAGAAAGCCTTGTTTTCCACTCGCCATCTCCATCCAAACCCATGTCTGTGTGACAGAGGCTGCTTTTATTTCTCTTGGACTCAGGTCTCACCAATAAAACCTACTGATATTACTGCAAGCTAACAAGATTTTCTTGCAGTTGTTCTACAGTCGAGGTTATCTGAATTAATGAAAGCGTGATGTAATGGTAAGTGCTTGAAGATGTAAATGAGAAGCAGCAGCTACTGCTTGATATTAGGAACCATAAAAAAGAAACATGTTAATGGAAGGGATCRTTCTTGTAACATCTACATAAGACTAAAGGAGTGAGGCCTGTTGATATATAAATCTTAACAACGACTGGCTAAACATCAAAAGATAATGATCCCACTGTAATAAGTGTTTCTGTCATCGTCCTACGTGTCTTTTTAAATGCTGCTCGTCCACCTACTTTAGTAAACAGAGATATTTCCAGCTCGGCTCATTTTCCTCCGTCCTTTTCATTTGCACATCTCTGAGTCACACTCATCTTTTTATCTTATTTTTTTTTGAGACGCCTTCCTATCATTACTTAGACCACCAAGTCGGCACACAGAATATCTGTCACGCACACTAAAATATGGGGAGAAATTCAATGTGGTTTTTCACTTTGGTGGCCCCCTGCAGTCTTTGGTTTTGATACGATTACCTCTGGGGTGCTCTCGTCTGCATTTGATGTGTTGCGTAAGTCGGACCTGGCGCAGTCAGATGTCCAGATGATGGATATGCAAAGAAATCAAACTTGAATACAATTGAAAGCACATAGAAAGCCTGCAAATTATTAGAGCCTGAAGCTGGGGGCACAACGCCACGGAAAAGTGGGGAGGGGGCGGCAAGCGGTGCCACTTTCCACTTTGCTTTCGGTTTGGTGGAATGAGATAATGATGAACGTAATCTGGGGGAAATGAATCTGAGGGTACATATCTTGTAAAATCACAATATGATTAAAGGCCTAGCATCATGCCAAGGTTTTAAACTGAGATCATCCTGTGATGAGAAGTGATGCTGTTTTAGCTGTTTTGGGAAATCTTGTAAATGCTGTTATGCTCAAACTTATGCAAGCTGTGGTAGCTCTTAGAATATGTATTGTGAATGACTTTATTACACAAAACTTTAGCTCATTATCTGTAAAACCAACTGAGTTACAGCAAGTTATCTATTGGCTAAYGTCAATAAGCTGTGGTGGCCATCTTAAATTAGAGTCTGTCCAAAGAGTAATCAGATGTTAGAGGTTTATCCAGTGATTTCATTAAAATTTATTAATAGCTTCATGAGATATTTTGCTAAAAGACTGACATGGTTGATGCCAACAGGTACTGCTAATGTTTTAAATAAAGATGTCACTTAATGCGTAGTGCTTTAAGCATGTGTTGTAACTACATATCAGCTACTACCAAGCCAAATTTTAGCTCATTATCTGTATAACTGGCTGAGTTAAAGGTCTTCCTGTGTTTCCAACAGTCAGCTAACTGAGGTGGCCATCTTGAATTTACTCTAAAATGTAACCAGTTGTGTTTTTGCCCGTTCGATCACAACTGCTGGCAACAATAAATAACTATATCTACATAGTTCCTTTTCAGTCATTTCACTCAKTACAACACACAGTTGTTTATGGGGCACGCGCGCCCTCGCGCGCCTGGCTGAAGCCACCTCTAATCACGTCTTTAGACCGGTGATGTGGTGACGTTGAACATCGGGTGACARGCTCCGCCTTCACCCTATAAGTTCGGAGTYACCAGCGTCATTACTCAGTTAGATACYGCCCTTCACCGAGCCTTTTGTGATGCGGGGCCAACAAGGTGTTTTACTTCGTTCCATTCCTTCAAGGAACCGTGGTTATATTAATAACCTTACGTTATTTATTATTGCCAGCAGTTGCGATCAAAGTTTAAAAACCAAATAAGTTAGAAATTTCTGATTAAAGCTGGGCGACTCATCCCTGCTGCCCTAACAACAAGCATCGGTCTACAGTAAACACTCTTCCTCAAATCTCAGTGTAAACATCTGCATAAGTCTCCAGAAGGCCTCCAGCAGGACCCAGAAAAGCTGAGAAAACTTAGTGGAGCCTGGATCTTAACCCCCTGAATCAGTACACCCAGTACCAGCTACAAAAGTGCTGCTGGCCTGCAGAGCCTCATGTCTCAGCAGCTGACTGGTTAAGTGGTCAAAGAGAGTATAAGTGTGAATACAAGAGCGAGGATTTGCCTGCATTAACTTCTCAGATGAAAATTTTAGAGGTCGGGCCTGATGGATAGGGACGCCACTTTGGTATCAAGTTCGGGGTCTTAAAGCAGCAACACAGACACACACATACACACATTCAGAGCACCCCACTTTTCCTCAAGCAGCCACAATTGGAGTCAAGATTCTAATCAGGCTTGAGCCAGCAGACTGAGGGAATTATTTTTACTGGAAAAGATGAAGAAACCTCAAGCAGAGAGAGAGAGACATGCGTGTTCATAACATTTCTGTACTTCTGAAAACCGAATGTCAATCTTTAGCAACAAAAAAYAAAAAATAAAAAAAAGCTCACTTCACATTTTCAGTTTATATTTGAAAAGGTGGTTTACTTAAAATCATGGCTAGCTAACTGTGAAAGACAAGTGTGTCAGTTAGTGGAAGAAGCAGGAAAAAACCCCATGGAGGCCGGGGCAGTATTGAACTAACCCTTGTTGACCCACAGTTTGTGATACGGGTCAAACCTGTGGTCAGTCTGAATGCAGCTGACCTCATGACCTAAGCTTTTTTTGACTAAAGAGGTTTGAAGGAGCATTTAATTTGTGTCGTTAGCTTGAGTTTGAATTCAGCAAACTACAATCAGAATTTGTAATTAAAAAAAAAGAAATAAAGGAAAAAAAAAACTACAAAAATCATAAATTGTTTTGGAAAACAATCACGCAATAGTTTCTTTTCCTGTTTGTCTTTTCAGTCTTACTACTTGTTTCTATATTAAAGTGTTCAGAGTCTTCACGTGTAAAGTTCCATTACATTTTGTTTTTGTTTATAATTTTCAAGATATTTAACTTTCTTTACATTTTTTAACCCATAGAAATATACTGAAGTCTCTTCAGTTCCTTCAAAAAACATCCTCCTTCAAATCTGCTTCAACATTCTTCTTTTTTTGGTCATTTTACTTTAAGTTTTAAATTACCATTCTGCTACTTTTAGCTTTTAGCCAGCACTTTCGTACCTTTAGCTACTATTCTGTTACACTAAGTTAGACTTTTGCAACTTCAAACTTTAATCCAGCATTTTGTTTTTTAAGCTTTTGCTTAGCATTTTGCTTCCTTCACTTTTTAGTTAGCCTCTTGTTACTTTCAGCTATTCTTCTAACTTTTAGCAACTGGCTAGCCTTCTTCCACTTTTAGCTACTTCTGCTTTTTGATAATTTCAACTATTCTTTTGTAACTTTTAAATACTTTTTTATCACTTTTAGATTTAACTAATATTTAGCTGATGTTAGCTAGCGTTTTGCTTTTAGCTACTTTTGTCTCTTGAGGCCCTGTAACACGAAAATGTTTTACTTACGTATATCAACTAATGAAAATTTTGGGGACATCTACATTGAAGATGGAATTTAAAAAATCAACTGGAAGCCTAGGTGCGTACATGCTGTAATACTAATGAATTGATCAAATACAGTAGTTATTTAGTCAAAAAAAAAAAACAAGTTTTATAAGTTGGCATAAGTTGTCTAAAATGTTATTTTATTTTGTATATTTTTTGCTACCTTGAACTAGCTTTTTCTCCTTGTAGTTAAGGTTTGTTACTTTTAACCACTTTTTATAATACTTTTAGTTTTAGTTAAGTTTTGCTACTTTCAGCTTTTCATTTTTGCAACATTTAATTTTAATTTTTATGCAGTGTTTTAGCACAATACATGTAAGTTTGACTGAGTTATACTCRTTTCTGTGTTGACTAGGGTGGGTTAGCTGTGGCGGCCATCTTTAATTAGGTTGACTCAAAACGTTTATCCGTTTTAAGTGTACATTCAATTATTATTCTTTAAAGCAGAGGTGCCCGAAGTGGGGCCCACGGGCCAAAATTGGCCCGCCAAGCCATTTGGTTTGGCCCATCAGCAGTTGTCCTGGTTACTAGATTGTAATTATGTTAAGATTAAATATAAAATACAAGTAATTACAAGAGGCATTTAGATTAGATTTAATCCCATATATACTGTAGATTTGCACACCTTATAAAACCACATACAGTATACTCAAATTTTTAATTACGAAAAGGCCAATGAGCCTTTGCTGCCTGAGCATACGTTGAATTTTCTCCATTACATATCCATGGGCTGAAAAAAAAACTAAAGAATGTGGGCAACCACACTGGCTGCTAGCTTAATCATAAAAAACAAAACAACTTTACTTAAGTATTTGCATTTCTTATATTATTGCGTTTGGCCCGTGGCCCTCAGAYTGATTTTAATTTTGGCCCTCTCAGGGAAAATGTTTGGGCACCTCTGCTTTAAACAGTTTTGTTAAAATTAATCTAGTGGGTCATAAAATATTTTGCTAACACTACAAAAAAAATAAACACAAATGCACACGCACTGCTCTTGGGAACTTCTCAAACATCTCTGCAGCCAAACCACATCAGACATTACACACAGACAGATAATTCTGCTAACGTAAGTTATAAAACAGCATGGAATAAACACATAGATTTAAAGACACAGCTTGTTGTGAACATGTGTGAACACACACACACACACACACACACACACACACACACACACACACACACACACACACACACACAC
>NW_013952450.1:1886674-1888306 GCF_001266775.1 Austrofundulus limnaeus
CACACACACACACACACACACACACACACACACACACACACACACAGAACTATACAAACAGTGCTCTGATAAAAATCCAGCAGCAGTCTCTTCTGTCCTGCTGAGTACTGTTACCAATAATGTAAATACTCCTCTCTATAAATTTACGCAGAGATCTTAGAACTTTGAATGAAAAATATGAGATGAAATGAAAACTGTGTGGAAAAATGAAGAAATCTGTGTCACATCTACTAAGACTGTGGGAACCCTCGGCTCCTTATTATCTCCTTAGTAAATTGGCTTTGGATTTTACCTTCGGGGGATGAGAGTGATGCGGTGGGTCCTTGATCGATATATGCACGCTCATTTCTCTCAGAAACTCGAGTTTCTCATTTTGCTTGTTTCTAACTGATGGAAAAAAGAGTAAAGTTAACGAGAACTTGGCAGCTCGTTAAACTGAATAATAAAGAAAACTACTCGAAGGCCGAGGATTGTGTTGGATGAGGACTCAATAAAGTAAAGCAAATCTGCGATGACATCAACATTAAACTATGAACCATTAAAACATCCCCAGCTAACTCAAAAAAACTTCTTATCCAATTTATATCTAAAGATTAAGAGGAAAAATATAGCTTTTTTTGTTTTAGTGCTTATTACATTTAAAGCAGGGCTATTCAACTAAATTACTCAATTATTTTTAATGAATTACTTAATAAAAAAATAATCTATAAATTGTACGATTTAAAACCAATTGTTATATTAAATATAGACATTGGCAGACAGACTAAATTGTATAGCTCTGATATATAGATCATTTATACAACAGGATGCCACTCTGACTAAATTATTTGTCAAAGTCTAACATATTTAGTTCATTTTTAAATGAACTTATCGGCGGGCCAAACTGAAGTCACCCGCAGGCCAGAAGTGGCCCTCAGGCTGCCAGTTGAATAACCCTGATTTAGAACACGTAAGCATACTAAACCTTTTATTTTATTTTCATAAGCTAAAAATATGCTCTTACACATACCAGCAGTAATTATTTTCCACATATAAGCATTCCATAAAAGTACAAAATGTGGCTCCTGGATTCTAATCAAAGTTTCTCTTTGGAATCCCAAACTTTACGTAAAACATAAAGAATCCCTGACACGATTGCCTTTACGCTGATAGAAGTTTCCCAAAGTTGCTGCAATCTAGTCACGTTCTAGAGAGTAGTGGAGACTTCACTAAGTTTTTGGGACATCTGGTAATTGGCAGCCAGGATCACTTGGAAAAGATCTAGTTGTTATCACGACCTGCAAAAAGTTAAAAAAATAAAATAAAAAAAACAGCAAAAATCTAAATAGAATCTAGTGAATTTCATTCCAGTAAATATAGATTTTTAAGTGACAAGAAGAAAAGTTGAACTCAGATCCCAGAAATGGTTGACCACACTAAATGTCCTATATGTCTGTTAAGTACATATGTAAAATAACTTTAAAGGGGCAATATCATGTAAAATCAACTTTTATGAGTTTTATATCATGTTATAATGTTATACTCTCATAAAAAAAACATGCCCAAAGCCTTGCTCTGACTCATTCATCATGTTTGAGAAATTCTGCAGCGTTTTTAGGAAGCCATGCTGAGGAGCAAAACGACAGGTGGGGA
>NW_013952450.1:1894793-1906306 GCF_001266775.1 Austrofundulus limnaeus
CCCCCACCCCCCCGCGCACTGAAATGGGCAAAACAGAAGAAGAAGGTGGTTCTTAAAGAGACAGAGTCCAATTTCAAGGCGTTTAGAAGAGGAAGTGATGAGAAGATAAGTTTATTTTCTATTTAAACATATAAACAGCATTTTAAAAACAACTAAAGGTGACATAGATACTTTGTTATGGTATAGTATTGAAATGTATGCCTGAGAAACACATAATATTGGCCCTTT
Source organism: Austrofundulus limnaeus (assembly GCF_001266775.1). Taxonomy (NCBI): domain Eukaryota; kingdom Metazoa; phylum Chordata; class Actinopteri; order Cyprinodontiformes; family Rivulidae; genus Austrofundulus; species Austrofundulus limnaeus. The sequence continues at coordinate 1,895,022 of NW_013952450.1, forward strand.
AAGGACATTTTGAGATTTACTGATGATGACATTCAGCTAATGAGGTACAGTTTCAAAGCTGAAGTGATGGTTAAAGTACAGATGAAGTATACATGTTTAAAAACCAAAATAAATAAATAAAAGCAGTTCTCCTTTATTCCACAGGTCAATTATAAGTTCCAGATGGAGAACCTTGTTTATATGAACGTGCATTTAAATTCGTTGCTTCCACTGATGTTTGTTCATTTTTGCTCATCCACGTCTGAAACCAGAGGCGGAGGGTACAAACCAGCCCTCTGTCCCTTATTCTCAGGCGCACTAATGTTACTCCTGTCATCCTTTTGAACACAGCTGCTCGTCTCCTGGCAACATACTCTGGTACACAGAGCGTTCACTGTTCCAGTGCACAAGGCTCATCATCATGATGTGACCAAAAAACAAAAAAAGTGCATATTATATCATAACGCAGTGTCTGCCCCGCAAATCAGTGAGCACTTCTGGAAAGACAGACTATTGGGGAAATTTAAAAAAAAAACTTAGGGGGGGAAATTCAGTTAATACATCAGCGGCTGTGACATATGAGTTTCTTTGAGTCTCATTATGGCTGATTACAAAATGCAGCTGGTTATTTTTTATTTTTGTTGTTGCTATTTTGAATGTCACCAATGTTTTCCAATTAAAATATGCCTATATTTGATGGGCAAGAGTGTGTTGCCATGCAACTACCCAGATACCCGTTTAACTGTTTCACACGCAAATCCTGATTGCCTCTGAAACAGCCTTTTTATTTTGAGTCTGTGTTTTTAAAGGTGCTGAGTTGTTAACAACCTAATTGTCTACAAGGAAGAAAGAAAATCCAGTTTTAAAAAATTAAGTTCAGATGTTTTGATGTTTTATCTGTTGTAGAGACTGTGGCTCTTTAAAAGAGAAATAGAGTGATTCCAAGTCCAAGTGAGGTCAGGACCAACACTAACTACTATTTTAGTCTTAAAAATGCTGTAGCCATTTATTGAAACTAATTTATAAACTATAACATTGCTATGAATTTTGTATTGCACCGTGTTTTAATAAAGAATTACAAGTGTGTGTGTGTTTACTGTATTTAAAAATATATATTTTTTTGTTTTTCCTTTTACTTGTACATGCATCTGTTTCTTAAATTATTATATAAAAGTCTTTTCATTTCCATGTGTTGCTTTTACATTTCTCTGTCTCCTGTTTTTACTTCAAATTATCTGCCTCATTATGTAAATAAGGTGAGCAGTCCTTCTTGGGTCAGCTCCTCTCCTATTGGTCAACAGACAGGAAGATGCAGGATCCATGTGCAGCTCTACTGTGCATGCTTGTGCTGCTCCGGTTTAGCTTAAGGTTTAGAACATAAAACGAATGCACAAGTAAGTGTTTTCCTCCTTGCCTTTGTTTTTAACTAAATTTGTATTTTCATGGAATTAAGCTGGAAAATTTAATACGATGGTCAATTAAATTATAAAACATGAGGTAAAGTTAATAGTAATAGTAATTTAATAGGGTGTATTTTAGGTTCGTTTATTCGTTTGTTTTCACAGAGACACAGACTTCCCTCTCCCAAACCAGTTGGGCCAGCACCTCTGGGGGAATCCCAAGGCGTCCCCAGGCCAGATGAAAAATATAGTCCCTCCAGCGTGTCCTGGGTCTCCCTCTAGGTCTTCTCCCAGTGGGATGTGTAAGTTTTAGGTTTAACTAAAACTTACACCAGGGAGACGTCACGGAGGCATTCTAACCAGATGCTCGAGCCACCTCAACTGGGTCCTCTTGACGTGGAGGAGCAGCGGCTCTTCACCAGCCGTGTTTCCATCAACGTTTTTTAATGCACATTTTAAAGTATTGCATCAGAAAGGGTGGATGGACACAGAGTGATTCGAAAAAACTTCCTCTAATTTGCATAGTAGTTGATACGCTCACATGAGGTGTTTTTTGTTTTTTTGTTTTTTTCAAAAAAGAGTTAATGCGCAAAAGGAGAGATGGAAACACATTTGCTGAACAAGTTCTGACTTAGCAAACATTTAACTCACATGGCTAGTCAGCTGTTCTCGCTGTCTGAACTGTACCGGTACCAGTACCAGAGCGACTGCACCCGCGACTGCAGCTGGACCCTCCTCCCACTGTTGGCGTATTCTCAGTTATTCCCGTAACGTGAAGAAAATTGCATTTCTTTCTCTCCGTCTCCAGACAGCATGTAGCATCACCAGAAATACTGTAGTTGGTATGACAGAATAAGTACAACTTTCCCAATGGTAGCAACACATTCCTGATAACTTCTCTCCTAGGTCCTTAGATGAGACTTTTACCTCCTGTTTACTACACGCATGCGTCTGACGTAATTGATTCACTTCAAGCCAGTTGATGGAAACACGTCTGATTTGTATTTCTTAGTTTTTTTCTTTTTTGCGAAATTTTAAAACTTTGCTCAAAATTTGAATTAAAATTGGATGGAAACATGGTTCCCTCCTGGATGACCGAGCTTCTCACCCTATCTCTAAGGGAGAGCCTAGACACCCTGCGGAGGAAACTCATTTTGGCTGCATGTGTCCATGATCTCATTCTCATTCTCTTGAATGGGTGTTCTTAAATGTAATTTACAATGTACAATGACAATAAAGGCATCATCAATCAAACAATCCTTTGGTCACTACCCAAGTTCGTGACCATAGATGAGGGTAGGAATGTAGACCGACCGATAAATCGAGAGCTTCGCCTTCAGACTCAGCTCTCGCATCACCACGACAGACCGGTACAGCGCCCGCATCGCTGCAGATGCAGCACCAATCCGCCTGTCGACCTCCCACTCCATTCTTTCTTCATTCATAACATAAGACTCCGAGACACTTAAATTCCTCCACTTGGGGCAGGACCTCCTCCCCGACCCGGAGGCAGCATGCTACCCTTTTCTGGCTCAAGACCATGGTCTCGGATTTGGAGGCACTGATCCTCATCCYGGCCRCTTCACATTCAACTGTAAACCACTTTGGTGAGAGCTGGAGATCACRATCTGATGAAGCCAATARGACCACATTATCAAAAAGCAGAGATGCAATCCTAAGGTCGCCAAAACAGATGCCCTCAACACCTTGGCTACGCCATTTTAGGTGTATTTATATATTTTTGGTCCATTTTTATGTTTCTGCTTTTATTTCTATTTATGTCAGTTTCAGTCCTCTAGGAATATCAATACATTTCTGCTGAAATATTTGTATATATTTTCCTGACGGCACTGTAACTGTATGAACTGCTACATTTCATATCATTCCTCTTTGTTCTTGAGCCCACTCTGACCAGCCGTAAACTCTGTAATTCAGTCAGAACTATTTTTCTTTTGACATATGCTCGTTCACAGAGCTATCTACAAAAAGATTATGTTTGGTTCTAAGCATTCCATAGAACTTCAGTTTGAAGGATCTGAGTTATGGTCAAATATAAATTATTTTTAGTGAAAAAGAAATGGTTAAGGCAAATTATTTTTGTCTGAATTATTTTTTAATCAATAAATCTGCACCTCAATTTAAATAAACACTTACAGAAATAAAATATACTTATACAGTATAGTCAGGATAATGAGTGAACACACCTTTGGCTACTTGGAAAAATAAAAAACAAAGGTTTCAGTCAGTGCTTGATACATAATTAAATATTTAGTTTACACAGTATATTCTGTTATACAGAAATAATCATATCACATGTTCTGTCCTAGTTTTGCCTCCAGAAATGGACAGTAAAGAATACTGACAGAAAGGAATTTCTAAAGACAATAATAATTGAGAGAATGTGTGCACAGTCTTTGGGTTGTTTCTAAGGAATATGTGTCTAAAACTTTTTTGCTGTTATTGCTGGGTTGCAGATGGCAGTATCGACGTTATGAAATGCAGCCCTGTTTCCTTCTGCTGATTCAGCATCAAAATGCCTAAATTCTGTGTCGTGTATGGTTGTTGCAGTCGCTCTAATTGGGAAAAATATAAAAGCTTTCTTTGTTCAAAAAGTAGGGAGTTAATAAAAAAAAAACTTACAGAAAAAAAAGACAAAAGTGGATCAACAATCTACGGCTAAAAGCAGGAGGTGCAGAAAAGAACAATGCAAGAGTTTGCAGCGACCACCTTCTAGCAGATAAGGATAGTATCATTTAAATCCTATTTTCAGACATTTTCCTTGATAGTTACTTGAATTTGGGTTTACCAAAGCTAAATAAATTATTTACAAGTAGATCCAAGCATATACAGTAGAAATAACAGGGTTAACTCTTTGTTAGCGTTAGTGATACCATTGTTTTCATAGGCTAATTAGCCTATAGCACAAGCCACTCCTCACCCGGGCAGAAAAAAGTCGACAGCCATTTAAAGCTTCTTTGGATCCTAAATGTTTGACCCAACCTGAAAAAAAATTGTAGCTTCGAGGCTTTTGAAAGCTTTCATTTGGCTCGTCGTATAACACGAGGTCTGCGGCACCAGATAGTGGTTTATGACAATCAACTCGCCAGGTAAATCCTCCATATTATATAATAAGTCATTTTTTATCAAGACAATATGGATCATATCCTAAACGTATGCAGATTTTTTCRCGATATATCTCGTCTGCGCTAGCCCATTTAGGGCATTAGCGTATTCAATGTGATCTTTTTCGCTTTGTTTTGAACCTGAGCAAATCACTTCCTGCACCCCATCTGACATTCGCGCATCATCAGGGTCACATGACAGCAACCCAGCAACAATAACAAAAATCTGTACCTAACAGAGATACAATCTGAGATAAACAGTGGCATGAAAAAGTAAAAGCAAGAAACCAGCTGAGGAATTATACTCAACGCTCCCCATCACAGTAACACTAAAATGCTCAAGARCCTTGACAAAACTTTATTTTTTTCCTTTTCACAGAGAACTGCAGCTCTGAAAAAAGTTCACAGACGTGACTTTCAAAACTGTAAAACACATTTGTTTTCTAGTAATTGTGTGTTTTATTTTTTTGAGCCGCTTCTGATTAATCCAAAGAGTGGTGCTCTGAAAATCTAACAAAACTGAGAAGTATTACTGTTGTGGACTGGATTATGGGTTTGACCTATAACCTTAGTTTGTGTTGGAAACACACACAAACACACACTAACACACACAAAACAATTTGCTGACTTGAACGCACAAATGAATGAGGTCAAAATCTTGAATAAGTAGATTAATGAAACAATGTACTGTACAAGAACTGAACTCTACTAAACTTTCCACAACGTAATGCTGATGTATAAAAAAACAAAGATCTCAGCAACTCTCATATCAACACCTATTCTGTGTGTGTGTGTGTGTGTGTGTGTGTGTGTGTGTGTGTGTGTGTGTGTGTGTGTGTGTGTGTGTGTGTGATGCTTCACTTTGCTTGGCATAATGTTTTCTAAATTACCCATTTTTGTGCTATTAGTGTGTGTGGACACTAATTTAATAGGTTACCATGGTTATACATCTCCAAAGAGCAAAAAGGCTGGCAGTGATAYGATATTTTAAAAACTCTGCTGTTTAAAGTTGATTAAAAGGACAACTCTCGAGCAGACACAGCTCAGTGTAGAATATCAGACCTAGTAATTAGGTTTAGTTTTTACTATGAGGCCACAGTTKGTTCTGGTTGCCTGCCAAAGCCAGCACTGGGATGGTCAGAGTGATGAAGATGCAGGTGAAAGGACACTTACTTTTTGTTCTGGTTTTCCTTTCGGTCTGCAGAACCCAGACTCTGAAAAAAGAAAAGAAGAAAACGTAAGAATCAGCATGAGAAGATCTCTCATGTAACACATTATGGGACAGTTCAGGGAGCTCAGATAGTTTGGAGTTCCACACCTCGACTGTCCTGCAGATTCACACGGCTACAGAGAAACCAGCTCACTGYGAAGCTGGCAACTGGAAGCTTTTATATTTGTAGTTTAAAAAAAAAGAAAAGAAAGGGAGAGGAAGCTGGAGATATTTTTAAAAGCCATTTCTCTCCAGCTGAAGTGAACAGAGTTACGAATCTGAAAGTGCAAAAAAAAATAAATAAATAAAAACAACGGTTCTTCCCTTGCAGCGCTGCTCATCAGGGGGATATTTGAATCCATCCCTTTGGTAGAGTCAATCTTTTCTGACGTTATGCGGTACAAACTACACCTGCACCCACAGGTGCTGACACACAAATAGCATCCTCCTGCTGTCTGCATCCTGCGGAGGCTCTCAGTGGTGACACATGCTGAGACATACCGTACTGAGAGAACTGAGACACAAAGACGCTGAGCACATCCAGCGCGCACGCCAACGTCACTGTCCTGTGGGCTGCAGACGTTTTAGAAGTGAAAAYGTGGCGTTTGATTTGTTTAGCATTGGTAAACTTCCGGGTATAGCTCGAATCCAATAATGCACCACCCCCCACCCCCCACCCCCACTAGTTACTAATTAATAGTTAATAATGAAAATAGTTCATAACTAAGTAACATTTTATTGCAAAAGTCCAACTTTATAACCAAATATAAATACACATTTATGAAAAAAAAACTAAATGCTCTCTGGTATTGTTCTGGGGGCCGGACCAAATGGGGAGGCGGGCCCGGGGACCACTGATCTTGGGACTTGGTGGAGAAATTGAACCTGAAGGCAAAGTGAGATAATCCTGTCAATCACTTCTCGTCCAGTAAAGTTATGGCACCAGCGAGAGGATTTGCAAAGTGGCTGTTTGGCTCAGAAATATATACGGTCAATTAAAAAAAAAAAGCATCCCATCAAATGTTGATAAGGAACAAAAATGCACCCCCCCCCCCCCCACCGCCCCTTTTGAATTTCCAATCTGACATCAGAGACAAACGGTATTCTGAGCTGTCTGTGCGCCGTGATGACATTTTCATCATAAAGAGACGGCTCTGACGTCCTGAGTGTGTGAACGTTGACATTTTAGCCACTATCTGACTCCTCAGTGCATATACGGCACCCTCCTATGGTTTCATCCTCCCGGCGGGGGGAGGATATGGCACACAGGGTGGGGTGACCTTTCACCCCATCAGTTTTCCTGCTGAGCCCTCAGGTAGTACCATTCTCCTGAGGGGGAACAGAAGGTGGGTGGGTTGCATTTGTCAGAAAGGTCTGGGCAACTTCTGGAATATCTAACTGGCTGAATCAATGACTGGCAATGGAATAATAGCTGACTTTAAACAATTATTTTAAATTGTAGTCGATTTCAAAATATTTGAACCGACACAGTTTTTTGTAATGTCAGCAAATATGCTACAGTAAAACAACAAAAAAATGTTAAAATCTGTTCCGAGGTTCAAGCGTCACTGCAAATGAGCCTACGCATAATTAAAATGTTCATTTCCAGCCATTTAAATCTTTCGTTGATCACATTTGATTGATGTCTGGGACCTCATTGCAGAAAGTCTCACTTTTACACATCTTCAAAACCATATTGCTTCTGTTTTAYGTTTTGTTCCGTCTTCCCTGTGAAGTGCTGTTTAATACACTTTACAGCACTCGAGTAAATCTGAGCAGACCGTTTATCTCAATTCAGAATTCCTTCAGCTGTCCTCTGTCATATCATGGCCAATGCGATAGTCCATGCTATCACATTGCCTGCACATGTTTCCAGATAAGGTTGTGTGCTTCGGACCATGAGTCAGACTTGTTTTCTTTTCCCCCCATCCCTCTGCTAAAGTTAGATCTGAGTTTCTATACTATCAAATAAACAAACTTTTAAGACCAAGTCTAATCTGGCTTTTTAACCTTGAACATTTTCTCCTAATTCGGATCCTTCGTATAATGATTTACCTTCCYTTTGGAATATGCTCTTCATTTTGTCAGAGCTGATTGTTGTGAAAGTGAGTTTTGATTGAAGAGGACAAGCTCCTGCAATCTTCCACCGCTGCTGTCCTTTGTGGACTACAAGTCGTTTTGATCATGAGTCAAATCTGATTAATCTCTCAAATGAATTATTTGGTTTTTGCAGTGCTTTGAGTTGACATTTTCACTGAGAGCTCCTTCGACCTTGTTTTTAGAGTGGCCGCTTTCAAATGCAAATGTTACATTTGAATGAACTCTAGACCTTTTTTGTCCTGATGTCTCTGCATTGTTCGGTTTTTGGGTTTTGCGTTTGTTCATGACTAGTATTCTTGGGTTTATTGTTTGTAGACATAGTTGATGATATCTAGTTTTCCCGTTGGACATTTTCTCTCCTGTTTGCAATATRTAATCAACTCACCTGCCCTTTATTTAGTAATCACCGTCACCGTACTTGTACTGCTCTGTCTTTTCACCGCTGATTTTCTGTTTTGTTTAGTGATGGAAACTAGCCTGTWAGGTTTCTTGGGGTTATTTTATTTAGTCATGAGTCGTGTCCACAAAGAAATACATTTTTCTTAAATAATCTTCTTTTGTCATTTAGAAAAATATCCTAAAAAAACACAACACTTTCTTAAAAATGTCTTCATCCACACTGAAACACTGAGAACATCCCAAAACGCTGTAGTAGTAATGCCAGGTCTGTATGGGATGCTGTAACGCTGCTACAAAAATGCACCAAAAACAGGAAACAAGATGTGTTGCGYAGAGCTCTACACCATGAGTAGAAACTGTAAACACCAAAAACCAAAGCTTTTCCTCCCACACATCTTATCTATTATGAGTCAAATACACCTYATAGTTGACTTGTGGCGTGTTCCTGTTAATCAGCCTTGTTTGCCTGAAAGTGCAAGGTTAAGAGTTTTTTCCCTCTGGAAACTGTTTCTAAAATATAACATTTGAGGACTTTAAAAAGTTGTTTTTTTGGGTCGATTCAACAGTAAAACAAAACAAAACAAAAATCAACATTGATGAAATGATCATATGGTGTTGATGGCTGCTTAAATATTAAATGTAAGTGTACTATGTGTTATCATCAGTGCATGTTCTCATACAATGTGTGCTGCGTCTTTAACCCATCACATCTGACAAACACCAAATAGGAGCAGCAGGCAGCTATTTATGCACCCAAGGAGCAGTTAGGGAACCGGTGTCTTGCTCAAAGACACCACAACATGTGGCAGGGAATCTAAACCTGTGACTTTCTGGTCCCAAGTCAGCTGCCGTACCACTGCACCAAAGCTGCCCCTTGTTTTAAAAAAATATTTTGGTAACCTAAAGAGCATTCAGGCTGTCTGCGTTTGGGTCCTCTATCCACCAGTTTATGACACCTTTACTGTTTGAATGTGTGGTATATCACTGACCTAAAGGCAAGTAGGTAAAATTATGTAACATAGTTTTTATGGTTGGGTGGCATCTTGGATAAAGATTACTTAAATGTGATGTGATATTTAAAACTTTACAATGTCTTATAAAACTTCCCAACTACAGTTTAATATTTTCCCAACTAAATGCAGTACAAGCWTTATCAAAGGTATGAAAGAATGACTCAACTCAGACCATCAATCATCATGTTTTACCTGTTCATTCAGAAATCCTGACTCATTGAAAAGACAACGATGGCAGGACCCAACACACATTTTCTGATTTTAGTAATCCTAATCTCGCTGAGCATTGTCAGAGATTATCAGGCTGTATACTTATACAGTAGATCAGAACATGAGGAACTTAAAAGACTATGTTTTGCAGTAGATGTTGAAAAGTACATGAAGGGGATTGCACGGATTGCAGCAGTCTGTAACACTAATTTCCATTGAACCAATCATGCCATTAGCCATTCCTCCTGAGTTTATTAAATTACAGGTTTGTTCGCTGCGTCAAGCTGTGCGAGCGTGCATGGAGGCAGGTGTGTGAGCAAAATGCTTTTACAGCAGGCACTAACAGRAACTTGGCATTCCCATACAGCTGTGAAATCACCCGGAGAGTATACCATAAGCTGTTTTCCTGCCAAAAGCCTCAAAAGCATAATCTGCTTAGCATGTGTTCCCCCAGATACTGACTCATGAGCAAACAAAAAAGGCATAAGGAGAAGATTTTTTTTCCTTTTTTACAGAGTTAAATGCACAAGAAGTGGAAAACAAACACACAACATTATATTTGCAGAATAAATCCACTTTGCATCCATTAATTCCAGCGTGCACACATACCTGTTGAGTCTAATGCCACTCCACTCTCCCTGTCTTGCTTCTCTCTCTCTTTTTTTTAATCAAAACCTAAAGTCCTCAGCGCGGCGATTTGATCGCGACTCCTAACAGCTGCTTCACCTGTTCAACTTCCAACTCTTCGGCTCTCTTCCCCTGCCACCCTGCGTGACTCTCTGTGTTCTCTAAAAGCTGTCGGTCATGCAAAGGTTTGTTCGAAAGCTTGCTCCAAACGGTGGCTGCAAACCGCCACTGACTTGTTGTACTTTAATTGTGGTTGCTAGGTGATAAGCTTCTCCAATTCTGCACCCGGAGTGGAGGGGAAGAAAGGAGCGGAGATGTGGTGGTGGTGGTGGGGGGGAACGGGAGTGAGAGTGATAGAATAGGTGGTGGGGGGTGAAGAGGAAATGCTTGTTATAGACACAAAAGCTCAGATCCGAAGAACGAAGGGGAGAGGTTTACAGGAAGAGATGAAGTTGGGCAGATGATGGATGGTTACAAGAGAAGAAACCTCACAGGAGTTATTTCTTCTCCTCCTTTTTTTTCTTTTAGTTTGAACTTTTACAGTTTTTTGTACCATCATGTAAGGTAGWGAAATTGCCTTTAAATGAAAACACATTCAGAAGTGTTTTATACACACATTTTACCATAGTTTTATGGTTGTTACACAGTTCTTTCATGCTATTTATTAATATATGGAATGCTTTTTTACACCACTACCAAACATAGAGCTACAGACAAGACCATCTTTGTCGAATAGACAGGACCGACATGCTGCTATGGACAGGACCATCTTGATCCAACATACAGGACATTTTCACCGAGGGCCACATGAGCATYATGGTGACCCTTGAAGGGCCAGTTGCAATGAACTTTGACGTTTTATGTTTAACGTTGACTAAACGGTGTTTTAACATTTCCTCTTTTAAACACTGATAAAGAAGAAGTGTACGACTGACTAAATCTGAAACAAATAATACAGAAATATTAAAAGTAAAACTATTAAAGTTTTACTCACTTGAGTTTCTAGTGAGTAGCTGCCATCTTGATTTCTGAACACTCCCACTTTCTGATGGGGGATTCTAATAGATGGTCGACATGCATTATGGCAGATTTACTGTAGTTATCGATGCTGACTTTAAAGGGGCAATATGATGTAAAATCAACTTTTTTGAGTTTTATGTCATGTTATAATGTTATACTCTCATAAAAAACATGCCCAAAGTCTTGCTTTGACTCATTCATCATG
>NW_013952450.1:1908582-1910362 GCF_001266775.1 Austrofundulus limnaeus
ATTTTGTTGCATTTAATCATAAATTTAAAGTTTACCATTGATATAAGAAACAATTTTCACATTAGGTGAAAAAAATATTGGGGGGGAGGGCAGAAGGGAGACACCTGCAGGCCTTGAGTTTGACACGTGATCTAGAGGCATTATGAACATAAATACAACCTTAGTCTAAAGTGGTAAAATGGTGCCTAATATTAAAAAAATAAAGCTTTTAGTGAGTTTTTTATGTTACTGTCTTTTTTTAAGAAGAATGTGTTAAATTTAGAATTTTTTTGCATGTAATTAAGAGATGATCTTTTTAGTGGACAGTATTTCCTGACAAAAAAAACACCTCGCCCACTCACAATGACCGATGTTTCACACAACCAGGTAGATATAAATTGGCGATTTGTTCTCACAAAAGGTTTGATTTTTTTAAAAAGGAGAGAAAATTATTTAAAAAGCTTTATCTAGCATTACACTAATATCAGGTCATTAAGGACCAATCTATGATTTCAAATGAGTTTTCAAAAAATAAAAAAACGTGTCCAAATGATTTCTGTTGAGTTTTAGTTACTGTATCTTTGTGGTTTTCACATCCAGATTGTTACAAAACATTAGATAACATAATGGAGAAGTTTTGGTTGTGACTCCACAAAATGTGCAGAAAAATATGGAAAAATTTAGATAAATGCTACATTTACTAAAAACTATCGTGACCTGAGTTAGACMACAATAATGCATGTAGGAAGGCACTCATGGTAGTGTGCTGCTAAAAGGCATTTTTCTCTAAATAAGGCACAAGTATTGAGAAATGGAGTGGTGTGAGTGGGCAGGCCAGATATGGCCTACAGACCAGGGGTCTCATGTCTCAACGGTGCGTACGCACAAAAACCTTGCGTACGCCATTTTCCACGCAAAACTCCGGATGTATCAAAACTGAAATGAACGTGGAAATGTGCTCAGCCCCACGCCAACTCCAGGGCTGGGGTACGCATGTTTCTGTGGTTCTGGTTCCATTGGCGACACTTAGAGGTGATTCTGAGAAACTGTTCATGATGTGAAAATGATTATTGTTCACACCAGATACACATGATTAACAATTATTACATCCACATTATTAACAATTATTACATCCACATTATTAACAATTATTACATCCACATGGACGCAGTTGGATTAAGGACGTGTAAAGTTGTGCCAAAAATGCATTTGACAGGAATGGTTTCAGCCTTACTGGAGGATATAATAAATAGTGTAACACGCAGAGCATTTATTTATAAACAGAATTTTGTGATCCATGATGACGAGTGGCTCATCAGCCGTTTTCAGGAATAACCCTTTTTCAGTTTGGCACTGCGACGCCCTGGAGCGCGACACAGCGAGGAGCCGCGCACGCCACGCGTGCAGCAGCACTGGGAGTCCACAAGAGCTTTCCAGAGGGAGCTGGCAGACCCATCGGGACTGTGTCAGTCCAGTCCACCCAAAGCAGAATCATGCCCAATGGAATCGTCTCATCCATATGATTCTAAAGGCTGAGTTATGGTCGCGCTTTGGAGCGCGTGTACACTCGCCGGCAGTGGAGGTGTTTCATACTTGGTGTTTACGTTGTTGTAGATTTCTCCAAAATGACACGTGGAAGTACACTTTACAACTTCTGAAAATGCTGTAAGTAGGAGAGCCAAAGCTTGACAGACAGACGCTGCGCGCACCTCCGCCTTTGTGGGGACTCTCCAACATCACGTCACGTCATGTGAACTCTACTGAGACGCAGAGACTCATTCCTTAATATCAGCTATGAAAC
>NW_013952450.1:1910451-1915567 GCF_001266775.1 Austrofundulus limnaeus
GGGGGGGGGGGGGGGGGGGGGGGGATTTGTGAAATGAGACACCCATTAACTTCTCCCCCCACAGATAATTACCCATTAGATCTTGGAAGAGCACTGGATTGAGAAATAACTCAGCTCAGACGCTAAGCGCAACTTGTAAAAATAAAAAGTCACATTGTGAAATGGGCCTGGAATCCGTTAGGGGTTGGCTCTTCGTACCATCAGCCAGCCAAGCGGTTGGATTATCAACAAAGAAAAAGATGGCTTGTTGCAGGAGCTCCCCGCGTCTCTGCCTTTTTGCTTTAGTTGCKCTTTGAACATGGAAAATTATGACAACAAGAGGAGGGGGAAAAAACGAAAGGGTACTGAAAATAAGATCAAAGACTGGAATTAATTATGGCAAAAAATGGGAATGTATCAGTGCAGGACGCAAAAAGCAGAAAAAAGCTCATGCATATTGATTACAATTTAGACTAAAGTAATTTATGCTGGGAATATGATGGAGTTATAATTGCTTTGTTCAAAGCTCATAAACAACATTACACAAAACCTCAAGCAATACCACAAAGTCTCTCACACAGTCTTCATCAGGAATGACTCAGCTACATTCATGTCCAATTTTAGCTCAATATTGGTCAACAGACAGTTGTAGCTATTTTGTGTTGACTAAATTTGATCATTTTTGTTGAAGTGCGTGTGACATAAATAAAAATAACTGCATTTTTGGAAGGATAACATTGATAAAATATTTAGTTTTTTTTTACTCTGAGATGAACAGTTTTTGAGATATTCACATGTAAAATTAGAGGAAGTGATGGCATAGGGGAAYATCTGAATGTGAACACATCTTTGCTACAATGGCCGACAACACAGAGTTGTAGTGTGTAGAAGAAACTTATTGTGAGAATCCAGCGCATAGGGAGTGCATGCACACAGCAAGATTTGAGCACACACAATAACATTTCAGCACGCACTAAGAGGATTTTAACGAGTGTACAGATAGACTCATCTGTGAATTTGATATTTGAGACTAACATAGGTAATGCTGCTTAAAAGCTAATGTAAAGATGGTAAATCTGAGCTTCACCATGTTTATTGGGTTATTGGGAAAAATAAATTTCTGACTTCCATCCATCCATTTTCTTCCGCTTATCCGGGTCAGGTCGCTGGGGCAGCAGCAGCCTAAGCAGAGAAACACATACTTCCCTCTCCCCAGCCACTTGGGCCAGCTCCTCTGGGGGAATCCCAAGGTATTCCAAGGCCAGCTGAGAAGGGGTTATGAACAAAATCTGTGRCAAGGGCAACCTTGGGGGAGTCCAACTCTCACTGGAAATGAGCCTGACATTACCAGCAATGCAGACCAAACTCTGGCACCAGTCGTACAGGGACCTAACAGCCTGAATCAAAGGGCTTGATACCCCTTACACCTGGAGTACCCTCAACAAAACTCCCAGAGGGACACAGTCGAATACCTTCTCCAAGTCCACAAAACACATGTAGACTTGTTGAGCAAACTCCCATGCACCCTTCAGGACACTGCTGAGGGTGTAGAGCTGGTCCAGTGTTCCACAACCAGGATGAAAACCATACTGCTCTTTCTGAATCCGAGATTTGACTATGCAATGGACCCTCCTCTCCAGGAACCCTAAATAAACCTTACAAGGGAGGCTCAGAGATGTGATCCCCCTATAGTTGGAACACACACTGCAGTCCCCCTTTTGAAATAGGGGGACCACCACCCGGTTTGCCAATCCAGGGGAACTATCCCTAACGTTCACACAATTTTGTAGAGTTGCGTCAACCAAAGCAACCCCACAACATCCAGAGGCTTAAGAAACTCCGGGCAAATCTCATCCAACCCTGGTGCCCTRCCACTGAGGAGCTTTTTAACCACCTCAGTGCCCTTAGCACCAGAGACTAGAGAATCCGACCCAGGGTCCCCAGGCTCTGCTTCCACATTGGAAGACGTGCTGGTGGGATGGAGGAGGTCTTCAAAGTATTCTGCCCACTGATTCACAACATCCCGAGTTGAGGTCAGCATTCATGATCCCCCACCATAAACAGTGTTGGTTGCAAACCGCCACCCCCCACCCCCCAAATGCCGGATGGTGGACCAGAATAGCCTCAAAGGCGTACAAAAGTGTTTTTCCATGGCCTCTCCGAACTCCTCCAACACCCAAGTTTTTGCCTCAGCAACCACCTGAGCTGCGATCTGCGTGGATTTCCGACACCCATCAGCTACTTCCAGAGTTTCACAGGCCAAAATACCACCTTTTTCAGCCTTTTTTCAATTAGAGGGTTGCCACCACAACAGGCCCCGACAATCTTGTGGTCACAGATCTGGTAAGCCGCATCGACAGTGGAGGTACGGAACATGGCCCACTTGGACTCAATGTCCCCCACCTCCCCCGGAACGTGTTCAARTTTCTCMTGGAGATGTGAKTTGAAGCTCAGTCTGATGGGAGACTGTGCCAAGCATTCCCAGCAGACCCTCATGACACGTTTGGGTCYGCTAGGTCTGAYTGGTATCCTCCCCCACCATYAGARCCAACTCACTAYCAAGYAGTGGTCAGTTGACAGCTCTGCCCCTTTCTTTACCCRAGTGTCCAAGRCATGCGGCCGCAGATGAGRTGAAACAACAACAAATTTGAYCATYGAACTGCGACCTATGATGTCCTGGTGCAAAGAGCTCATACGGGCTATGTCCAAAACGGTGGGCCGGGTCCTCTGAAGGAYCCAGCCTACCCGGTCGAGGTGGGCCGGGTCCTTGGTAGATTGGGAAGACTGGAAAAAAAGAGGCTGTGAATTTGGATGGTCTAGCCTCTCATCCTTACCCCGGCTATATGAGTTAGTTTTTTTCTGACAAAAATAATATTTAAAAACACGTCTATACAAATGATAAAAGTATTAACAACACAACCGCTACATTTTTAAAATTTTTATACCATTATTTAAAACGATTCTTTTCTCTCGCTTCGACCTACTTACTAGCATTAAAAAATCTCCGGTCGGGCCACAACGCATTATAGGATATGCTGGGCCGGGAAGGATCCATCAGACCAGTCCTTCATTTTGGGCAAAGGAAGGACGCATTTGTTGGATGCATTGGAGGAGTCTTCCATTTTGGACGGCCTCTGTCACGGCACTGTGACGTGTGTGGCCGGCGAATTCGGTCTTTGAAGGTCCCAACCCCTCGCTTTGGACACAGCCATGGACACTCTTATGTTTGAACATGGTGTTTGTAATGGACATTATGGACAATCCATGACGAGCACAGAAGTCTGTAGAGAAAACGTGAATCTTTTTCATCAACAGACAACTTTTGGCCTCTGTTAACKTCACCAACCTATCTGCCACTTCTCAAAGTGAGATAATGACTGTATCTCCTCTGTGACTTTGCCCTCCCACTTCTTGTCTCGGTCACTTCAACCAGAGAGACGTTATTTGTAATCTGTCTGTAAAAGAAAAAAACCACACCCAAATTTTAAAACAGATCTTTCATGTTTTTCCCTCTTTTGTTCTTGGGACAGGAATCAGTCTCCTTGGTKCCTGTTAATTCGGTTATYATCKCTTTCAGAATAAAACCGGAATAAGTGTTCTTTAAATTCAAAAGAACTTTCCCCAAAGGACAATTGCCAGATGGTAGACCTCCGGAAGCCCTGCTGAGATGAAGAGCCGGAGGCAATAACCAGGGACATACCTGACTCATATCTCATTTATGGTCTTAGAGCGCTCCTAGAGGTGATACTTAGAAGGACATCCTGAACAAGTATTCTGTTTGTTTATYTCTAACAAAAGAAAAAAGAATGTATTCTCTCTCTTCTGATTCAATTACTGTCCATGTTTAAAAATCTTGATTCAATCACTGTTACAGGYAACAGCATCAATCTGTTGTTTGTTTAACCATTCAAGTTGCAGAACTGTGATATCGGTTGAGCGGGGGACACCCAACGAGACTGCCTCTCAGCTAGGGCRTGTTCTCCATTTTATTTCTCAGTCTAGAAAAGCATATGAACAAGGATAGATAGAGATGTTTTGCTCTGTGTTCCTCCCTCGGGAGTATTTTCTTTTTCTTTTTCTTTTGTTTTCTTTTATGTTAATTTGTACTTTTGGCGAAGTTTGGTCTGGAAGATGGGATTTTGTGCAGACATCCAGAAGTTGAGTTCTTTGTGGTTTTTGGACTCCAGCCAACTGCAGGTGTTCCCACCGCCGAGACGCGTTCTGAAGTAGGTTTGGAGCATGCTATCGGGTTCGCCAGGCTATCAAAGGGACTTTGAGTGGGCAAGCCACAATGATCAGTCTAATAGCTCTGGAGGTAAGCCAGTCTCTAGGCCAAACAACCATCCCCAAAGTACCCGCTGAGGTCTGAAGACGTCCCCGGGTAAGAATCGCTGGGATCCCGTCGCAGTCTGGGGGGTGTACTCTGAATAGGATCAAGTCAGCTCAGGATTGTGTGCAAATCCCAGTCTTCCTCAAAACCTAGCCTTTTTACAGTTAATCTTGATAATGTCTCTTTTAGTTGTGTCTTAGGAAGGTTTCATTTATTCTGCTAGGATAGAATTAGTTCAGTGTTAGCGGTTCAGCAACACTGGGCTCTCAAGTTTTGACCTGAGCTTGGAGTGAAATGTCAAGCCGCTGAACACTGTTTGACAAAAGTTGCTTTCGGCCATCCTAAAAGTTGCTAAATAACGTCATCGTCCAATTTACATTCTTGGGCTTTTGCCAACAATTGTGATCAGGGCTGTATAGTATTTAATGAAGGAGAAAACAGTGTGTAAAATCACTCTGGTGTGGGGTCTGGGGGTCCTCCCCCAGAAAATTTTGAATGAATTAGATGCCATTTCCTGCATTCTGGTGTATTTACACAATTAAACACTTGGTGAGTATTCTATAAATCAAGTGGAAGGGGTTCTCTTCTCAAACATTTTGGGTCTGGGGAAACCTTACAAGAGTGAAAAATTCGAGGGACCCCCTCATAAAAGCCATGATGTTTTAAAAATATTATTTTAATCCCTGAATTCCACAGGAATAGAAGAAAAGTGTCATTTGCAGCTGGGGTTGCTGTGTGAGGCTTCAGAAGTAGACTGGTAGAAGTAACTGAGTATTCATTAATTTATTTCTTAAAACCAACAAAGAC
>NW_013952450.1:1917450-1924169 GCF_001266775.1 Austrofundulus limnaeus
TGTGTGAGACTTGAGAGCCCTGGCAACAGATAGTATCAGAAGTTGTCGGCTGAGATGAGTTCATGTTATTATTACTAAAGTCATGGAGATTATGATAATAACGGTGTTTGTGCCAAACGACTTGTGATGTAATCTTTATCTCTGAATCAAAGAATACAGGGTATACTGTGAAATTCATGCTTTTGTCTGCGCGTTTTTATTATGTTTTTTACGTGTCTAAACTGCCAAGATCTCACCACTTCAAGTTATGAGTTGCTGAATAATAAAAACTAGGTTTTTCTGTAGTTTAAACCTCGAAAACTGCCGTGGTGCCCTTCCTATGCTAATAAATAACAGAAATCGTATAATTTAGCGTCCATTCATTAATTAATATTCACCTTACAAGTCCAACAACAAAACACCACTTGAGCTCAGATTGGTCCAGTGTGAATGTTTTATACCATCAATGAATRCACAGAAGATGTGACGTCACTTTCAGAGCGCTGTTTGTTTACAGAAGTAAGCAGGTCTCTATCTGTGGAGACTACGTTAGCATGTTGATTCTGAAGTTGTACAATCAG
Organism: Austrofundulus limnaeus; assembly: GCF_001266775.1. Classification (NCBI taxonomy): domain Eukaryota; kingdom Metazoa; phylum Chordata; class Actinopteri; order Cyprinodontiformes; family Rivulidae; genus Austrofundulus; species Austrofundulus limnaeus. The sequence goes on from NW_013952450.1 coordinate 1,918,011, forward strand.
AGCAGATAAAATAATTATCAGACATTCTTGTTTAGTTCACTGTTTGCATTTGAATCTATCTCTGGCTGGCTGCTCCATCGCAGCATTATGGAACGGACGCAACATTCTGGAAGTAAAACTAACTAGTAACTAACTAGCAGCACKATGCCTCAGTAGTTAGTACTGACACCTCACAGCAAGAAGGTCCTGGGTTCGATCCGCGGTTCGAACCTGGGATCTTTCTGTTGGAGTTTGCATGTTTTCTCGTGCTTGCGTGGGTTTTCTCCAGGTGCTCCGGTTTCTCCCACCCCCAAAAACATGTACAATAGGTTACCTTCAGGCCGAGGCCTCCCTTGAAAAAGAGATCTGCGATCTCATCGGGACTTGCCTGGTTAAATAACGATAAAATAAAATAAAATAAAACTAAGTATCGATCCAGTAACATCCAGGACTTGTAAACTTAAAAAAAGATGAGGCAACAGAAAGTCTGTTCTGTAGCTGGACAAGTGGAAGATTTAAACCGCATAGTTCGAGTTTAGTATCATTTTTATTGGTTGGACTGATCCGTACACCATCACCTCACTGACATAAATGTCGGATGAAATGAAACATGATATCTGCCTGATTTAGCACCAGGTTCTAAATAAAATAAATATGTTTTTACAATCATTGTGTAATATTTAAGTTCTAACTCAATAAGTACTAATATTGGTATTGCTATATTATTGGTATAAGCTGAAGTACTCGTACTAAGTTAGAGAAAACTTGTTATCGGGGCAACCCTGGTCTGCATAAATGTCTGAGTTAGGGACTGCTTTGGCCAATACGCTGTAGTGGCATTCTTGAATTGAGATGCCTCCAAAAGGTAATTAGTTGTAGATTGATTTCCAATAATTATTTTCTGAGTGATTCATTAAATTACATCCCATGGTTCATGAGATACTTTATTAAATAACCAATTTTTGGCAACTTGTTTCATAGGCTTTGTGAAAAGTCAGTATGAGCAGTTAAAATGAGTCAGAAACGCCTTCAATGAATCCAGTACTGATGTCTCTGATGACGTGGACACTATACTTATACAYACCAGTGACGACAGCCTTCACCTTTTGATGAATCACTGCACATGTTTATTTAATTTTTTTTTTTTTTTACTGTTGTCAGCCCTACATACTCTCTGTAAATTGATGTGCTCATGTCACTTTGCTTCCTTTTACTGTCATTCACCTTCACTCTGCTCGCAACTTCCTATTTGTCTGTGTCACAACAGCATGACAAACGATCTATGGTACATGACTCATTCACAAAAGCAAATGCCTCCTGCCTACATCCCTCAGCGTGCGCCACACACATTGCTAAAACACACCCCGCAGCACGGGGTGAGTCAATGTTGATGATGACGACAATAATCACCATTAAAGATCAACTCGGGTAAAGGACACACACTCTGCGTATATCTGTATAATACATTCAAGTTACATTAGATGGAACATAGACGTCAGTGAGCCTGAACTCGCCTATTTGCACTCATTTGCCATTGACCTTTTTTCTATAAGAAATATTTTAACTTGTCAAAATAGAAAAAAGCACAGGTGAAATCATACCTACAGTATTGATGGCTCACTTCTATAAACTGGAGATAACTTTTGTGACAAAATGAGATAGATGGCAGGTGTATTACTCTTTTATTTATTACTTGCATGGTCACATTTGTTGCCAACTTGACTTCCAAGAGTTGGAAAAACAAAACTGGCCAGTTAGTTCAGGTGTCTGCTTTCTGAATTGGGGTTCTTACCAGTTGTAGATAGCTTTTTGAACAGCCTTAGTTTGGAGGATTAAGGTTTTTTCTGACCAGATAATAACTAATGTTAATATTCATAAAAGATTTTGACAGCTTAGTTATTGATTTATGCTGCGTTCACACCAAATGTGTTTTGAGCGTCAGGTTTGCATGCAAAGTCTATGGTGGATGCGCATCAAGGAGCATCAGGAAGTGCTGCGTGTCTAGCGTGTCTRGCGCGTTCAACGCACTTATGGACTGTACTTATATAGCGCCTTTCTATCCATCCAGGACACTCAAAGCGCTTCAAACTACAGACATTCACCTATGCACACACACACACATTCACACACTGATGATGGCAAACTCCAATTGTAGCCACAGCTTCCCTGGGGCACACTGACATACACAGGCGCCACCGGACCCTCTGACCACCAACAGTAGGCAAGGCAGGTAAGGTGTCTTGCCAAAGGACACAACGACTGAGTCGMCTGGACGGGGATCGAACCAGCAACCTTCCGGTTCCATGACAACTCCCCTAACCACTCTACCACAGCCGCCCCCCAATGTGCATTTCTTAATGTGCATTTCGCGTTTTGAGCGTTCGACACACTTAACGTGCGTTTCGCATGTGAAACGCTGGATTTAGAAAATCTGAACTTTTGCTGCTTGACGTGGCGCATCAACCAATGTGAGAGACTCCACTGTGTGACATAGTGACACATTTTCAGACGGGACAGTTTCCTGAATGATGCCCACTAACCTAAGAAAGATGGACAGGAGCTCTTTAGCTGAAAGCGAGTGCCTGTAGTCGGTGTCCAGGCAGGAGATATCAGCACCAATGCGGGTCAGCAGCTCATCAAACTGGGCTCGGGACAAAAACAGCTCTGAAAGCGAGAATCGTCAGCTCGCAGCTCCTGGAGTGGTGAAACTCACCAAACAGGTGAGTGTGACATTCACTTGCTCTCAGTAAATAAAGCAAAACCACTTTCTTTATTGCATCTGCCATTAAACAGAGACCAGCAGAGGARGAAAACAAAAGCCTCTTGAATTTTTACAAGCCTTTTGGTACGTTCACACAGAACATGTTTTGAGCTGCATGAGCAGCCAGTTTACATGCAAAGTCTATGGTGGACACGCCTCTAGTGGTCTTGCAGCACATCAGGTCCATTTAGCGCGGCACGCAAGGAATGTGGAAGGTGTGGCAGAGCATTTTCCGTGCATGCGCTGTGGCGAAAGCAGCCGACGCTCGAGTTCAAAAATCGGATCTTTCGCCGCTCGACATGTCTTGACAACCAATCAGAAAGACTCAATTTTCCATATGACAGTTTCCTGGATGTTGCCAACTAAACTGAAACAGATAGACAGGAGCTCTTTAGCTGAAATCGACTGTATGTAGTTGATGTTCTGGCTGGAGATATCAGCACCCATGCGGGTCAGCAGCTCGTTAAAGTGACCGCGGTGTTAAACTGGGCTCGGGACAAAAAAATAGTCTGTCAGCTCGCAGCTCCTGGAGTGGCAAAACTAACCGAACAAACCGCCTCTAAATTATCTGGTGAATTAATTATCAGCTGTGCGCAAYGTTCGCTTGCTCTTTAGTAAATAAAGCAAAGCCATTTTCTTTATTTTATCTTTATTTCATCCGCTGAAGACAGACTGGAAGAAAACCAAGACACTCCTCCCTCTTCAGACACGCGTCTAGTCTCTGTCCCAGTCTGAATATAGTGCGTCCAGCTGGAGGCGTTGTGCGCTTTTTTGCTGCTCAAAACGCGTTCGGTGTGAACGTAGTATTTGACTTCAAAGTGCACAAATGTCCAACTTGACACATTGGAGGCATTTTTGATGCTGAAATCACATTCGGTGTGAACGCAGCATTAGAACTCTATGATTATTTATGAACAGAAGTAGCAGCAGCTAGCTGTAGGACATCCAGAAAAGCCTGAAATAACATGTAATACTAAAATTACTGTGACACAAATAGAAATGTCTAGTGGAATCAGCTGTATCAGGTCTGACTGGTGATCAGCCGGTTAGCATTTAAAAATCTGATATATTTCTGGTCAGTGAACGCACCACAGGTAAGCCACAGCAGTCTGTCTGTGTGTGGATTGTTTTTTTTAACTGAGTGAAGAGCATTTCAAGTTGATTGTGCTATCTCTAAGAAGTTTGTCAAATTAAAAGCTTGAGAAAGTGTTTTCTGCTAAGTGGTTCTATTGAATGTCTTTGGCAGCAAATAAACTTCCCATTTCAGAGATAAGGAGGATCAAACTGCAAAAAAACAGCTGTGTTTCATCTTTTTGACCTTTCAACCTGTCTGACATAAAACATGTTCAATTAGGAACCATTGGCAAAACTGGTAGATAGCAAAACTAACGCTATTGATTCTTGTAAAAATGTTTTAAAATAGCAGCACAGTGATCATTTTGGGTTTGTTTTACTAAACTAGGAAATCATAGTCGGAAAATTGGTAGTATTAGGTCAGAGATGTGCAATCAAAAAATCAATAAAAGCCCAATAAACCAGAATCAGTGCATCTTCAAATGTAAAAGTTTATAAATAATAAAAGATTTGCATTAAAACCTATTATGTTTTTAGATTGAATTTGGTCTTGGCTCCACTTGCCATCAGCTCATCTATCTGCTCGGAATAAAAGCTTTTATTTTTACAAACTGCAGGTTGCAAAATAAATAAATAAATAAATAAAAGCTGCATATGTCTGGTAAAATATGCACTATCCTTGCAACTACTGCAGGATACTCCACTTTGTTTCCTTGCTCATGTTTGTTGTTGTTGTTTCTTTGCAGCTTTTTACACAGAAATCTCCAATAGCAACATGTTTTCAAACTGGAAACACGACTCTTTGCCCTGCCACAGAAATGACGAAGTAATGAATCAACAGGGAGACAAAATGAGAGTTTTGCAATCACAAAACCATAATTCCTAAACTTGTTCTCCAACAAGGATACTTATATTTTCTAATCAAATCCAGAATCCAAATCYAACTGTAATTTAAACATGCTAAAAGAAAAGGAAAGAATGTGCCAGTGTCCACATTGTTCTAGGCCTAATTTGTACAGATTATAGACAGATACAAGTACACACTTTCATTCCTCCACCTACACGTGCCGATGGCCATGGCTCTATTTATTTTCCATCATTAGTTTTAAATGGCCCATCCAGACATTACTGTGGCCCCTGCTTTTAATCAGTCGAGAGAGCTCAGCCCAAAGCTGGCTTMGTCCTCTTTGATGTCTCGAGTCAGTCCACCAAGCAGCCGGCAAACCAGTCTCTCTCCTCCCTTTTCTTGCTGCTATTGCAAAGCAGCAGCCCACGCTGCCGCGTTCCTCTGTGCTTTCCTAAGGCTTGAGAAATATGCCTATCAAAATAACGTAAACAGCTTTCATATATCTTTTTAATTACTACAGTTCAAGTGCACTGATGAAAATTACAGGAGTAATTAAGAACACAAGCATGTGCGTGGTTTCTGCATACATCCTGCGCAAACTGTTTAGGAATGTTTAGGCTTCGCTTCTCTTTACAGTGGAAATGTAGGAATGATGAGACTGAAAGTGAAGCTGTGAGACATTTGGTTTCCTTGTGATGTTTTAAACAAAAGCTCCAATTGGCCTTTCAATTCAACACTGACCTCCCAAATATTACTGTTTGATAGGTTTTACGTAAAACACTTTAAAACAGTCTCTGACACTTCTCATGAATATTAATAATGTGGTCCAAGAAACTGAAAGTCAGCGTTTGTTCAAATGACTGTGTAGATATACAAGTAAATGCTTAAAGAGATCCCCGATTTGTTGTAACATTAGACTTTTTTTGATAAACATATTTTAACTGTAAAATAAAGACTGTAAAAATACTGTAGGCTGTTTAGTTTTGTAAATTTTTTAAAATATATTTCAACACGGACTGGGCCATTTATTTACACGCAAAGCATTCTGGGTAAATGATGACGAGGATAGGTCCTCGGTGTGAGTGAGCTATATCCACCCTGAAGGTTAATCTTGGACAATATCTGACGATCGACTCTTTTAACTGAAACCAGAGAGCGTTGACAGAGAGGAGAAGGTAGAAATGACTCAGTCTACAACTGAAAATGTGAATGGACAACAGAGCTGCTTTGTGGAAGTAGAACCCCAGCTTGGCCTGTTAGCCTTTGTGCTAGCACTGATGCTGTACTGCCTTTTATGTATTAGCTCAGTGCTAGCGTGACAAACAAGCTAAACTGAGGTCCTCCATCCATGTTTTCAGTTGCAGACTGAGTCAATTTTGTGGATGGAGGACCTCAGTGACGAGAGGAGAATGTGTAGCGCTGAGCTAATACATAAAAGGCAGTACAGCATCAGTGCTAGCACAAAGGCTAACAGGCCAAGCTGGGGTTCTACTTCCAC
>NW_013952450.1:1924179-1925735 GCF_001266775.1 Austrofundulus limnaeus
GTGGAAGTAGAACCCCAGCTTGGCCTGTTAGCCTTTGTGCTAGCACTGATGCTGTACTGCCTTTTATGTATTAGCTCAGCGCTACACATTCTCCTCTCGTCACTGAGGTCCTCCATCCACAAAATTGACTCAGTCTGCAACTGAAAACATGGATGGAGGACCTCAGTTTAGCTTGTTTGTCACGCTAGCACTGAGCTAATACATAAAAGGCAGTACAGCATCAGTGCTAGCACAAAGGCTAACAGGCCAAGCTGGGGTTCTACTTCCACAAAGCAGCTCTGTTGTCCATTCACATTTTCAGTTGTAGACTGAGTCATTTCTACCTTCTCCTCTCTGTCAACGCTCTCTGGTTTCAGTTAAAAGAGTCGATCGTCAGATATTGTCCAAGATTAACCTTCAGGGTGGATATAGCTCACTCACACCGAGGACCTATCCTCGTCATCATTTACCCAGAATGCTTTGCGTGTAAATAAAATGGCCCTGTCCGTGTTAAAATATATTTTAAAAAATTTACAAAACTAAACAGCCTACAGTATTTTCACAGTCTTTATTTTACAGTTAAAATAAATGTTTATCAAATAAAGTCGAATGTTACAACTAATCAGGGATCCCTTTAAGGGGGAAGTGGAGGGGGCTTAAATCTGAGCCCATTTAAGCAACAGTTTTCAGCAAGAACTTTAAAAGTCTTCAAAAAAATCCAAAGGAATGGCCTGGAAGGAGACCAGTTTCCAAGTGAATCAGTCAAAGTGACAACCCGTGACAATATGTGGTTGTTTTGATTAAGTTGAAATTAGTGGGGGAAGGTTGTAAAAGATCTTCAGCCTACCTTGTTGGGTTAAATCTGCAGCTCACAGATAGGCAGAAAGATAAGTGCTGACAAGACCAGAGATATTGATTCAAAAGTTCAGTCAGACACAGTGAATTCTTCACAAATTCACCTGCTTGATTATTATAATCAAGCAGCTGGTGGGATTCTGGAACCCCTCACTGGACCGTTCTAAAAGAGAGAACACGGGTAAKGGGCTGTTCGTCTGGGAACGTTCCGAGGAGCAAAAAACTTAGAGTGTATCTTACCCCCCCGTGAAAAGATAACTCCGCCCCAAGGCGAAATTCGAAAAATGCATCAAAGTGGGTAGGGGAGGGGGTGTGGGTAGGGGAAGGGGGTTAGAGAGCGGAGGTGTGGCCAGGACGAGCGAACGTGACAGCTAGCATTAGCATAATTGATGCTACAAGGAAAGTGACCACAGTATCGCAGAGAGTTACATCTCTGAACGTCTGAGGTGGAGGATTTTCACCCCACACCAGCACCGGACAGAGGAGGAGGAGAGCTTCGACAGCCTGACAGAAAAAAATAAAAGCACACAGCTGCAGCTCACAAGATCGCTAGTTTAAATCAGGAATAAAAGTAGTTTACCTGAATAAAGAGCCCTAAAAATCCATAAATTTTGCAAAAAATCCATACAACTCGCACCCTCGGTGGGGGGTGGGGGAGGGGGGTCAGCTGCGGACATGAAAGCGCTGCTGTGAAGCAGGAGGATATGAGAGAGGAAAAAGTA
>NW_013952450.1:1925745-1938424 GCF_001266775.1 Austrofundulus limnaeus
GAGGAGAAGAAATCAAAGAACAAATCCGAAGGGAGATCCTTAACTCGAGGTCCAGTGGGCAGAGAAGCCAAAACAAAACAAGTGAGGAGTGGGCAGATCGGAGAAACTAGGAAGCAGGTGTGAGGTCATTAACAGGGGATAAGGCAAGGACTTGGAAAAAATGCTGGAAATTTACTAACAAAAGTGTTTCATAATCTGATGGAGATTTAGAGTGGAAGATGTGCTTATAAGGAGCAGGTATAGGGATGGGTACCTTTGATATTTGAATCGATTTGGTACCATTATCCGGTACCTGGGAATCGGTACAGGTACTCAATGGTACTAAATTTCGGTACTTTGTGTGTGTAGTTTTTTTTAATAATAAACTTATTTTTTATTTAACATATTTATTTCTCAGTATATAAAACTTAACAAATATCAAGGCAACATCCAACTCTTTGTTACATCAGTTGTTTAACACATTTCTTTAAAGTGAAAACTCTTGAAAACAACTAACGTAGTGTTTTCTTGTTGCACAAATTAAAATCCAGCTCCACGTGTTTCTATTGATGTCATTTCCCCACAAGAAAAATGTGTGATGGAGGTCCATGGAAGGCAAATAAGTTTAAATCAAATAAGCAAAAGAGGATGGAGTTAAAATAAATCAAATTAATTCAAGCTGCATTTTGAGCATCAAAAATGTGCCCAACACTTCAAGTTGGCTGCTTGTGCTGTTTCAGGTCAGAGGTGTTCGGTGTGAACGCATCAGGAAGCGCCTCTGTTGTTTTCGTCTGATGGTCTCTGCTAAATGTGGATAAAATAAAGAAAGTGGCGGTACTTTATTTACTTAGGGGGAATACCCCTACAAACTCTGTTTTCTGAACCAGCGGCTGCTGACATCATTATGCTACTAGGCTAATCAAGATCAGTTACAGTTAACTGGATTCACCAAAGACATTTCTAACATGAAAAACATGAATACATGTAAGAATTACTCACAGACAGAGGAGGGAGTTATGGATGAGCTGAAAAAAACTAATTACGGACAAGCAGGTGCACAGCAGTCTGTGGAGTGAATTTTATCTTGAGAAGATGCATTGAAACACAGCAAATTGGTTCATCTGATTAGGAGGCCTTCTGGACACCCTCTTTTAGAGGTGTTCTGGGCAAGACCCACTGGTAGGAGGCCCCGGAGGAAGACCTTCGACTCTCGGGAGGGATTATATATCCTCTCTAGTATGGGAACGTCTCAAAGTCCCCCAGGACAAGCTGGAAAGTGTCACTGGAAAGGGGGATGTCTGGGTTTCTCTCCTGGACCTGTTGCCTCTGTGACCCGACTATGAATAAACAATAGAAAATGGAGATAAAACAGCACATGGAAATACACAATGTCAATATTTTGACTCCAGTTATGACAAATAGGTGAATATTTGTGGGGCACAATGTTGGGTGATTTATTGATTGCAGTGTAGTTTAATAATGGATAATTGTATTTAATAAGAGTTTATAAGGGGTAATAATTACTAGCCATTGGACCTTCTAATACTCCTTAATAAACGTTTTTTTTTCCTTTTTTTATTTTGAATCTGAGACATTTGATTGACATGCGGTAAATGTAACTTTAACATGACATCTTTTCATGCTTCTACATTTTTAATATGTTCAAAAWTATGTCTTATTTCATTTCAACAAGAATGACTGGCACTTAAAATCTAATGGTCTATGACTTATATTTGTATATGTATATATACGAAGGCCTCATGTTGGCTGAATTTTCTTTAGTGATCCTGTTGTTTGGAATAGGGGGACAAAATCACACACAATGCATTTGATGAAGAAAAACTTAAACATTGCATAGCACATATTATATTAATACTTTTAGTGCTTCTGAATCCTGCAGCTTTCTTACATGTTACACAMAGTGAAAGCAGCTTCAAAAATGTCCAAGAATTTGTGTATAACTACGAGATTATAGAAGYGTGTTTTTAAAATTATAGTGAGATGTCTGGCCACAGCCACAAGTCCTTCAGCTAATGAAAACTAAGTTTTTGTTATGAATTACTTCATCATTTAAGTTTTTTTCTTCTTTCTGACTGGAGGCCTAAACACACACTGCTTGAGTTGCCCTTCAAATCAGTGGGTAACTGGACTCGTGCCTCTATCTAGTAACAGTGAAATGTTGCCATAAAAGAGAAACAACCAGTTACTAATAGGTAATTATGGTTAAAATGACCGACAATTCATTTTAACCCAGCTTCATGTCATCACCACATTTAGACAGATTTCTCAAATTTACAGAGACAGGGGGGGTGGGGGAATGTTTGGCTGTCTTTTCAAATTAAACACTCAGAAACTTTGAGGCGCAGCTAGCGAGGTTAAAACAGCAGTGCTGTTGGTTGTGGTGGTGCTACTGTAGGTGGCACCGCGCTGCAGCAGAGCGTCCGCACACTGTCTCCTGATACCCGAGTGATTTATTGCGTTTTATTGCAGCATGTTTGCTTTGGAGCACGATACGTATTTAGTCATGAGACATTAATAGCGTAGAAAACATGCTGAAAAATGAGCTCTCTGACGTGAGTGTGTGAGCACTATGTGAGCGGGTGTGTGTGTGCTCGCGCTGCGAGAGTCTTGAGGCCCTCGCTGTCACTCAGTCCGGCTYGCAGGGTGGTCCGAACACTGAGCCCTCTTTGCTCAGTGGCACACATACAGGCACATGCACACAAACAAACAAACACTTGCTGGTGTACGAGTAATTACATACGTAACAAAGTATACAGAAATTCATGGCCGTATATATGGGCCGTAATGAAGCAATCAAATAACCTCAGCTCTTCCCCTCTTCCTTTCCTAAACCGTACACCTAAATATATCGCCGACACTGTCACACAGGAGCAAAACGGAGGAGCCCAGGTAAAAAAAAAAAAGAAGAAGAAAAAAAAAGAAAAACGGCGATACACAGCAACCTCTTCATGCTTCACATTTCTCATAGAAAAAGGTTTCACTGGAAGGAGGCTAAGCCTGACAGCATTATTCCACAGTACASAGTAATAAACCAAATTTTCTGAAGAGACTGAGCCAATCAGCAGCCTTGACATAAATGCGAGAGCCTGTCCAACCTTAAAGGGCTAGTTCAGTCTTTTTAAGTGTGGTTTTGTAACCTGTAGAAAGGTTATGAACAATCAGCATCATACCTGTTGTAGATGGCTCTTCGAAGAGCCTCGGTTTGGAGAAACAAACTTTAATTCTGACCAGAAGGGACTATTTTGTCATCTTAATAGTTTTCTAGTTCTAATATGGTGATCCTGCTGGAGGGACCCCAAGGCTGCGTTAAGTGCTAAAGCTAGCTGCTGCTGCTTTTTGTGCTTGTAAATAACTATAAGTAAATAATCGCATAATGTGAAACCGGTGACTGTGTAAAGATTTTTAAAAGAATGTGTTTTTTTCGCTGAGTTTTATTTTTAGGCTTGTCATTCTGCTTTCCTGGCCGTGCACATTATGTTGCCCACCTCAGCTTGTATTGTACCCACCGGGGCAGCCACCCTCTTGTTTACGATTCCATCTAAACTTTTGAAATTGAAGATTTGGACTATTTTTTTTTTCCAAATATAACTTATTGTCATCATTGTGGTTTTAAGTCTTGGACATTTGTCTCAGATGTTTGGGCTAAAACAGTCACTTCTTTTAGTAAACTGGATCAAAATAAAATATTTTTTATGCTCTGTTTCTTTGACAAGTTCAGAATTAAACAACTAATCCTACCAGAAAGATGCARAGCAAAATTATTCCAAGCAGAGGCGTTGTAAAAAAAAAATACATATTTTGTAAAAGAAAAAGGGACTGTTTAAGTTTCTTTGGAGCACACAAATATTAGCTTGTGCGAAATGAATGTGACACAGCTGCTGTGCAGTGGATGGTCCAGAACCTGAACATGTTTAATTACGTTTTTTTTTATTATTATTTAGAACAAAACAGCATATGGTTTGACATCTGAATCTGCTCCTCCGACAATACTCAAAAGGGAGCTCAAGAGTGATTTATTTGTACTATTAGTCCTGATGTATCTGGATTAGCTTCACTTATGTCCTCCAGGTGAGGGGGAAATGAGTCATTAATATCGGAGCCACGCTACAGTTCTCCTGCAGCATCACAGCTTGAACAGCAGGAAGTACAAAGCTCCCTCCCCTTCAAACTATTAGGCATGCACTGAACAAATACTGCAAATGAGCCCTGCTTTCCCCACAAAATGGTAATAAGCCGTAATTGCCTGTAATCTGAATACATTAGTCCTAAGAGGGTCCTGTTGCTTTTGTGTGCAATCATGGTTGAGCTCSAGGACTAAAATAAGATGGTGAGAAACATGTATCTTTGTCTGAAAACCAAAGGCGGTCGGATCTTAATATGGTTCCTGTATTATGTTGCATTAGACAACACAATCAAACACGCTTTCAGCATGTATTTATATTGATTAATTAGAATAAAAGGTCTGTAAATGCAATTTACAAAAAGGAAAACCACCAGCATTGACGTTACATCGGGCTCTTTTCCAGTCATGTCTGATATGTTATACAGTCTTCTGCCTCCCTCTGGGCATCACCCCCAGACAACCTCTTCAGATGTTTCCATGTATGTTTTCCTTTCTCTTTTTTTTTTACTTGTTTTGTTGAATGTGTTCCCCTCACCAGCATGTCAGTCTGGAATGYTGTCATTCTCTGCTGCTTTTCCCATTTTTATTTTTCTCATTGCACCCACTTCTCTCTCTCCCGACTCGCTAGCTTCAGAGGCGCCATTAAGTGCTTGCGGCTTGTTTACGAGGAACCCTGATTCAACCAGTGAGGTTTGGCTTGCTCGTGCGGTGAGGGGAGGGAAATATGAATGATTTTTTTACTCCTACATTCCAAGCCACCGCTTCGACCCTTTATTCTAAAAATCTCCCATCCCCGTCCTTCCTTTGCACACGATCCTCTGCTACATCCAGTCACACTTTTCCACTGGTATGTTCGTGCGTCTGTGGGAGTGTATTTGTGTTAAGCCGACAGTGGCCAGAAGCTCATTTTTGTGGCTGGGTCARTGTGTATCCCGACGGCTCGCAGGCGTCTCGGAGGCCAGCTCCTTCGCCTTCATTCCCTCACCCAAGGGCCTCTCCAGAAAGCCTCTGTGAGCAGCCATTGCTTAGTCATCTCTGCATTCTCCTGGACTGAAACCAATGCCTATTTTCAAGCATTTGTTAAAAAATGACAGGCTGCATTTGTGAAACCAATTGGGGGAAAGGGATAAGTAAAAAGAGGAGAAAAGTCATGTATCCAGAAAACTGGAAAGAACATTGAGCGCAAGTTCCATGGATAGATTTCCAGTCGGAAGTCTTGGACTGACATGTAATGGTATTTTTCCAAAACTGTCAGGTTAACATCTGTCTGTCTCCTTTACTGCTGATGGCCATGCTATCTACCTCTGTGCAAAGCCTTTTCACATATTTCCCTTGAACTTACAGTATATAAGCTTGAAATCTCAAACTGAAATGTCTCTAATTTATTGCCACTAAGAAATGAAACCACGCACAACTCTACAGCCTAGGATGAAGTGAAAAATAACTCACATTAGATATCATTACCTATGACCACAATCATAAGAAAGGTAGTCAGTGAAAGATATTTTGAGTTTCTGAAAGAGCTGAGCTCAGTCGTAATAATGTGCACGGCAAAAGAATAAAGGGACACATCGTTTTAGGAAAGTTCACAAGTTCACACCATGAGTGAGTGAAAGGGAGAGGGGGGGTTGATTTATTGCTGACACAAGAGGAAAAAGTTGGGAGTTGATGAGCAAGAACATGAGGGGGAGAGACAGTCCACGGAGACACCAGCATCTCCTGATTCACACCTCATCTTTCCCACGATATTAGTCTTGTTTACCGGTGGGAGTCATTGCCGGGTTTTCATTCCTTGTACTCTGGTCTCAACCGATGCCAGGTAAGAGGCAGCCAGACTGGAACCCCGCCCTCAGTTCTCCAAACTGACACCATACATTTATTCTCAGACACCCCCACCACCCCCTACACACTCGCATTCACACACACCTCTGCTCTTTTCTGTTCTTGGCATGTCTTCATGTCCTCAAGGGGCTCCGGTAACAGTGAAAAAGCAGGAGTCACCGCGGAGACCTCTCCCTGTGTTCCACTCTTCCTTTCTCCCTAATCGTTTCTGCAGTTCRTGCTCGTTTTGGCGTTGACATCCGGATGCTGATACCCAAGACAGCAAACCCGACCCTCGCTGACTCAACACTGACACACGCTCCCCAGAAACAACCCCCACCCTACACTGAACTCCTCAACAACCATCTCCCTCTCAGTTTACCCCTGACCCATCCCCTCTGCAAAACGTTTTTTCCCAAACTGCTGGCCCTTACTTTATAGTGTTTGTGTGTCCTGAGACATCCGTGACGGGCCAGCTATTCTGAGCATGTGGAACATGGCATCAATGCCAGATAACATCTATGAAAATTTCCTTATGTGCACACAACGTATAACACACTAGCCATCCAGGGGCCAGTAGCTGTCAGAGACTCTGGATAATATTATGAAATGCAACAAAAGAATGCATCTTATTCCAAATTAACCTTGAAAATATTTGCCATGCCAAGCTTGATGCCAAAACAGAAACTCTGCAGTTTGCCGATACTGTATTTCAAATGATACCAAATGAATCATTTCCATGACAGTGATAGTGCACAAACTGACTCAAAGGCATTAACCAAAGAGAGAGAAAAAAATGTTTTGAGCCCAATATTTCTTGTGTTGTCCATTACACTCCTTCCAATCTTTGGAAAGAAGAAATACCACAGTCTCTGCAGAGCTACAGCACTTGAAAATAATCTGGGTCTGGGCGCCACTTCAGAATCTCAGCCTGGTCCCTGGTCCAATGGATGCCATGTCAGTTCAGCAAGAGGAGGAGGAGTTTCTGAGGTTGGGCGTTGCAGCAAAGAAAGAAAGGGTGGAAGAGATCAGCACAGGGGTACCCAAGCCTTGACCGTTGCATCACTACCAGAAACTACATACAGTAGCTGTTATGAGCAGAGTGCATGCTGTAAATGCTGAAATCCTTTAGTGTCTCTCTTTGTTTGTTTATTTGTTTGTTTGTTTGTTTGTTTGTTTGTTTGTTTGTTTGTTTGTTTGTTTGTTTGTTTTTTAGATAAAACCTATGGAAACCGAGCATTTGAGGTGTTGGCCCCTAGGCTCTGAAACACTGTCTCACTGCCCCTTTGCTGCACAGACTTCACTGACTCTTTTGAAAAAAATAAAAATAAAAAACACAGTATTGTTCAGACAGGCTTTTAGATATGTTTTGTTCTCTGCTTTTTAAATTGTTCTTGATTATATTTGTTTTCTGTTTTTGATTGTTTTTAGTTATTATGATCTCTGTAAACATTTTGTTTTGTATGTGTCTGTGAAAGGTGTTATAGAAATAATGTTTACTTATAAAATGTGAAGGGACAAGGACCACTGAATAAAAAATGAATGCATATCAGTTGGTGTCTTTCATGTCAGAGTTTTAAACTAGAATAATCTTGTTCTGATTTTAGAGTGTACACAGTTACTTTGGTTAAATCTGGAAAATAACCCATTTTTAACACAATCTGTTAGAAATGACTCTCGGCTACTACAACATCAAAGTTTTTGTAAAACTAGCTAAGTTATAGCCATCTCGGCCTTCTGTTACGTTTCATGCCCAGGAGTGTGGACATTGTGACAGTGCCTATCTTTACCAGTGTCCATGATTTTTGTTTGCTGCTCTACATATGCCACAAGATGAACAATACAAACTCACAAAATAAAATAAATTGTTGTAAAATTCCTGGAGATTGGTTGCAATGTCTGGGAGTTTATAAATTATAAGAAAGGTAAGGAACCTTAGAAMATTTGTGGTCACATTAGAGACAATAAAACAATTCACTTGTTTTACTGTGTAATAAAAAAAAAMCCAGCATGAGTCAGGTGTACAGACCACTTGACTTATGGTCTTGTCACAGTGGATGTGACACATAAACACACACGAAAATACATGCCTATATGTGCCTATTGCATGCACTGCGTGGAATGAAACAGCAATGACAACTATAAGTGCCCGACATGCCGCGGGGCTTGGAGCAGCAATCAGAAAGGCCTGACAAATACTGTACATAATACAAGCGGGCTAAGTGATCTTTGTGCCTCAAAGGCTGGGAGAGCTAAACTTGACTTGGCCCTTGGCCCTGAACATGAAAACAGCTGCCAGGCCTTCTGATGTCAGTAACGACCCAATCTTGCCTTTACTTTGAAATGCCTTTTTCAAAGTCGTCCTGCTGACTACAGACTGCATTCCAAAGAGCTTGCCGCCTTTAACCTTTACATTTAAAAACCTAATTTTATTTGCTTAACGTGAAAAAAGAAATAGAGGCTAAATTGTATCTACACGTGCCTTTTTAAAAGAAAACTAAGTTAAGTGRAAGCCACTTAAGAAATATGCAGGTACTCTAAATGTCTTTACAACAACCATTCATCATACGTTTTATCAATTTCTTACCAATGTTGGAGCACTTTTTTCTCTGACATTGACACTAATGGACATAACTGGCACTGTTACTCAAGCCTCCGCTGCATCCACCTCCTCAAAGTCCAAATTAGGCAACAGATAAACTCAACAACAACTATCCAAAAATAGTTTGGCAGCAAAGACATGAATATAAGGCAAAAAACAGACCGGCTCCATCTTCTAAKAACATTTAAATACAATTGCCTTACATCATTCTTAAGCCTTTAGGGGAAAATCTCAATGTATTGCACTGAGAAAAAATAATAAGATGTTCCTGATGCATACTTTTAAAATAATAGAGATATAATGCATATCGGCTGCAAAACAGTGTCTTTTAAGACACTCTTAAAACACACATACGCCAACAGTTTGGGAAGAAGAAAAATATTTAAGCACAACGTCTCCAAAATGAGAAAACTCAGTCTGGATTCTGAAAATAGACCCACCGTGTGTGTGAAGTGTGGCATTGTTTGCTTTTAATTTGGGTGACTCGGCAGCACCGTGGCTGGAGCAGCCTGCGGCCGACAACAGCAGTTTGTCAGCCTCTAGTGGTTACCTGTAAAACCTCAACCGTCAGAGAAGCAGCAACATGAAGTGCTCCGTCTGCAACTGAAGCAACTGGGTGAACAAGATAGGGGAACCTCTGAGCTCAGTCACCTTCCTGCTGATTGTCACCCCTCTAAGTGAGAATCTGYTATCAATTATCAAGGCGCTTGCTTTAGGTTCAAGATGCTCCGAATCTGGGAGCCTGAAATGGTGCAAGTCCTTAGCCGAGACGTCCCGCTATTTGACACATCAGCCTACATTTATTTAACCATTCATCTTTCACCCACATCCCATTTTTCTGTTTCATACTTGTGTGCCATTGTCCCCAATGGGTTAGTGTCTAGAAGTTCCATCTGTCAGCACCATTCACAAGAGGTGGGGGGAGAGAGAAGGTGGGCTGACAGGGCGGATGAGGCCCAGGGGAGAGACATCAAAAGTGGGATGCTGGCCTTGGTYCCCCCCACCCACCTCCCCGTCCCATCTCTATTTAAGTAACGGGTCTCTTCATCTGTCTGTGCATGATTTGGAGCTGGCTGTCGCAGGAAGAAACAAAGGGCCTACACCGGTAACAAATGACAATCTCAGAATAAACACAAGTTGGGGAGGGGAGGGGTGGTGGGCTGAATCACTCTTTCACCATCCATCAGCCTCTGTTGCTCTTCTCATTAACCTCTGGCCTCTGTCTTTGACTCTCCTCTGGTGCCYGTCACTCATTTTCTTTATTTTCCCCCACCTTGCTAACAAAATGAGGAAATTTGTCATTTTTCAATAAGACAAATTTTTCCCCAGTTAATTTTTTTGTCAGAAAGGACTTCACTGAAATCTAATCTGACACTGGCTGTGTTTCCATTGCAAATGTGCGCAAAACTTTGTCAATATTCTGTTAATGTTAAAAAAAACACAGTTCTGCAAATGCGGCRTTTCCATTAAGTAAGAAATGCTCTTAAAGTCATGCGTGAATACGTTTGTTCTCGCGATAAGTCATTACAAACATGGCGGCAATGGATGTAAACACATAGCATACTGCTACCGCGACACTAGCGCTCATCTTCAAAGGAGACGTCGACGTCTTTTCTCGAGGCTTTCCAGCGACAAGTCCCTACTTGGGAGCGACTACGTATGCTGTATTTTTGGGAAATTGTAGTCAGTGAGTTTACTATTTTATACTACTTCTGTGATATTACTACTATTTCTACTTCCTGTTATCTTCTTCGTCATAATCTTTTTCGCCAGTAGAAACAGCCGGTTGTTGATCACGTGACTCATGTGATGCGAAAAAAGTATTTCCATTGCAGTTTTGCGAAAAACACCAATTTCAATATGGCCGAAATACCACCTCATCCTAGCGCAAAAACATTTTGTTGAAAAACGTAATTTTTTTCGAAATTGACGTGTTTCCATTGAGCAAATTTATTTTCGAAATTCTAATTTGTGCATTTTCATGGCCAATGGAAACACAGCTACTGTGAGGCTACAGGAATAATTGATAAATGTAACATTATGATGCACACGTGGAACAAACAGTGTTTTCATACCAAAAGTACACCAACTCGGGCTCTGCTATAACTCTGGGCAGCAGCTAAAACCTAAAGGCAACTTGCCAAATTCCGATGATCTCGGGGGGCGAGTTCGCCCGACACAAATGACAGATGCCTCCTCTGCTGCAGCACAGGCATCCAGARCATCTTCTCCGACACCGATGGCATATTCCTTTTATAAACAGCAGGGATTATGGCTCTTTGCAAGAAGCTAGCATGTGCACAGGGCTTCTGTGGCCAGCAGATGAAAAAGTATTTCAAATTGAATTAATAACCACCAGCCATCGACTAATCCTGACCAGTCCCCTACAAACCCATGCTCAGGCCTTCATCCAGCTTCGCCACACCAAAGCCTCAGACCTCCTGTACCTTTTTATAACTTCCTCCCGCCAAAGTTAACTCCGAAACTCTCAGGTGAATGTTTTCAGTCAGGGTAGGGGGGAGCTATATATGATGAGCCAAAAGGAATGAAGAGGTAAACGCGTTCATTCAGGTAATCCAACAGCAGACAGGCCAGCTTTGGAGTACGCAGCAATTGGCAGCTGGAGGGAAAGGAAATGGACAGCTGGTGTGGGTAGAGCCCAGCCACAGCACGCCAGACAGGATAAAGAGATATAAGCCCCACCATACACCCCCAAATGCTCCCCCTGTTCCCTCAATCATAGAGTCGTGTCATCTTGAACCTCTTTCATCTTTTAACCCAGCAGGTGCTAAAGCAAACTTTCCACTTTGGCTCTCAAGGGTCCAGGCATTGTGGAGTTGCGGAAGGCCTTTCTTTTCTAAAGATGGAGAACCACGCCTCTGGCCTAAAGTCTTAGCAGCATCAATTGATGCTGGTAACACATCAATTAAAGATTCAGCAAAAACAAACCTATAAAGTCTCAAATTTACTGTTAGTCCAAGGAGAAATCAGACAGGCTTTGAATCAGCTGTATGCCATAACTTTCCCTGGCAAAGACAATGATTGCAAATATCAAGATATGTTTTCATGGATTGAATTTGTCAGCTGGCCTCCAACAAGTCCTTAGCGTCAACTCATATAAACGTCCTACAGCCTTCCTCTAAACTGAATATTACTTTCTTTTTCTTAAGTACAGGGTCGGTACAGAAGATGGAAGCTGAGAAGAGGATCAAGCCGTGAAGTGGTGGGCTTTCCGAGCTGTCGGGAAAACGGAGCAAATCCCATCCCCAGGCCACTGGCTCCACACAGGAATGTGGGATCGTCCACTTTAATTGCGCTTCCCTCCTGAATCCCGTGAAATTTACAAAATGAAATTTCCCCATTCCCACTTGCGAATCTCCTGAAGAGCTTGGTGTGACAACTTTAAATGCAACTCTACGTATATAAAAAGAAATACAGCAGGCTTAAAAGCACAGGCCTAGATAGTTAGATAAGTGAGAGCTTCAAAGACAGAAGRACGACGAGAGACAGCCAGACAATAAATCACAACGACACTTCAAAGTAAGCTGTGGAGACAGCCGTGTCAATAGCTGAATGGCAAAAAAACAGACATTTGAATGTAACAAGAGTGATCACGGAACAATTTGAGACAATAGACAAAACAAACAAACTCTACTAAGCTAAAGCAAAAAAAAGGTAACAAAATGCAGACGAAACGTGACCAATGAACAAACAGACTCAGCTGTTGTTAGCAGGCAGCCTGTCAGGCTGACAGAAAAAGACAGACAGACAGAGTGAGAAATCTCCAAGTGAAAGACAAAGTAGGATACAGTAGTGGCTAACAGCAGCCAAAAGAGACTTCATTAGTGAGGTCAGAGCCCTGGGGTACTTAGTGTAACATTGGAGGCCTATGCACCCACCTCCTGGCCCTATGCAGAGGTGGATATTGCATCTTTGCGATAACATCTCCCTACATAGGAGGGGGCCCCAGCATCACAGCATAAAGGCCCCTGTTTTCGGCAAGTTTGAAATAAGGCTTTGTTCCCAAAAGGCCTTGGTCCCCTCCCCCCACCACCTTCTCCTCCTACTCTTTCCTCCTGGGTGGGCCAGAGACTTTCCAAAAAACTGAGCAACTTGTGTCTGGGGATAGCCCC
>NW_013952450.1:1938654-1941202 GCF_001266775.1 Austrofundulus limnaeus
CCCCCCAACCCCACCCGTCTACTGCACAAACACGCTCACACATGCACGCGCACAGGCACGTGCACAATAACGCACATATCTTCCACCACTCTCAACCCCCTGATCCAGACAGTGGCGTCCGCTGGCTTTCGGCCACATCTGTGTGGAGCTGTTGGTAAGAGAGATGGAGATCCTGGGCTTGTACAGGGAACAGCTCCGGGAGGGGCATTGGTGGGTTCATCTCACCCCAGGGAGAGTGKGGGGCCCACAGAGAGGGGTATGTGTGTGCCTGTGTGTATACGAAGGCCTGAGGGGGCCTAGTCCTGGTCAAAGGTGCCTGGCTGCCTGGGCACTCCAGGGATATCCAGAGACAGGCAACCTTTACATGGAGACTCGCCTTAGTACAGATGCCCTACACACTTACATACAGTTTACTGTAAAAGCGTCCCCCACTCATCAATGTCCATACTCACAACACACAGTAACATTCATGAATTTGCACATAAATTTTTATAGCAAACAAATATGCTTTCCGCCAAGTGACAAAACACCACAACTCATTGCTGACTGCAAGAAAACAGCAGTATGTGCAAATGTTCTTTTTTTTGACAAATAAAGAGTTGGCCAAGGTCTTACTGTAGGATAGACATTATAAATATCCCTGTTGTGATGCTGAGATGAGTTGCCAGGTAGGAAAGATGTCCAAACCATCCATTTATACTCACATCAGCTGGTGGATTTATAGGACCCTTAAAAGAGATCAATCATTTTCCACTGCAGGTCTCTTATCCACTCTCTCCTCACTTTCCTTTTTGATTCCACAGTCAGGGTGCATACGCAGGTGGGGGAGTTGGGTTATGCGTGCACATTTCGCATGCAGTGTGACTTTGTGCGTGCACATACATGTAACTGACTGCATGTGTGCATGCGTGCACGTGGCATAATGTGCTTAGTAGCTCAGTCAACTACCAGCACTTGGTGCTTTTCATGTTCATAATCACTTGTTTTATAGTGGAATATTTAAGTCAGAGGGCCTTGGCATGGCTATGGCTATAGTTAGAGAACAAAGGAAAGTGCTGGGGGTGTCGGGAGGGTGTGCCATGTCGGAGCACAGCGGAGAGCTTTTCAGTAAGTGTTGCGCCCCACACTTCATGGAAAGCAAGGGGGGCTGGCCAGGCCAGCCGCGCAGGCAGACGGAGCTAAATTCAACTCATTCCCGTATTAATGGGAGCTTATGTGCSATTCCATCTTACTGAAGAGAGCATTAGTCTGAGTCAGACAGCTATGATGGACCTCAAAATATCTCTTCTCACTGGCTTTCTTTTTATGTCTTGCATTTTGTATAATTTTCTGTCTTTTCTTGCCGTACTATGAAAGCAGTCGATGAGTGACCTTGTGATGTGCTGAGTTTGTGTGGTCTCACTGTGTCAGTTTCCATTTCAACTGTTGGCAGCCCAGACATCTGTGTACGTTTTCAAAGTGCTTTATCTTCATTCTGTCACATGAAGCAGCATTTTTCTTTCAGAATTTTGGGAAAGCTTACAAAATTCATGTTAAGTGTGAATATGGATTTCACAGTCAAAGGTTTGGTCACAGCCTGTGTGCACCAGCATGGCTTGGTCATGAAGAGTATGAACTGGTCACATTGGCTTCATCTACAGCTGAAAGTAACATTATTACAAGGTCATGAAAACAACCTTAGTGTATAGAAGAGCATTTCAGGGAGGCAGAAAAGGGCAAAGAAAAACATATTTGGCAGGTCATTGCCTTCATGCTGACAAAGATTTTGATGCAATCCGTGCAAATTCTAAACAGTCATGCAGGTTGTGGAGAAGGTGGCGAAGTTATTAGTCAGTGTGAAGGAGCCTTATGGAGGAAATTCTAACACAATGGTGATCCTGTTTACAGAACATTTGAATAAAAGTGTTTAAATGATCTGTTAAAATTTCTTGATAAAATAAAACTAAAATATTGTTTTACATTTGGTGGTGTCAAGAGGACATTATTATTTTGAATATCCAAGGAAAATGCACTTTTACTTAACATATTTTATTGGTGATATACATAACAGGAAATAGCTAATTTACAGCCACATAGTCATGTCACTTTTTTGTTTGTCTGCCAATTATCCCTGATAGAATTACTGTTACTGCTGTGATTTCAGCACTGTGACCCACAAAGGAATGAAGCAATTTGCAAAACTTAAAATTACATACTGACTTAGATCATTCAGTTTATTAAAAAAAACTGTATCCTCTCTTTATTATGTGTAGATTTCATTGAGAAATTTACAAACTAAGCTGTAATTTCATCCAAATGTGGCAGTTTTGAAGGTAATTKTATGACTAAACATCAGAAACCAGGAACACAAACATCACTCAAATAAAAAAAAACAGCTGTTGATGCAAGTTCTGTTGTCCTTTTCTGACCAATGAGGTATTATAAAATCTTRCTTGAAGAATGCACAGCACTGTATAAATCTCTCTTTTGTAATGTTAAGATGAAGTGCAGTGTATGAGAAATTATAAGACAGGTTTGAAGAAGTAAAGTATTTCAAACTGTGTACACT
>NW_013952450.1:1941282-1944828 GCF_001266775.1 Austrofundulus limnaeus
AAAAAAAAACGGGAATCGGACTTGATCGTTTGACCAAATCCATATAAATCCTTGAAACATAAAATCAGACTTCAGAAATTTTGAAATGATTTTTCAATTTTACCTTTWTCACCCTCATCCATATCATGGCTTCAAATTGTGCTTGAACAAAACTGAGCTGTAAATTTATCAGTCTGTTTTAGATGGCAGTAAATGGAGTGTTTCATAAAAGTTTAAAACAGGGTTTTATAATGCTACTGTTTATGATCTGCATAACTCAAACTGCTGTAGTTCAGGGTATGAAACAGCTTTTACAGAAATGAATTTTAGGTTTATGAAGCTGAAAAAGTTAAARCTAAAAAGCTCATTGGTCCCATCATATAATATGAGACAGAGTCAAAGTAACTCCTGTTACACTGCTGAATGTAACAGTTAAAAATTTCAAATGTAAAGAGACAGTGCATTTTTACAAYATGAAGTTGTAAAACTGTTAACTGCATTTTTCTATTCTGCATTTAAACATTATTGTTTTGGACCAAATTGTTTGGTTTTTGAGTGGTTTGAATAGTCAGATGTTTTTTTTTTAATTCCATGCATTCTAAGGCTGTTTCACAGGTTTGTGTGTCTTTACATGTGTGTCTAAAGAACATGCACACATAGACATTTTTGTGTAATAGGAAGTGTTGTGTGTGTGTGTGTGTGTGTGCGTGTTCGTTGATGTGTTTGAGTGTGTGCAGTGCTATGGAACGAGCTGAAGAGTTATTAGTTGGCAGGGATAATTGGACTCTATGTAGGTGGCATGACCTAGCTGTCTGCAGCAGGAAGGCCCAGAGCTGAGCGTGACCTTAACCACTGACCTTACAAATGCAATACAGTGACCTCTGACCCTCCCCACATTAAATAGACAGTGTTGTCTTTCTGCAGTCAGCCAGCAAATTGGGGCAAAAGGGACGAAAGAATCGTCTTCCTCCCTGTCCGCTCAGACAGCTACATCATCCCAGAAGACTGTCAGAAAAATTCTACCACAAGCATTACTGGTTTACATGGATTTATGGCAGGTCTCAATAAAGTTTCTCTAACTGTGTCAAGATGTTTTAAGCATTATGAAGAAATACTTGGGACAATGCAGAAATTTCAACATTCACCAGGTGTGCTTGCAGGTGTTCATCAAAACATTTTGCCTTCACCCACAAAGCCACTGCAAAGGGTGATGGTCAAGTTTATTTATATACCCATCCATCCATCCATCCATCCATCCATCCATCCATCCATCCATCCATCTCCCGCTTTATCCAAAGTCAGGTCGCAGGGGCAGCAGCTTGAGCAGGGAAGCCCAGACCTCTCTTTCCCCAGCCACCTCTTCCAACTCTTCTGGGAGGACTCCAAGACATTCCCAGCCCAGCCGAGGGACTCCAGCATGTCCTGGGTCTTCCTCGGGGTCTCCTCCCAGTTGGACATGCCTGAAGCACYTCCCTAGGGAGGSATCCAGGAGGCATCCTCACTAGATGCCCCAAACCACCTCAACTGTCTCCTCTTGATGTGGAGGAGCAGCGGCTGTACTCTGAGTCTCTCTTGGATAATTAAACTTCTTACCCCRTCTCTAAGGAAAGTCCARCTACCCTGCTGAAAAAACTCATTTTGACTGCTTGTAGCCACGATCTTGTTCTTTTGGTCACTACCCAAAGTTGATGACCATAGGTAAGGGTARGAATGTAGACTGATMGGTAAACAGAGAGCTTTGCCCTACAACTCAGCTCCTTCTTCACCACAACAGACTGGTACAGAGAYCAGAAAACTGCAGAAGCTGCACCAATCYGTCTATCAATCTCATGCTCCATACTTCCYTCACTTATGAACAAGACCCCAAGATACTTCAACTCCTCCACTTGAGGCAGAACTTCACCCCCAACMTGGAGAGAGCAATCCACCCTTTTCCGACTGAGGACCATGGACTCAGATTTGGAGGTGCTGATCCTCATCCCAGTCGCTTYACAATCAACTGCAAACTGCTCCAGTGAGAGCTGAAGGTCCTGGCACGATAACGCCAACAGAACCACATCATCTGCAAACAGCAGAGATGAAATCCTGAGGCCACTGAATCAGACTCCCTCCGCCCCCAGGCTGCACTGAGAAATTCTGTCCATGTAAGTTATAAACAGAATCGGTGACAACGGGCAGMCCTGGTGGAGTCCAACTCCCATCCTGAAGGGGTCAGRCTTACTACCGGCAATACAAGCCAAACTCTTGCACCGCTTGTATATAGACTGAATGGCCCATAACAACAGGCCCACAATCCCATACTCACATAGCACCCCCCACAGTSTACCTTGAGGRACACAGTCAAATGCCTTCTCCAAGTCCACAAAACACATGTAGACTGGATTAGCAAACTCACACGAACCCTCAAGAACCTTAGTGAGGGTAAAGAGTTGGTCCAGTGTTCCACGGCCAGGATGGAACCCACATTGTTCCCCCAGAATCTGAGGTTCGWCTATTGATCGGACTCTCTTCTCCAGTACCCCTGAAAAGGCCTTACCGGGAAGGCTAAGGAGAGTGATTCCCCTGTAATTGGAGCRCACCCTCTGGTCCCCTTTTTTAAAGAGAGGAACCACCACCCCAGTCTGCCAGTCCAGTRGCACTGCCCCCGATGTCCACACAATGTTGCAAAGGCGTGTCAACCAGGACAGCCCCACAACACCCAGAGCCTTGAGGAAATCAGGGTGGACCTCATCCACCCCTGGAACCCTGTTGCTGTGGAGCTTTTTAACTACCTCAGTGACCTCGGCTCCAGTTATGGACAAACCAGCCCCAAAGTCCTCAGACTCTGCTTCCTCCAYATAAGGTGGAATTAAAAAGGTCTGAGAAGTATTCCTTCYACCTCCCGACAACATCACTTGTTGAGGTCAACAGCACATCACCTTCACTGAGCATAKTGTTAGTGACRTGCTGCTTCCCCTGCCTCAGCCGCCRGATGATTTGCCAGAATCTCCTCGGAGCTCATCGAGAGTCTTTGTCCAAGGCCYCACTGAACTCCTCCCACATCCAAGCTTTTGCCTCAGCAACGGMCAAGGCTGCGGCCCGTTTGGCCTGCCGATACTCCTCAGCTGCCTCTGGAGTCCTACCAGCCGACAAGGCCAGATAGGACTCCTTCTTCAGCTTGATAGCCTCCCTTACCCGGGGTGTCCACCACCGAGTTGGAGGATGGCCACTGCGAGAAGCACCAACAACCTTGCAGCCACAGCTCAAGGCAGCTGCTTCAACAGTTGAGGCCCGGAACATGGCCCACTTGGACTCAATGTCCCCCGCCTCAGCTGGGACATTTATTTATACAGCACATTTAAAACAACTGCAGTTGGCCAAGGTGCATCACACATTTCAAATGATAAAAAGACAAAACATTATATTTATTTAAATAGCTAGCAGGTTTACATTAAATTAGAATGAAAGGTTTACAGTCTCCTATGCTGGTGATAATTGAGTCTGAGAAGAAACAGAGGAAGAGAAGCGATCTGTTGCTGCCTTCACAATAAGAGGGCAGGTATGTCAAGAAACATATACTGTAATTCA
>NW_013952450.1:1946505-1956543 GCF_001266775.1 Austrofundulus limnaeus
TATATATATAGTGTGTTAATCACATTGTCATCAATGGCTTACAATAGAGCTCGCACACTAAAACAGCACATACAAGGACTTGKGCATATACACTCACAAAGTGTAGAAATTGTTGTTGACGTCAGTCAAGGGGAGTCTTTCTTGTCCCCTGGTGTCTTATTCAGCAAGTGAGGCAGGTAGGACCCCCTTGGGAGGCATCTGAGTAAAGATATMTGTCAGGATGGAAGCAGAACTCCCTTAAGCTGCCACTGAGCGACAAGTGTGTCCTTATGCCTGCCCTCCTACTACAACACTGCTGTTGAGTGACAGGTAAGCCCTAATGGATGCAATAATCTGTTCTTACTCAGGTCTACATTAAAGAGCCTAACAAAAAAAAGAGGACAAAAAGATCAAGAAAAATAAAAAGGAATGTGCATGCGTGTGTGTATTGCATTTAACATGTTCATGTAAGAACCCCTTTGATGAAGAAACATTTCTGACTAGGTAGCCTGAGCATTTATGTGAAAAAAAAAATCTAACGAAAACATGTGTGAGTGCACTGTTTGAGTGTGGGGGGGGGGGGGGTATGAGTGTGCGTGCAAGTGTCTAGTTTATGTGTGTGTTAAGTCATTAGCACAACTTAAAAGGCTCGGCATCTCTGGCGAATTCTGCAATAAACCAAGTAAATTGAATGCTACACAAAGTCATCAGAGGTTAACAGGTTTACCAGTCAATCTGCTCTCTGAATGCTCCTCAAAGGTTTTAATCTGGAGCTCAGAAAGGAGACCACTGTTTTGAGCAATACCATTAAGACCACCTGACTAAAATTGATAAGGTAAGGCAAGACTTTTGTTTTGAACCTTCAGCTTTCCTACAAAAGGTAGCTGCAAAAGCAGATGACTTACCCAGTAGGTGTGGTGCAACTGGAGGTGCACCTATAAATCGTCCGGCCGACTTATCGACACCAATTTCCTTAATTTTGAGACAACATCGACCAATACTTACATGAGAGGCCAATTTTATCCACCGATCTTATCTACCTCCACAAAGGTCTGAAAATCAGCCACTGTCCCCTTTTGCTCTACTGTGAGCGCTACCTCATGTCTAGTTATAACAAGTTTGTATTGTTTCAAGGGTATTTTTCCATGTTTTTCAATAAAAAAAGATTGAAACAATGAAGGTACATTGTGGCCTTATAGACACCTGAAAGTGTCAGTTGTAAGAAAAAAAATTGTATTGGCCAAAATTGGAATTGGCACGTCAAGCATTTTTATGGATAATGACCAGAAAACTGCAATCAGTGCACCCCTAGGTTCAACCTTTAAAAGATGGCAGACAAATCTTCAGTCATTATTAAAAAAAATACACAAGTAATTTAGTAATGTCTATCGGTGATGGAAGATATTTATTTATGAGACATGTTTGAATGAAGTAATTTGTACATAATCAGGAGTGGAGAACAAACACAACGGTAAAACATTTAGATGGTCATTTAATACTGGAATATGCTGTATTTATTAGATAAAAATCAATGAGTAGTCCTGTTCTCAGAATTGATCAAACAATTGTTATATTATTTTGGCCATGATCATGCTGCTCTACCCATCATTATACCCTCTATTTATAAATTTGAGTATCAAACAGAGATGTAAGCAAGCACGGAAGAGAAAAAAGAAACAGACTGAATGGAGGTAAAAGGTGGAAAACTGCGTGGAGAAAGAGAAATCGTGGAAAGAAAAAGGCACTGCCAGATGTAAAGAGTTGACAGATAGCAAACTGAGGCAGAGCGGATGGCTCGGCCCCATTGTTTCAGCCTAATTTCATGGGATCAAACCAAAGCACAGCCGCAGACACAGACAGAGCTGCAGCAATCTGCTGGGAAATCTCCCCACTAATTGGCCCTGTGGAAAAGGCTGCCGCCTGCGCACGGCGACTTTTCTCTTGGCTTTTTTACATCTTGACATAAACGACCGTGCAAGCAGCACGGCCTGCCACTCAATCTCCAGGACAACAGCTCACTTTGGCTCACAGGAAGGCATAGGAACAAGTGATACCTTTATGATGCATGAGCACTCTGTGTCAATATTCAGGAAAAACACTGACAACGTTGTGTGTCAATCAGTCAGCTAGTCTAAAACAATAAAAAATAAAATGTTAAGTTGAGACAAGATGTAAAAACCTGAAAGGATTCAATTTTGAAAGGCTTTTTGTTGAAAGAATGCAGCAGCTAATAAATATACAATTAACACATATGGGTTTAGGT
Source organism: Austrofundulus limnaeus (assembly GCF_001266775.1). Taxonomy (NCBI): domain Eukaryota; kingdom Metazoa; phylum Chordata; class Actinopteri; order Cyprinodontiformes; family Rivulidae; genus Austrofundulus; species Austrofundulus limnaeus. The sequence goes on from NW_013952450.1 coordinate 1,948,748, forward strand.
GTACYTTACTTGTTTATTCAACTCCCATCTGTCCATCTACACATCAGTGTTGTCCCTACTTTGACCTTGATCTCTCAACACATTCTGCCATGCAGCATCAGTATCATATAAGGCCAAAGATGCAGCTTTTCTCCTAGAGTAGGGCTGCAGAACAATACAGCAATGATTACATGTCATTCTGACAAAAGTCTTTCAGCTGTGTTTACTCCACAGCTCCAGAGCTACGAGGTCCAGAAGACAGTGGAAGGAGGCAAACTCTTGCAGTTTCTCTAAGGGAGGGAAATAAGTCCAAAGCTTCATGACATGTGCTGACATAAACATCTCATACTAGGAGCCTACCCGGGCTTGATAGTGGCGACAGTCCTGATCTAGAGTGACTCATTGTTTCCAAGACCTTTCATGTGTGTCGTATTAGGATGAGACAAAAGACACTCCCTCGCTGCTCTTTCCCAGTCGCTGTTTCTTCGTCATCTTCTGTTCTCTTTCTCAGCACTTTTTCTTTTTCTTTTTTTTTTGCACGTGTCGTTCCCTTCCTCTCAYATAATCTTTAGCTCTCAGTCATGTTTTCCACTTTCTGATCTAGCAGCGGGTTCCTTTTTTTCCTCACTTTCCAATCAGGAGACGTAGTGTGAAATGTAATTCGTGAATGGTTTCATTGTAGCCACTGATCTTTTGCTTCAGTTTTCAAGTCCTTGTTTTCKTATCTGCTCTCCCATATAATTTGTCTACATCACTCAGGTTTGGCTTACTGTTTTTGGCAGCAAGCAGATTTTTACTTCGCACACTTGTCTTGAGAACTAAGAGGCTCAGGTAGCTCTGTTGTTGGATCATTAAAACCTTCCCAGACCTCAGGACACACATTTCACTGTCACGTCTCATATGATCTTTTCTTGACTGTGCCAAGATTTTACTCCATGTTTAAAACCTTGTTATTGGAGCCAACTGAGGTTTTCTTTTGGCACTGACACATAGTTCAGACCTCCTAGAAAGGTTATGAACAATTAATATCTTACTCGTTGTAAATAGCTCTTTGAATAGTCACACATTAGAGAAATGAAGTTTGATTCTGACCAAACTGACAAACTAATGGTTCATCAGTGCAGGGCAAGACCAAAGCGGGTTGCTGCCAATCTCCACAGATTCATAGTGGGTTTTGAAAATGCTATTTTAAAACTTTTACATCACTGTCAATTTCACATTGCACAATTATTCCAGCAGAAATATTATAATATTCCTGCTGGAGGTGATACAACTGGGTACTGCAGCTATTCCCATTAGCAAAAAGCTGTAGTAGAATTGTAGCTGGGATCAGAGTTAGAAATAAAATAAAGAGCATCGTCATCTAGGGTCTCGGAAGAAAGCTGCTGTTCTTCCATACCGAATTGTGTCACATGAGGTGGTTTGGAAATTGTCTCCTTTTTTGGGTTTTCTGGGCACGTCTCACTGGGAGGGGACCCTGGGGCTGACTCAGAACACGCTGGAGGGAGCACCTTGACACCCCTGTCTGATTTCCCCTCTGAGCTGTTGCCTCTGCACGTGGACTAAGGTTAAGCAGCAGAAAATGAATGGATGAACTTCATTGAGAATAGACCGCACATTTTCTTTGAAAGTGAAACCACCTTGAGGTGTACAGCGTTAAAAGATCACCAGCCGTATCACGATACAATATTATATCGATTAGATTGGATGACGATACGATGTTTCTTGGTATCACAAAGTCTGTCATGATTCGATTTCAATTCAACTCTGCAATCGATATGATGTGATATCATGCATTGTTTCAATATCGATCATATGTTATCGATCCACATTAGGAATATGATAACAATACGGATCAATATTTTCATTTTGCCTTGATTTAATTGAATCAATAATCGATATATTGATGTGGATGGACAGATGGTTACACCCCTATTATTGAACATCTTCTTTAACACCTTAATCAGCTCGTACTTCCGTTAAAGGAAACAAAAATGTTTAGAAGACATTGTTAAAGTTGCCAGAAAATCACAGGCATCAAATTGCTAAATTTGTATCAAACCTTTTATAATCAAGTCACATTTAGGGATCAAGACATTACCCACTGTCCTGTTCACCTTCTGCATTGCAAATATAAAAATGACTAATTATGGCATTCTTAATTTTGGTCTTTAATACTGATGATGTTCCTTTTATTTATTGTTCATTTTTAGGTTCATGGCGGTGGTTTTTTTTATTTTTTTTAGTCTTTACTTGGTAGTAAGTTGTCCTGTGGGGACAATAAAGTCGAGCTGACTCGCATTAAAATGCTGGCAAAACACAACCTGCGGCTTATTTCTTTGACATCCCTGAGAGCAGAAGAGGACGGTGCGATTTGGAAAGATCAACGCTACTAAAACGGTCACGATTTCCAACACTTATGTCTCAGTGTGTAAGAATGTTTGAGCGTGAGTGCGTAATGAAGCCTGTGTCCCCGGTGACAGGCGCTCTTAGTGACTTATAGAGTGAGTCTTAGGAGAGTGTATGGGAGGAGGAGGGGTAAGCACTTATAAAAATGCATCTTAATGGCTGCTCTGTTCCCACCATTCACACCGAGCGGCAGAGAAAGTGAAGGCCTGGAGAGGGAAAGGGATGAGAAGGCGAAGTGGTGCTGCATGTTTTCAAGTGGCCAGTCGAGACGAGAACACAGACAGGAAAGACAGAATGCTATAAGCAAACGTCAACAAGAGACAAGCTATGTGAGGAGCTGCCATACCTGACTCCTTCAACCGTGGCCCCATTCAAAAGTGACACACATGCACATGCACACACACACACAAGCCTCTGCAGCAATAGTATTGAGGAGCAGAGTGGAGCAGTAGGCTCCTCAGGCAGTAGCTGTTTGTCGCTAAATGAAGGCCAGCATTCTTTGGTTTCCCAGGGAGCTGGGTGCCTGCCAGTCCCCCGGCCACTGAGTGCCATTTTATTAAGAACAAAATGGAGCCCCTATGAAAGGAGCCCAGCGCTGAGCCTGCAAAGGTCTCAACTGAGCTGAGCCTCGACATAAACAAACATTACCTTAAAGAGACAGGCTTGCAGAAAATAAGAGACGGCAGGGCCCCTCAAGAGCCGCCAGAGAGACACAAACAACCCCAGGAGTGGCAGAGGCCATTACCGATGATCAGGATTCACCTCACAGAGACCAGATGGCAGGAGCGCATGCAAGAGCTTCATCCAAAACCATTTCCTCTAGCAGAACACTATACCAGTTAGAAAGTTTGGGAAATATACAAGATAATGATGAAGTAAAAACATAGTAAATATTCTAATTACATCTCTTTGCAAAACAATCTTTATGACTGAACTTGGCATCAGCAAGCTGCAGTTTTTGGTGACGTATCTTTAAAATGAGCCACAGAATCGTCTTGTAGATTATGTGCCAACTCTGACCTGAGCTGCCTTCTCTGACAGATGTGTGGACAAGTGTATAAAACATGACCTTATTATGTTCACACCAGATATACGCACGTGTTGTCAARTTGTGTCAACAGAAATTCTCCCAATCCCCTGGGATTATTCGGTAAGAGGGCTTGTCGAGACAAACCAGCCTGGCTCTCAGCTAGTCTTGTTCCATGATACACTGTATATAGAATCAGAAATGTGGTATCTCACTTCACATTTATTGGTTTCATGCAAAATGTCCAATTCATCACATTACCAGGAGGGGTCAGTAATATACAAAGTGTCTGCTCGGGCTCCCTGTCGGTATGTGTAGATTTGTGCATGTGAGACAGCTTGAATGTATGATTTTTTTTTTTGTACGTGTGTATGAAGAGAGAAAAGGAGAACTCTTCTGAGTTGTGGATATAAGTACAAAAGCGTTGTTCAACATCTATGTGTGCATACTGGATGAGTGARGCCGACGACCTGTCAGCCAGCGAGTTGAACTCTGATGACCTTGAGTTGTACGATGGTAAAAAGTTGGCTGTACACAGCTGGCAACTAGTTAAACACTAAGGCAAACTGTCACATTTATGTTTGCTTTACTGAAACAATAGATGTGTTGGTGTTCTGTCTTTGGCCTTGATTCTGTATTGTCTTCTGCAGTTCTATCTCAGTGTCTTATAGAAATCAATGTTTATAGTTGCAGTGCTCATGGAGGAATAGTTTAACGTGACACACTTTTTCACAATTTAGGCTCAGAAAGGCTGACAAAAAACAAAACGTTTACCTTAATGGACAGAATTTGTGGGTAATGTATGAAATTGTATGGCAAGTCAGGTTCTGTAGTGTGAAACACTGGTCAGTCATGCTCCCATTTTATTATGACCTCCRCACGCGAAGCGTAAGCGGGAGTCATAATGGGGTTTTTTTCCGGAGATTTTTGGTCAACCGTAGCACAAAAACGGCTGCACCAATCAACATTTGGCAGGGCTGTAGATGAGTCTGACCTACACTGCGCCAGCCAATGGTTTTACGATAGACCCCATATTTGAGGAGGGGGGCTCCTTTCAAAGAGGGGGTGTCTGGACATGCAAAAATGCTTATAACTCAGAAACTGTTCAACATAGAAGCTTCAGATTGTTTTGGTTGTGATGAGCTCTGATGAAGCTCTATCCATCAGGCCCACCAATCAGTGCCCCCCCCCCGGACCCCCCAATTTATCTGAAAAAGGGGTGTCTGGACATACAAAAATGGTTATTGCTCAAAAACTACGAAAAATAGAAGCTTCAGATTTTTTTTGTTTGTTTAGCTCTGATGAGGGGCTATCCATCAGGTCAACCAATGCCCCCACCCCCACCCCAAAAAAGACTCCATCCCAAGCCACTACCATTTTGGTATGCACCTAGTAGCATGACATTTATTAGGAATAAAGACTTCTGAGTTCTGGTGCATTTCTGCGTGCGGGGGTCATTATATTACCGCTATGCAGTATCTAGTTTTTAATTTGATGCTATCATACCTTGTTTGACCACACTGTTCAGCTTTATTTTGTTCAGATGTACAGAATCTTGAATAAACCACGAAAACAATACAGTTATTGTCAGTACTGTTTATCTATGCATACATTTAACAAAACTCCTACTGATCCTGTTCCATCCATTCATCCATCCATCCATCCATCCATTCATCCATCCATCCATCCATCCATCCATCCATCCATATTCTGCTGCTTACTTGTAATCAGGTTGCAGTGGCAAGAGGTCCATGAGGGAAATCAAAGCGTCTTTTTCAGTGGAAAGTGCTCGGGAACATTCTAATTAGATGCCCAAACTATCTTAACTGACTCCTTTCACTGAGGAGGATCATATCAGCTGCTTGTTTCAAAAATGTGGTCATGATCCAAACACCGAGACCATCGGTGAGGATTGGAAAATAGACAGTTAAGTAAATTGTGAGCTTTGCCTTTTCAGTCTTTCTCGTGCATGTCAGCCCTTTCAGGCGTTAACCTGTATTATGACTGTCAAAAATCTGTAATGGATGGACGACATGGACTGTCGGCCGCGGGGACAGCCAGAGCGTGAGATGGAGATATAAGCACCTGCAATGCAGAGGAACAAGGAAAGAGGACGAGAGAGGTGGGGGGACTTATTTCTAGCATCAGATTGGGTTGGGAAATGGTTATTTAATCATATTTATTGTTTTGTTTTTTACATCCTGCAGGCTCTGAGACATAAAATAAATCTGAAGCTGAAATTTTGCAAAATTAATTTTAGATTGCCCTGTACGTCTGCATACTTGCAAAACTGAGAAAAATCCATGTAATTTACGGACAATCTGCACAACTTGACATGTTTGCTTCCCTCACTACATCAGATTGGACCAACACCCACATTACTGCGGTTCACTCTGTTCCTTTTGTTGTGGCTTCATGTGCTGTGACCTCTCTGCTGATGTACCCACAAGTTTAGCTCAAACAGACCAACACACACACAGAACAAAGAGAAACCTCCCTCTCCCGTGACTATTTTGCCTAATCTTCCCAAAGCCTTTAAATCGTAGTGGAAACTCAGACAAGCAGCTGTCTGATGGAATCTTTTTAAGATGTTCAAAAAAAAAAAAAGAGGCCCCAGGAATAAAAATGATGATGCTGGTCAACATTTAAAGAAAGTGCTGCTCCTGACCTTGTGCTCTGCTTCAAAGAGAAATTATGCCACTACATTTTGCAAGTGCAGCGGCCTACAAGAAACGTTCCGCTGTCAGCTGACGGATTTTTGTAGTATTATTTTTACCACTGCAAAAAGATCTACATTATGACAGTAAATCCAAACAACTTTCCACATAAAATACTATTTTTGGCTAAGGGTATATGTTATTAATGCTAAACCGTAGCAGTTTAAGGTATATTTTCCATGTGTTTTAATGATTCAAATCACTGACAGTCCGCACACATGTAATAATTTCCAAGGGAACATGTGTTCCCAAGGAGCTGCATATCAGCGCACCCCTTCTCACTCTCAATCACAGACACACGATAAAAACACACACACACAGTGTGATGGGACCACAGCCAACATCTGTCTTTGATATTATTTAACTAACCGCTTATTGTGGGAGCCCACCAGCACCACGCATGTCGTCTAGCGCTGTCTCTGTGTTAATCTACGAGCAAGCTTCGGCGTCCCTTCAGACACTTTGGCACGCCGCCGCTGTGTTATTGCGCCGTTCAAAGATTGAGTGGCGTGTTTGTGTGTGTGCGCGCGCGTGTGTGTGTGTGTGTGTGTGTGTGTGTGTGTGCGAGCGCGCATTGGGTTTGCTCGGTATGTGTGTCGGCATTTCTGAGAATGTGACTGCATACCACTGCGCTATGTGTGTTTCCACAGACATGTGAGAACAGTATGAGTGTGTGCGGTGGCTATCCCCCCACCGCAGCGAAAGCCACAGCTTCAAACCACATCAGAGAGCGTGTGGGAGACAGAATGACAAGGCCAGGAACCAGCCAGCGTCTGCCGGCAGCCACACACACACACACAGACACACACAAAATCACGCTTGCACATTCATGACACTCGCCCATCTAATTACTGACACGTACTGTCCTTTACGGTCGGCCTCTCGCTCTCCCCCGAACACATGCACATGCATTTAACACCAACCATCATTACACCACAAGTCATACCCCGTGGTCACCGTTTAGGGCCAAGGATGTAGCGTGAAGCCAGGCGAGCTGTTTGTGTTTTCATACCTTCTCACAGACAGGCATTGACTGAGCAGTGAGCAAAATAGGCTTTCTGCTGTGGATTTATCGGGAGCGCTTTTGACGTGATGCAACCGTCACTCATGACCGTGCGGAAGAAGCGAAAATACCTGYGTCAAATTTACCTCTGTGGCTACAAAAAAAATAAATGGTAAACAAGCGATAAATAGCCTAACAAAAGCTTTAAAAAGCACACACAGATGCACATTGTGGGTACAGGTACACACATGCTGGCGTTTATGGTAATCAGCCAGTCCACACAGTCAAAATCTGCACTCATTCATATTAATGTATACTCCGACAAACACGCTGCTTCAGAGTAAAGAGAGCATTCAAATGGGTGCATGCCTTCCTTTAAATGCTTGCACATTGGGATTGCCAGCCAAAGGCCACTTGTGCATTTTTTTTTCATGTTGGCACAAACAAACACACACGCACACACACACACACATACACACAGACAAAGACACTGCGCCAGCGTAGGTCATCCATGGGTGAGTGAAAGTTAGAAGCGGTGTTTTTCCTTGCGGTGGACACACATCAGTTTCAAGGAAATTGCTCACCCCCCATTATTGAAAAGTGTTACCGGAATGTCAATTGAGGGGGGAAGTTTTTAGCCTTGTGCCACACAAATAAACAG
>NW_013952450.1:1958119-1966133 GCF_001266775.1 Austrofundulus limnaeus
GATGGAGGGAAAAGAGGAGGAAGGGAGGCCCGGCGAGAGGGAGGAAAAACGACAGGAGACTCGMTGCCGCACAAGGAAATGCTTCGGGTCCCACCTTTTGGGAGACCACTGAAAACCTGTGGAGCACCAGGTTAACCTCAACAGGCAAAGATCTGCTTGATTTACGGGTTAGGCTTTGAAGGTCCAACTTCAGTGAGGAACTGATCAGTTTCAGAGGAGAGAAGAAGAAAGAAATGATCCTAAAATTAACGATGCTAGAACAAGATATAAAGCTGTGTTTCAAAGGATGAGTGTCTGGATGGGAGGAGACAGGTGTGTCTCCTCCCATCCCTGCAGTTGAGGGGGGTGRGGAATAAATTAAAGGCGACAGAATTAGTCTGGGACGGACCTATGTAAAGAGCAGCTGGGGAGGGGCGGTGGGGTTGATGGGGCAGTTTGTTCTGTGCAGGATTACTTTGAAAATACAGTGGGTACTGTGCAAATAAACACTGCGGGGGGAAAGGAGGAGGACGCAGACAAAATGCTGGCAAACATGCACCACAGAAATATCTCACATTTAAAATGACTTCAGCCAATCGGGCAACAAATCCAAGGCGGGATRTTTTTACGAGAGAGCAGCGTCACAGTCTTCCATATAAAAGTATTGAAGGGGCACTATTCAAAGAGTAGCAACAGATCAAATGGAAGACAAAGAACCGGATGACTTTGAACAGGTTTCCTCTACTGATGCTTTAGTAAAAAGAGCCTTCAAAACTGGGTGGAGAGTGATCAGATGGCTCCAGGGGGTCTAAGTCTGCAAGCTCACAGGCATGTGAAATGCCTTCACATAGCCAGTGTGTGGGCCTCTGTTTAGAAAAGAGCTTGCCAAGAGCCCCGTCACCATAACAGACAAACAGCTGCTGAGAGCCGCCGTGTTCCATATAGCTCGCTAGATTACACATTGGACGCAAACGATGAAATTTCTCCTCTCGCTACAAATGGAAAAAAAAAAGAAAGGGAGAGGGTGTGAGCGCGGCGCAACTCGTATTCCGCTGAAATAATAAACAACTCGGGTAGAGGCTAGCATTATCTCTCAAAATGTGTTTTCCCATCCAGTGAGCACAACTGCCAGCTCCTTTTCACGCCTTCAGAAAATATGTAAATGTCAARCTGAATTAGGCAGGAACACTAAATATATTAGCCAGTGTTAGATTGTTTCCATTTAATGTCATGGCACTGCAATAAACACRAGCTGTCTTGGGTTTAATGGGAGTAGAGAGGTTGGAATAAGCTTATACACAACTTACGATACTGTATGAAACAAACTTAAGCAGGTCAATGAGGTTTATAAAGTAAAACGACTGAAACCTTTTGTTATTTATCACCCAAAATAAACATTTAGAAGAACTGGAAAGTGTTCAGGCATCGAGTTCAACACAAAATGACGGCCTTGAATCGTATACCTTTGGTCATTTTTATACTCCAAAAATGGGAAAACCTTCGTCGTTTTATTTTTCTCAAAGCGGAAGTGAAACACTGTTGTCAAGGCAATTCTACACTCTCCTGTGRAACCTGCTGTGGCTTCAAGTTCCTCATCATGGACCTCTTGGAGAAAAGCTGCATGTGCTAAAAGAAAGAAGAAAGAAGTGATATGCAAACAATCAGCTGACACCTGTTAAAAAATGTAAAACTAGTTGGCTAGTATTTATTTATCGCGGCTGCCAGGTTAGCTTGTTACAAAGTAAATGTGTTTATTCATCCCATTATTAGGTCATTTAAGGTGGAGCTAGATAAAAAAGGTAAAAGAAATGAGCTAGCTATAACAATAAAAGATACAGTCTGCATTTAGTTAGTTAGTTAGTTAGTTAGTTAGTTAGTTAGTTAGTTAGTTAGTTAGTTAGTTAGTTAGTTAGTTAGTTAGTTAGTTAGTTAGTTAGTTAGTTAGTTAGTTAGTTAGTTAGTTAGTTAGTTAGTTAAAGAAATTATAAAGTAGTTAGCTAGCGTTTATTTATTTATTTAAAGACAGCCGCCTTTCTTTAAAAGTTATTTAACTAGCTCCACCTTAAATGGTCTGGTAACRACAGAGTTAAACTCACAGTTTGAGAAAAATAATAACAGACCATTTTCCTGTTTTTGGAGTATAAAATGAAAACAGAATAAACATCCATTTTTGTTTTTCAGTATGTGTTTTTAAAACAAAATCTGAATGGCTGGACATGGACCCAGCCTTGTCCACATGGAAACACTTTTTTTTAAATATTATTTTAAACAAATATCCAAAAATGTATTTTGTCTACACAGAAACAGGAAAGAAAGACCCCCACCCCAATTTTAAAAAAAAGGGCTGAAAATGGGCATGGCGCATTAGCATAAAAACTGCACACTGGTCGCAGAAATTAAAAGTGTGGTTGGGGGTTTGACATCATCGTCATTCACAAAACGATGTGGTTTTGCTGTCAGCATAAAAACACCGGGATGGAGTTTTAAAATTTTGTTCCACACGTTTTCAAAAACTACCTTAATGGGGCTCCGAACACAGTTTCTGTGTAGACGCAAGGCTGAAACGATAAAAATAAAGGAACTTTTGCATTTACACAACAAACAATCCCATGTGAATGGCCTCTCGGGCTTTAATCAGGGGAGCCCTTTTAGTCTTTGAAGGGTTGAAACCACTAAAAACTGCACAAGATATTTCTAAGCCAATTAAACTCAGCAGGGAATTCTGAATCCACATGGTAACAAACATCCAACCACCAGCAACCAAATGACAAATAAGCCATAAAATAACAAGCGAGTGGGCCTCATGTGTTGCCACGATACTCTCTTATCCATCACAGGTTTTCAGAAGTAGAGACAGAAGGAACACAGTGAGAAGCACAATTCAAAGACATCACAATGCAAAGGCTAGTAGGATGGATGAACATTGGGATGAATTATTCGTGTGCATGTGACCTGTGTGAGTTTAGGTTGAAGCGTGGATAAAAAAAACACTTCACCGCCATAAATGTGTCTTTCTAGGAGCTGGAGTCTTAACTTGGTTGGAGTTTCAGACTCAGAAATGTACCTGTCTTTCCTCATCATGTAGCCCACGACGTGGCTGATGAAAAATGATGTGCCGGAATCAGTTTACACGAAACGACGGGCCTCAAAATCCCATCTTAGCGCGGCTGCCGCAGTTTGTACGCATTCATCATTTCTACAGCATGATTCATGCATCTTTTATGTGCATTAGAGAAGAAAGTGACAGAAAAGGGAGGCTGCTTATGGAACAGTCACGTCGGCGCAGTTCGCGTTGCGGCACGGTAATGCAGAACAAACACAAAACATCCCTTTTCTTTCTATCTTTTTAATTTTACAAAGCAGCGAAGTGGCTGACTTTTTTCTTCCCTCTCCGATGATAATGAAGATAAGCGGTGAGCTGTCCGCGGTCGAGCCTTGGCTCCGAGCAAAGTTCTGACTGTGGTGTCTGTGTGTTAGTCATCACCAGGATGAGTGAGTCACCAGAGAAAAACTTCAAGCACCACCCAAGCACCGGCTCGCTCACTCACTCRCACACAAACGCACACACACAGCCCAGTCAGGAGAGCATCACAGGGCGGTTGTCAGCTGTTGTGTGTTGTTATGCTGCCACCATGTGGACATGTAGATAAATAAACAGAACAGCAATATAATCAACAGCCATGCAGCCAGGAARCTAAGAAAAACATATCAATGACTCTGTACACTGCAGAGTTGTAAAGTAACTAAGTACAAATACTTTGTTACTGTACTTAAGTAAAAAATTTGGTTTTCTGTACTTTACTTGAGTAATGATTTTTCAGCGTACTTTTTAATTTTACTCATTACATTTTTACACAATTATCTGTACTTTCTACTAACTACATGTTTTTAAAAAAGGTAAGAAGTGGAAAGTCGTTACTCCTATTTTATTCCGAGTTGTTATTACTTAAAATAAATACTATCCTGATAAATTGTCTCCTGGATAGAGTGAATTTAATTGTGGTTGGATGAGAAGTATAAATGTATACCATTCTGACACCCTATTAGCTTGTACACAACCCATCATCAAAAATATTTTTTGGAGAAGTCACCTCCCAATAAATGTCATTTTGGAAAATCTAACTGCTCACTTTTACTCAGTACTTTTACTTTTAATACTTAAGTAGATTTTTTTGTCAGAAATTTACTTTTGATACTTAAGTACAAAAAATATCAGATGCTTTAAGACTTTTACTCAATATTTTTAGAGAAGACTAACTTTTACCAAAGTATTTTTATGATAAGATACTTGTACTTTTATTCAAGTATCATTTCGAGGTACTTTATTCAACACTGGTACACTGACAACAAAATAGTTTAATGTGGACGCAATGTTCCATTTCTTTGTATTATTACAGCAACTAGGAGAACGTTGTGTTAGCAGACAGGATCAAAATGAGGCTAAAATAGAAAGAAGATGTATGAATCAAAGCAAGAAGGAGCTCCTTTCACTGCTTCTTCGTTTGACTTCATCAGACCAATGAAGCCGGTAACTACAGCTCTGACACCGCAAAGTCTTTAAGGATGCACTCTTCTGTCCTATTTCAACTGAGGCCGCTGAACGTTTGGAAGCTCTCAAACAGCTGCCAGCATTAGGGGTGTAAGAAAATATTGATACACTGAAATATCGCAATATTTCATTTCCCGATACTGTATCGATGTTCTAAAGCCCTGTGTCGATTTTTTTATTAACATTTAAAGCGTCAACTTTCCTGCCAGCCATTCATTTTTATGTTGTAGTTCAGCCTCTGACCACTAGTTGGCAGCAGTGAGCCAGCCATTTGGCTCCTCTACCTCTTGAGCGCCAGAGAGTAAGGGTAGCATTAGCATCGTGAGTAAGCATTAGCTTCATGCTCCGATAGCTGAATCTGAGCGGAAAAGACCGACACCCTCTGCCTTCTAAGCTGAAGTAAGGTTACGAACAGTTACTTATTTATCAGAATGTCTGTATTTTAAGCCAAATTAAGTGTCTTGTGCACTCTTTTTTCCAACGTTATGGAAGGCAGGCAGGCAGGCATGCATATAGCGCATGTCTAATAATTGAAAACATGAATGAAATAAGAAATATGAAACAAATAAAATAAAATAAAATACATACAAAGCAGAACACAGCTAAATGTATCCAAAGTATGTCAGACAATGAATTATTTTATTTTATTTTTTTTTTTTTGGTAAGAGGTTTTTATTTAATAGAATTTTTGGGCAAAAAAAATCGCAATATATCGCCTTGCTTACAGTATCGCAATATATTGGGATATATTGTATCGTGACCCCTCTGTCATGATATGTATCGTATCGCCAAATTCTTGCCAATACACAGCCCCAGCCAGCATGTGTTGAGAATCTATCACCCTACTCCTTCAGCCAATGTGTTTGAGCGCATGCTCGCTGAGGCATTACATCTGCATATCCCACATAAAGTGTTTCATTTTCAACAATGGTGCTTAACAGGACTTCAAGCAAAAGACTCGTAGCTGGTATCGTACTGAGGTTGCAGCTTGACGGACCACTTCACCTTTTAATGATGCTCGTCAGGAAAGTAAGTGGCAGTCAGATAAGAGGTACTCTACAATATACCTGCAAAACAACCTTGACTACAGCTGAATATTACAGTGTTTTAGATATAATGATGAGTATTGTAAAAAACAAAAAAACATTACAGAGCATTTTGTGTCAGACAAGGCATAGTAACTGGAAAACCTCTCTATGGTCTCTTATTTAAGTTTATCCAGCTCCCAGCAACTTTCACGTCCCTGTACGGGTCAGGATGATACAGATGCTAACATAATACACAGAACTCATCTGGTGCCTGCTGATGAGAGTTGTATTATCTGCTCCGCATTTTATTAGAGAAAAAGCCAAAGCAGCAGGTGGGCAGAAAGACCCTCACGTTTCTAGCAGTCGAAGACACAGAACTACTTCGTAAATACATAAGTCTGTACAGTTGATTAGCTTGCTCTTGTTTTTCTGGTTTTTTTAGGCAAAAAAAAAGGAAACTATAAATTTTCAGGATGCGTCACACACTTTGCCCATTTGAAAAAATATACAGTATAATAATAAACATAACCGTCTGTCTTCACTGGTTCGCTGTTGCATTCAAGCAGTGCAAAAATCATCCAACGTGTCCAGATTTGACGCGCAGGAATTTTGAGCACCATCTGACGATAAATCAGATGGTGACTTAGCAAAGAAAAACAAGCGGAGAGCTCTGATTCACTGAAAAACACTGCAATGCGTCCAAAAACAAGAGATTTTTGTCCATCACACAAAACAGCTTAAATCCTTTCCATACCAGAGCCTATTCCAAAATGTAGGCATGCTACTCCTAATTTTTAAAGCGACTAAGAAAGGTCAGCCTAAACACATATTTTGCCACGGATTTAAACATCTTTGTAGGTATTTTGTCAGCAGATGAGCTCGGTGGGTAGATGTCTTTTGTTAAAAAACAAATGGCTTTGCGGGAGCTTTACTGCCACYGGGCTCCACAGTCCCTACCTCAGGTGAACTTTTATTTTTCTCTTTYAGGCACAAACAGACCTATTTACAAACAGATCAGGCGGCGGTGCGGGCACCGGAGCTGAAAGTACTGTATCACTTCCAAGCTCATCATCGCAGCCTCGCCAATGCCCTTTTATTTTGATATTTGGGCAAGATGTCCTCTATCCATTTTTTTTAATGCTTGCACAGTTTGTTTGTGACTGATTATGCATGAGCAGGCTCAGCGCCTGTTCCTTCCCAGCATTAATGACTCCGCACAGAGACACAGCTGAACCACAGAGAGCAGTGACGTGGTTCTTTAACCAGTTTAGAAAAACCTGCCGTCTTTTTTGATTAACCAAAGCAAGGTGCCGAATATAATTTAGCTTATTAATTAATCCAGATAATACTGAGTTTCCCGCCTGTACTGTACAAAGAAGCCCTGGGTGAGTGTGAGCATCTTTATAAACAATTGCTTTCATTTGTGTCTCGTGGTGTTTTCTGCAGAGTTCCCGAGAACCACAAAATTGTGACAAATTATTATTTGCATTTGCCGTTTTGTGGATAAGTTGACTCCCCTTGCTGGGTTTAATGGAGAAACTCTATGAGTCATCAGAGAACGTGTCCGATTGAAGAGCTGCAAACAAGCAAGGACGAAGCATTATGTAATTACAGCCGCCCAATCAACAGCGATGATACGGTCTGCACTTGATTAGGAGGTTATCGAGTCTCACAGCTCACCGCTGTTAGACTCTAAGTGCGTTTGCACAGCAGATGCAATGTGTCTAAATAAATAAACATGCAAAACAACAGAAAAATACACATTAACATTTCATTTGCTGTATGTCAACAAATTAAATTAATGTTGGTCAGTTTCTGTTGTTATCACACTATTCTGAGCAAACATATTCAACAGGACATTTTGAGTTATAGATTAGAGGTGTAAATTACGAGTTTGATCACAAAAAGGTAATTTATCTTATTTTGTTTGGATGACAATGTTTCTTGACACCACAAAGTCTCACATGATACGATTTTGATTCRGTTCAATTCAGTTCATGTCTGTGATGGATATGATGAGATATCATATGCCCATCTCACATCATTGTATTAGACGAACATATGATATTGATCCACGTCAGGCATATGATGATGACATGGATAGAAGTTTTAGTTTTGCCTTGTTGTAATTTAATCAATGAGTATTTAATCGATGTATTGTTACACCACTAACAKAAATATTGGAGATATGAGGAAGAATATGATCAGATGAGACTAAAATTGAACTTTATGTCCACCAAGGACAACGTCAACGTTGCTATATTAACCCACTAGGGGTAGGGCTGTGTATTGGCAAGAATTTGGCGATACGATACATATCATGACAGAGAGGTCACGATACGATATACCTCGATATATTGTGATACTATAAGCAAGGTGATATATTGCGATTTTTTTGGTCCAAAAATTCTATTAAATAAAAACCTCTTACTGGGGAAAAAAAAAGAAAAACCAAAAT
>NW_013952450.1:1966248-1972181 GCF_001266775.1 Austrofundulus limnaeus
GACCAGGGAGGATGATTCAACCACTCAACCACTAGATGTCGCTGAAAACAACAAATCCTACACACTGTGTCTTTAAAGTGTGTGGTGGCTGTGTCAAGATGTCAACAAAATCCTTGGTAAAAAAAAAATTATAATAGCACAATGACAAATAAGATGGGACTGGATTTAAAAGCAAGTGGTGCAATGACGCAAACCATTCAGACTGTTCTTTGGCACTGCTTAGTGTCACAACAGGAAACTGTCAGGTTGATGCAAAGATCCAAAAATAAAATTCTTGTCTGCACAGGTGAGAAATAACAAATTGACTGTAAGAGCTGTGGCTTTTGTGTCAACCAGGAAGACTTTTTTTTCTTGCTTCACTGTAGAATTGCACTTCTGTCAACACTTTAGCAAGAAAAAGATGTTGCATAACAAGAACTGCTTCTCCTGTAAGTAGAGTGCTAAGAATAGTATTGCTGTCAGAATCCTAGATGTAAAAATTAAAATACCTTCACTTTGCTCAGTGGTAACACAGCACATTTATAGTATGATGTGCCGTGTTTACAAAGAGGGAAACTTAAAAGGGGATTGCAGCAGAGGAGATGATACTGTTACAGGATATAATTCACTTTTTTCCCGTAATGCACAGTTTGGCAGCTGTACAAACACAAGGTTACAGTCGCGTTCTTTTTTTCTCTCACTCCCACAGCTTTTCTTCCTTCTGCACACAAGTAATCTTATCGCTCACCTGCTCCACCGAGTTTTTTCCAAGGGTGTAATCTCTCACTCACACAGAATTTTAAAAGGCGTGTCTTCCAACAACGTGCAGGTGTTTAAAATCACAAACTGAGACACGAATGCAGTCCCTAAATACATTATCAGCGGCGTCATTTATTAGAAGAACAAGTGTGATTTCTCAGAGATGCAAAGGGAAGCTGTTCTTTGACATGGATCAATCACCATGGTATTGTAACTTAGGTAACTTTCATAGCCTTTCCTCTGAACCTCACTTCGAAAAATGTGAACGGTCACTTTAAGAACTGTAAAGGGCAGCGACCACGTTAGGAAAAACAGCCGACATTTGTGTTACGTGTTCTGTGAGGTGAAACGGTTGAGAAAAGACACGAGTGGAGGCTGGCGTTTCTCAGGCTCAGGGAATKGTASGGGGCGCTTGTGAGCTCAGAGAATACTATAAGCTACAGAAGAAGTAAAAAAAAAGTTAAAGTCAGCAAGCCAAGTGTAGYGTTTTTGGTACCTGCTTTGTAAACTTTCAGCTTACTAAAGTGAAAAAAATAAAATAAAGTGCAGCAGAGATCCATTATTTGTTTTCTTTCTTGCCAAACCTRACTTTGAGAATGGAGGACTATATTTTGAAGCTCAAATAATTTAAAACTGGATTTTCAATGGAAGCAGCATGTAAATAAGAGCCACACCGCACCTGAGACAAATGCTCTTCTGTAACTAAAAGAGTGGATTGTGTGGATATCATGAGAGAAACTTTTTTCACMCTGCCTTTTTTTCAACTTGTGACAATATCTCAACTCAGATGGGATATTGTGAGCGGTGCATGGACTTYATTTATAAGTAAAGGTAGGACATAATCACTTTGTTTTAATGAAATGTGCATCAAGWGAGCTACAGTTGTKTAAAGAACACTGATATGACATAAAAACATAACTCATTAACTTCTGCCAATCATATGGTGAATAAGTTGCTCTGTAGGGTTCATGTATTTGTAAATCTGATTCTGATGAACTGAGTKCCTCACCATTCATAAACCTCACYGCACGTCACTGGACCCCACCCTTCAAAGTCCCGGTAGGCTGAATATAACAGCTGTTGAATGAGACGGTCTAGTTTTTTAAATGACATATGTTTGAGTGACCACGCACTACCACCACCCATTACCATAGTGTTCATATCCAATAACACACATAAATGTCTAAAACTTAATTGGAACATGTCTTCACATGTCTTTTTATGGGAGGTATAATGTCTCAAAATTGAATGTACTTTTAAAAACGTTGCCCATACATACACAAAAGACATTAATTATTTGGGTTTAGYGCCAGTTGTTATTTAGGTTTTTAATATATTGTATTCTGTTTTAATTTGACTCATGTGGCTTTCGGTCAATATACAATGGTCTGCTCAAATTGTGTACTGTACTTGTACATACGTCTGTATGATTTGTACAAGTAAAATGAAGGGGGGAAAGAAAAGCTCCAGTATCAGTACTTCTAACTGCATATTATTGAACATCACATCACAAAGTAAATAGTAAACAAGAAGTAAGTTCTAGAAGCAATCATTGAAACTAAATAAACTTGTTGATTCTCTTATTGTTTAAAGTAAATGATTACAATAGATGAGATGTAAATAAAATATAATAGTAAATTCAGTTAAGTAGTCACAAAATATCTTACAATTCTGTGACGACGTTCCAAACTCCACCGTATTCTTTTTTTTTTTTCTGTAAAGTTTGATAACGGCACAATGACTCCTGGGATATTGTCGGTCGCAAAGGATATAGATGCAGTTTTTGTTTTTCGGGGTTTTCTGGGTTGCATTTGTCAGCCACAAGAGAAGGAGCCCACAAAATGAGACAGTCTTCAGGGAGGCAGTGACGAAACTGGCCAACTAATGCAGACTACGGAGGACGCAGCCCCTGACTGGACACAGATCCAGAGAGTACACTAAGGGCTAAAACAATTGTTAGAACTTACAACCTTGTTTGCCGAGCTTCATTTCTCCCCCAATTTGAATGTAATTTGGTAAGGTTTCTGAAAAAACAAACCTATCTCAGCTCTTGACTGGTCTCTTAGCTGAACAACTTCCTAACTGCCCCTTTCTATCTGTGTATTTCTACAAGACTGACGTTTTTTTATTTATTTTTTTAAACACAGTTATTTAGTTTAACTAAGTATGAGCTGCTTCACCCTACTGTCTTGATATTGAGACGTTAGTTGTCCAAAAACATCGACAGCAGAGCGATGCACAGACAGCACATTTACTGTTTCGGTGAGCCAGCAGGCTAAGCTGCAGTTTTCTTTTTGTCATTTTCCCGAGGCTTGCAGTGCTCTGCGGAGCACATAAGGGCTGAGCAACAGTTCACAACTCTAATTTTTTCCCCCACATCCATAACAAATTCACCAACACATCCACTTGGCATTTTGTACCAAGTGAAGGAAAATATACAGGTTGAAGACAGGAAGCATTATTTGAAAAACACAAAAAAGGGGGCAGAAAAAGCTATTCCCACTGTGAAAAAGACTTCTCTTTGTTCTGAAAATATACTTTTTTGCTCAAAAATATATATAAGAGTAAGCGGGAACAAGTTGAACAAATGTATCCTCTATATAAGCTTTTTACTTTGCTGTTATTTCTGTCAGTTTTCCTTCTGGGTGGCAGACATCGTCGTCCTGATCAAGGTGCACAAAAGGATTGCTTGAATAAAAATCCTCCACCTAATGCATTATCCTTTGTTACACTCTAAACCATTAAATGGAATTCTTTATTGTGCTAGTAAAGCAGGAATTATGCAGTAATGAGGTATCTCTAATGGTGCTTCTAATGTCGACTACAAAAGAATAGACGAGCTCTCACCCCGAAACACAGCCGGCAGGTCATCAGATCCAGCGTTGTTTCCATTTTAAGATGTGAAAGTCCGGTAAAAAAAAGGTTTGTCCCGTAAACTTTTCTCTTCCTTTTTTTTTAATTTCAGGATGGATCTGAAGGTCTGACTCCTGTTTATGACTTCCGTAAGCGCAGAGCTCAGACTTCCAGACAGCGAGGTTCAATAAGACAAATGTCCCCAAATTAAATTCTGTCTGAGGTTCAGTCATCAGTGTAATATCTTCCTTCTTGGCACCATTTTAGGCTGGATCTATCCAAGTCTAGTGGTACACTACAGACGCACACCTTAACCCCCCCCCTCCACACACACACACACACCCGCACACCTCCACCCCACCTATGCTGGTGTCTGGTTGCACCTTTGCCACCGGAGAATCAATTACGAAGTTGGGCCTGGTAATGAGCTCTCCAGTTTCCTGCTCCGATGTCCAAAGACAATAAACAAGTCTTTAATGTTTAATGTGCATTCATCAAGCCGGCAGCCTGCACCGCTGCCCCTCGAACATCCCAGGAAACATGCACTACTCTCGCTGCCAAATCTTAATTAACACGAGAGACAATTACACTTTCCTTGTCAGATAAAATTAAACGAGTCAAGGTTTAGAAGGTCGAAACTAGCCAGCAACAGTTCTGCATCACCACACTCAGTGTTGCAGGTATTTTATCATTACAATTTTTTTAAGTTCAACAGAGCCAGCGTCTCGCTTTGTCTTGCTCTCATGCAGACAAGCGTGGACAAATTTGCCTCATCGTGATTGACACAAGCACTCGACAACATGCTTGGGGATTTCCTCCTCATCTGTGATAGATTCAAACTGTCAGGGCTAGAAGAGAACTTTTCAGGGTCAGCAGTTTTGCACGTTTTTTAACCTAAGCAAAGCATTATACTCGCCTATTTAAGACATTTAATCTCTGTGCTTTATTCACTTCAGGTTATAGTGAGAGTTTAGACAATTTGCAATGGAATCAGAAATACTAGGAAGAATTGACCAAATGCGCCAAGAAGAGGCACAACCTGTAAACTTTCCCACTGAAAAGTGAGGCTAAGCCTCTGAGAAGTAAAGATGGGCAAAGGTTCGCCAGTTTGCAAGAAACATCAAAAGATGTCAAGAATCTAGAGAACTCTTTGAACTCAAAGGACAATGCTGAAAGTCAATAATGGGTCCTGTAATCTTAAGGTCCTCAGGCGACACTGCATTAATAACAGGTCTGAATCTGTTATGATAGGGCTCAGGAATATTTCCACAAATCATTGTCTGTAAACGCAACTCACCGTGCCATCCATAAATTCTGGTTAAAGCTCTGTTGTGCAAAGAAAAAAACCATGTGCGAACACAATCCAAAACCGTAGTTGTGCTCTCTGGGTCATTTAGAATGGACCGAGGCAAAGTAGAAAAATGTTCTGTGGTCTGATAAAACCAAATGTTAAATTATTGTTGGAAACCACAGACGCTGCATCTTTCGCACTAAAGAGGGACAACACCAGCCCAGCATTTGCGGCAACATGAGAAGTGGCTTGGAACGTAGCATTTACAATGTCGCGCACTGCTACACCCCCCCATCCCTGACATTACTATATATACGTCTGCGCACACTACTCTTGAAATGTTACCACCAGGGTTAGCAAGTTTGCTGTGGGAAACCCTGCCTCCAGTCTGTTATCCATACACAGTTCAAAAAACCTGCCTCTCTGACAGTATGGGGGTGCATGGGCAACTTGCACATCTATGCAGGCCCTATCTGTGCAGAAAAGTGGATACAGGTTTTAATAACATATATGTTCCCATCCAAAGTCTTTTTTTTAGGAAATACCTTTCATATTTCAGCAAGACAATGCTAAACCACAAAATGCATCCATTACAACAGCATGGCAACAAAGWAGGTCTTGTTTTTTTTTTCTTTCTCTCCTGGGGAAAAAAATAGTCTTAGCCTACATCTAAAAATGGTCTGACTCTTTGATAGCGAGTCCCTCACAGCAGCATTGTTCCTACGCTCTGCTGGCATCTGACTTGAAGTATTACTTCATCGAGAGCCACTCTCAGTTCACACGCCCATCCATTAACTTCAACTGACCAGGCAAACACTTTAATCCAAGTGATTTAGGACTGAAGCTCAGCATCTGGCTCTAAAAACATTCTGACACGTAAACAAGGAGAATTGATGTGGAAAGTAAATTTAAAAATGGACAAAAAATCTGCTTTTAAACAAAACCTCTCTTTTTTATAGTGTCAATGGGCCTCATGCAAGAACATGTTTGTATTCTTCTCCTAAATTTCTCTTACTTTTGTTCGTACAAAGGGTTCGTACGAACATGTCAC
>NW_013952450.1:1979841-1984780 GCF_001266775.1 Austrofundulus limnaeus
TAGAATATGAAAACATTGGTGAATGCCACAAATTCTCCTAAATCATTCGTACGCACAACTTAAGAACAAATCTGTGCGTACGAACGGTTCTTGCATGAGGCCCAATATATAGCAAAAAAGTTCCAAATGGTTGTTTGTTTCTTGCTATTCCATGTTTTTTTTTGTTTTGTTTTGTTTAAATAATCAAGTTTGCTGCTTTATTTTCTCATTTTACTATATAATTAGAATACACAAACATTATTTACTTAGTAAGTCAAATTATAAGCACCAAGTAGGGCAGAAAGATCCATGCAACTACATGAACGGATTGCAAATAAAATGGGGAAAAAAATGTTTTTAAGTTCTTCAGAAAATGAATGAAAAGTTTATTCACATCCTAACAAATCCACAGTATAAGAGTAAGAAGTACTCACAAACTTCCTCTTCAGTTTCCCCTTGTTGCCCCGAGCTGGCTTGCCCTCGGCTGTTTTCCCTGAGCCGTAGTCTACGCTCATGTCCAGGTGGTCGTCCGCCGACATGCTCTTCCGGAGGTAGGCGGCTCGCGCCCTGAAGTGGGAGAAGGGCGACTGGGAGCGAGGACGATGCTCCGTGCTCTGGTTGGTCTCGTCGTCACTCTCCATGTCATCCTCCAAACGCCAAAGTTCTCCTAGAAGAAGAGAGAAGAGAACAATGGGAAGTCCAAAAAAAAGGAAAAGACGGGTAAATAATATACGACAGCAAGACAGATTGAACAACACAATTATTGGAAACTGTCATCTAATGACTGCTTCCATAAAATATATTCAGAATGTAATCTAGCTTCCTGTAAAGCTCAATTACTTTTACAACCACATTATGCTCTGCCGGCCTCCTTAACGATTTGATTAAGGCTTGTTGTCAGACCAAAATGATGGCTCTTCGCGGTTCAACAAAAGCCAAAAGAACCAACCTGCAGCCGCAGCAGCATTTTTTTCTCAGACTGACATAATGACGAAGCTTTCGGCATGGCACAATTGAGATGAATCCGTGCTGTCAGAACGTGGCTCGGACGCAATAATCTCATTCCACTTCCGCCGCTCCGCATGTGAAGTTGGTCAAACACCTTGTCAGTGTCTTGTGCCTGACTAACAGCATCCATAAAACAACCACCGACCCTTCAGCGTGTACAAGACAAACTGCGGGAGAGTCGAAATCTGTATTCATCAGCATAAGACCACAAAGTATAGAAACAAATACGAGTTGAGCAGCTCAGTTTGTTCACTGTGAGGCTATAAAATACTGATTTAACATTGCTTATTTTGTTGAATGCTGTTTTTAAAGGGATCCCCGACTTGTAACATTAGACTTTATTTGATAAACATATATTTTAACTGTAAAATAAAGACTGTAAAAATACTGTGGGATGTTTAGTTTTGTAAAATTTTTAAAATATATTTTAACACAGAGCCATTTTATTTACACACAAAGCATTCTGGGTGAATGATGACGAGGATAGGTCCTCGGTGTGAGTGAGCTGTATCCACCCTGAAGGTTAATCTTGGACAATATCTGATGATCGACTCTTTTAAATGAAACCAGAGAGCGTTGACAGAGAGGAGAAGGTAGAAATGACTCAGCCTGTAACTGAAAATATGGATGGAGGACAACAGAGCTGCTTCATGGAAGAAGAACCCCAGCTTAGCCTGTTAGCCTTTGCGCTAGCGCTGACGCTATATTGCCTTATATGTATTAGCTCAGCGCTAGCGCGACAAACAAGCTAAACTGAGGTCCTCCATCCATGTTTTCAGTTGCAGGCTGAGTCATTTTTGTGTTCCCCTCTCTGTCATGTGGATGGAGGACCTCAGTGACGAGAGGAGAATGTGTAGCGCTGAACTAATACATATATATGGTGATAGCGTCAGGGCTAACACTAAAGCTAATAGGCTAAACTGGGGTTGTTCTTCCATGAAGCAGCTCTGTTGTCCTCCATCCATATTTTCAGTTMCAGGCTGAGTCATTTCTACCTTCTCCTCTCTGTCAACGCTCTCTGGTTTCATTTAAAAGAGTCGATCRTCAGATATTGTCCAAGATTAACCTTCAGGGTGGATATAGCTCGCTCACACCGAGGACCTATCCATGTCATCATTCACCCAGAATGCTTTGTGTGTAAATAAAATGGCCCCATCCGTGTAATATATTTTTAAAGTTTTTGTTTAAAAATTATAAAAAATAAACATCCTACAGTATTTTTACACTCTTTATTTTACAGTTAAAATATATGTTTATTAAATAAAGTCTAATGTTACAACTAATCTGGGATCACTTTAAAAGAATGTATATAATAGACAAACAGCATAGTTCTGGTTTTGGATGCAAAAAGGATAAACCTAATATCTAATAAAGCTGAGGAGGTTATGAATCGCTTGTCTTTGTGATGGCAGTGCTGCTGCGGCTAAATAACTTCTGTATGCAGTGTTACCTCAGCTGAGTTTTTTGTGGGAAAGGTTACCATCTGTTTCATTTCCTCCTTCTGTCTGTGATCACACTTAATTTTTTATCCAAAAAAAAAAAACGTCAATGAAAGACGAATTCAGGCGTCTCTGCGTTGGGGTCTGCACAGATTTGTTTTACAATCAATTTTTCTCAAACTTTGAGCCATTTAAACAGTCTCACAATTCAAAAATTGAGCAACGATGACTTTCGTGTAAACTTAATAAAAAATGTTCTTATTGAAAAATGAGTATAGTGTCTACTACCAGGAAGTGTCTGGCTCCCGAAGCTGAAAACCACTGCAGCAAATACGCCTCAGGGGTTCCTCTCAGCATGCGCTCTCAGGCAGAACTTGTCAGTAATGTAAGATGCAGCTTAAATCCGTGAATGAAGTGTAGCTGGGTTATTAAACCAAGAGAGGAGGACAGGGAGGGAAAAAAGTTGTCTTCGCTCTCCTGCAGGGATAAAGAGCGGCAGAAAGAGCGAGGTCGCATCATGGCCGATGACAGTAGTTGCTAGGCA
Source organism: Austrofundulus limnaeus (assembly GCF_001266775.1). Lineage (NCBI taxonomy): Eukaryota > Metazoa > Chordata > Actinopteri > Cyprinodontiformes > Rivulidae > Austrofundulus > Austrofundulus limnaeus. The sequence continues at coordinate 1,982,812 of NW_013952450.1, forward strand.
ACAAGGAGCCACGTGAAACTGAATTCTTCTAAATTGATATTTGCATCCGAGCAGCACCCGGGCGGAGAACTGCAGAGGGAGATATAGACGCCGGAGATGTTGGTAAAACGGAAAGGAACCGGTCCGAACGAAGCGAGAACAGACAATCCAGCTCAGCCAAGGATCATTTGGCAAAGAGACGGAAAGGATTTACAGGATTACAGCACAGGAGGCTGGGGCTGGGGTCCCTGCAGCAAACTGGCTTTATTGATAAAATAACGCTGGCATTGTTCCAACATCATGATCAAGAGAAAAGTGTGGAGAGTTAGCCAGAGGGAGGTTTTCTTTTCTTACATCTTCTTTTGGACAATATTCACCTGTGAAGGGTAAATTAGTCAGTTTAAAATTAGTAATTTGGCCATTCACACACAAATTATATATATATATATATATATATATATGATAGCAACAGAAAAAAATCATCTAAACAAATACAAGCATTTGTTTGAATACTGTTAGCAGAAAGACACAGAAAACTGTCAGAACAAGCTCCTGAAAGGTTAATTAGGTTCCATTTGCTGTGTTCAAACAAAAAAGAAGCTGTGCATGAAATTAATTACAAAACGAGACAAAATGTGCTTTGATTAAAATCTGAACCAAAAACATGAGAGAGAAAGAGAGAGAGGAAAGGAGAACAAACAAAACAAAACGAAAACCTGCCATTTAAACGCCAAACATTGAGGCACTCTGTATCTCACTACACATTTAATGGGCCATGGTGGACGCTTTCTTTTTTCTTCTGAATTCTGACATTTCTTTCTCAAAATTACTATAATAATAAATAAACTAATAAAACTAAAATAAAATGTCTATGCTGGCTCTAATCCTCTTCTGTATCTGTGGGCATCATGATTGTCAGGGGGTAAATATTTTTTAAAAAACAATCGGAATTTTGCTCCACAACTATTGCTGCTATTCTTGATACATTTGTGCAACAAATGTGCACATTCCTGGTGATGTTTGGGTTAAATACCACTGGGTGTTTGTGAGAAAACATAAGCACAATTTATGTGAAAATTTGCGCAGTAATTTGTCGTCATCTACTCTGAAACATTCTCAGCCAGGTGTAGATAAAGATGAAAATCTTATCAAAGTTATATTACTGTACATCCACTGGTTTATGCATTATTTTGTTAACTGAAACAATGAATCTGTTTCATATGTAATTCCCAAACTGCACACACATGCAACCTGAATATGTATACATGAGTAAAAACAGGTTTTGTAAAATATTCCTTGTTTTAAAATGAACTTTGACTCTTTTGTTGGAGTTTTCTTAACTTCTTAGTCAGTCTGCAGGGACTCTGGTTTACTTCAAAAAGAAAATTTTTCCTAGTTTTTATGAGGTTTCACTGTTTTGATGTCTGTGGGGTTTTTTTTTTCTCTTTTTCTGAAGATCTCGACAAAAAAAATAAGAGCATTCATCTGGTGATGAAGCCAGGATTCAAACGGAGCATGATCCCTTTCACAGTGACAGCTCGGGGTTATAATTTACACCTGAACCAGGAGACAAGTTTCGATTTAAAACAGGTCCAGCCCTGATTCTACAGCATCTGAGCTCTGATGGTACTGTTTGGGTTGGAGGACAGATTATTCTATGAACGACCCACTTTGGAGTCATTTCAGAGCTGCAAGAAGCTACAAAGCACTATTGGAGACAGTATATAGGTCACTTGTCAAACCATGTAAATATGGAGGAGCACAGCTTACATTTTTTCCTTGTTTTAATGTCTTAGTTGCAGGAATTTTTTTCTAGAAGAATCAAATAAAACCACATTCTTCATCAACACCATCCGATATTTTTCAAATAAAATAGGTTTGGAGTCAAGGTTCTTCAGGACGTGATTTGTTTTTGAGGCAAAGGATTGGTGTTTGATTTACAAGCAAGAGAGAGAGAGAGAGAGAGAGAGAGAGAGAGAGAGAGAGAGAG
>NW_013952450.1:1985253-1988959 GCF_001266775.1 Austrofundulus limnaeus
GAGAGAGAGAGAGAGAGAGAGAGAGAGAGAGAGAGAGAGAGAGAGAGAGAAAACAAACAAAAACACCAGACGAGACAACAGGGTGGCGCCCTGTGCTCAGTTTTGTGACGGGAAATATCAAAGAATCACAGTAGGTGTGGAAATTTAAAAAGGTGAAACAAACGAGTCGTGTTCGACATCGCTACGAAGACCATACTGAAGCTTCGCTGCCCTTTACATTATTGTATCACAGGCAYGAGATACGTTCCAAGTGACTGACCGTTTTAAACAAAGTTCAGGAGGCTTTTGCATTACTGAGACTGACATTTAGGAACGATCTAAAAAAAACAACAGCTCCGCTGAGGCCAGAGCTATATCTTATTAAAGGTCTAGAGTCCATTGAATGAATGCATATCTCCCCCTGTGTTTCAGGCCATATTTTATAAAATCATCCTGTGTTGAGAAATAAGAGTTGGAGCCATTTCTGCAAAACTTTGAGAAGTAACAAAACATGCAGCTTCATGCTGTATCCTGTATGACTGACTCTCTGCTAATATCCCTCCAAATTTAAAGTCCAAATAGTGGTATGTGGAGAAATAGGCTGCTAGGGGTGGGTGCATCAATCTAAATATTGATAGTATCTATATCAAGATGAGCAATGGTATTGGATCAATACTAGCGTGATGACAGCCGTGTTTCCATCCAAATGTATTTCGAATTTTGAGCCTTTTTTTTATTTCGCAAAAAGGAAAAAACGACGAAATGCAAATCAGACGTGTTTCCACCAACTGGCTTGAAGCGAATCAATTAATTCAGACGCATGTGTGTAGTAAACAGGAAGTAAAAGTCTCATCTCAGGACTATGGAGAGAAGTTATCAGGAACACTTTGCTACTATCAGGAAAGTTGTAATAATTCTGTCATATCAACTAGTTCTGGTGATTTTACATGCTGTCTGGAGACATAGAAAAAGAAATGCAATTCTCTTCACGTTACGGGAATAACAGAAGACGCCGACAGCGGGAGGAGTGTCCTGCTGCAGTCGCGGCTGCAGTCGCTCTGGTACTGGTCCGGTACTGTTCAGACAGTCGGAACAGCTGATCAACATGTGAGGTAAATGTTCGCTACGTCAGAACTTACTCGACAAATGTGTTTCCATCTCTCCTTTGGCACATTAACTCTTAAAAAACCCCACCTCAAGTGAGCGTATCAACTTTTATGCGAATTACAGGGTTTTTTCGAATCATGTCATTTCCATCCACCTTTTCTGACGCGATGCTTCAAAATGCACATTAAAAAACGTTGATGGAAACACGGCTACTGATACTTTTGTTTACATTTTCAAAAATAAATTCAAATATAAAGTCGGTTTTACAAAGTCCCCAAGTCATTTGGAGTTAGTCGTTAGGCAGAAACCCCTTTTCTACATCGTTTCCGTGTGCAGTGGAAGCCATTTTTTTTGTTGCCATTGTTATATTTATATTTTTGTTACATTGTTTGTTTTGGTTATTTTGCACTATTGAAGTTTTTCTTAAACAATTGCTTGTAGTAAAAGGTAATAGGGGAATTACCATATTATTTTATACTTGTTTTATTGTGTTGTAGTGCGTTCATACAAAACATTTTAGGTGTCTAAAGTCATTGACCTTTTGTTTTATAAAAAATGACTAAAGGCAAAATAAAAAATGGATCAATGATCATGACATTTGTAGTAAAATGTATCAGAATCAGCTTTAGAATCAGTGATACCTGTGTTTACTTGGTATTGAATCGATATCAAATTTCCCCTACTGGAACAGCTCAGGATATCAGGATGATAATCTTGTTTAGCTCTGGAAGCTAAAATAATTTACTTTTCTCAAGTGTTAAATCTGCAGTGGACAGTATTAAATTCCCCTTCAAATGCGAGACTTTTTGACCTAGGATCAAAACTAACCTGCTACATTTAAATCACACAGTTCAGCTCTAAGCTGTTGCATAGCAGTTTCAGTGAGCACGGTTTTGTAGATTTCTACACTGTGTCACTGTTGCATCAGTACATTTCAGAGTACACCTGTAGCTTTACCTGTAATAAATACTTTAAGCTTAAAGTTGTGTTTGAAGGTAAAAATATACTTTTTTCTTGCAATAAGAGCAAATCCTATGTCCTACAATCCTACAAAAAGAAAACTAGTAACCATATCAAGTTATACAGGGGTTAGACAATGAAACTGAAACAGCTGGTTTTAGACCATAACATCCCTTTCAGACAGCTTCCTCTTGCCTCCACATTTAATCCTGTTGGATGTGGTTGGTCCTTCTTGGTGGTATGCTGACATTACCCTGGATACTGTGGSTYTTGATACATCACAAAGACTTGCTGTCTTGGTCACAGGTGCGCCAGCAAGACGTGCACCAACAATTTGTCCTCTTTTGAACTCTGACATGTCACCCATAATGTTGTGTGCATGGCAATATTTTGAGCAAAACTGTGCTCTTACCTGCTAATTGAACCTTCAACACTTTGCACTTACTGGTGCAATGTGCAAATAATGAAGATCGGGCACCAGGCTGGTCCAACTTAGTCATGAAACCTCCCACACTAAAATGACAGGTGACAGTTTCATTGTCTAACCCCTGTAGCTTCTTATTTACCTGCAGGAGGCAGAGTGCAGGCCTTTGCCTGGCTGGGGACAACAGGAGGGTTCTTCCTGCGGGGAGGACTCCCACCAATGAGATCCGAGTGGTGGACCCTGGAGACGGTTGGAGACTGGGGGATGCTGGGAAGAGTTCGGGACTTGGCCAGTAGGGGTCTCTGCAGCTTCCTTTCCAGAGACCTGCAGGAATGGGGTACATGAGGCAATCTCATCAGTGTGCAAAATAAATCATCTTTGGGAGACAGGTCCACCTGTCCAACACCCACCCCAGCCCACATACACAAGCATTGATATATACACACACACACACACACAGCTTGGCATTAATGAGAAACGAGAGCTGCTCTAAGGATCAATAGCAAAATTACTTCCACCTCAGCATAATCAGGCTGAGGGTGATTAAGATGACCGCAGCGATAGATTTATCCTTGTAGTCGATACAGCGCTTTCTCCACTGGAAATCGATGGCCACAATCAAACGACTTAACATTTGCTGCAACACGTATGATATTTACAGCATTCTTAATCTGGTATAAGCAGATAGTGGAGCTGATTTTTCAGCTTCGCTTTAATTAACATCTAAATGATACTCTGTTTTCCTGAATGCCCACAGAAAAAAAGCCTCCAATATTTGTGTGTATCTAAATACAGATGAAACCAGGGGATAAAACACCCCACAACCCAAAGCCACAGCTGTGACTCCTCTTCGCCTTCAGCTCTGATCAGACTGATGGGATCGAATTCACTGAAACAAACACGTTTTCAGACGTCGCTTCGTCTCGGAGGAAGGAAGACATCTGACCTCCACACAGCTGCGTGACAAAGACGTGCACGAACCTCATGAAAAAGAATCACAATTGGGTAACATGACAAATAAATATTTGCAAGCAGGGTGCTGCTATGCTGATGTGTTTACGTGTTTCACTTAAAAAGGTTTTAACCTCCATTTTTCACAGATGATTTTAGAAAGACAACCCAGTGGGATATATTATGTTGGCTTCTTTCAGTAAATAAAACACAAACAGTTTGCTTTGATTCTTTTTTTTTATAACAAACCATTCCACTCCTTTAATTAATGCTTTGTGTTTATTG